>NC_050447.1:25613742-25939575 GCF_903995425.1 Onychomys torridus | reverse complement strand
AGTGATTTAGTACCTATCTAGCCTATTTTCTCTATTGTTAAGAAGTTGTCCTTTAGATACAGAAAACACAAGAATCATGTTGCATCCATATTGCCCAGTAAGGCCCCTACTAATGTCTTAGAAGAAATTGGTAATGTTAATCAAGTTCCTTTGTTCATTCGTTTGTTTGTTTGTTTTGTTTTTCACCTTCTGTGAAGATTTTAGAAAATTCCAAATAGTTTCCAATATGATACTGTGTTTTCATGGTTATGGTCACTGTGGTTTTGGAAAGGAGTTACAGTTATGAGGACACTTGCTGCACATGTATAATGTGTTACACATACATGTAAAAAAATACAAGTGGAAGTACGGTATAATATAGATAGTCATAGTTTTATTGTCAAAGAACTCAAAGTTCATCGAAATGGGTGATCTGAAATCCTTATCTAGGATTTCAGGTACACATTCTTCTAGGTGATTTGTCATCATTTTTAAATCTTATGAAGATAAAAGAATGCAGAAAGCTCTAACAGGCTATACTTAAAGATCTGACATCACAGCATCAGTAAGCTTTTATGTAAGAGCTAGTTCATTTTTTTGCCAGATGAAGAAATTTGAACTAGATTAATAATTTCTGTTTCATGATCAAAAGGGATTGAGGAACTTTTCACAAATGCAAATGAGGAAAAAAAGAAAGTGTTAGGAAAGACCATGCCTAGTTACATGCCCTTCCTATTTGAACCCTTACAGTGTTTCTTTGAGATGTAGAATGCTCATGCTGGTCACCCCACCATCACTTCCAATAAGCCAGTTCTGAGATGATTGATACCATGTTTTATGGAATGTCTATCTTCTACAACAAAAACAACTAATTTACATTCCATTCAGCTGTTAGGAATCTAATTTAGACATAAGTCAAAATATACACACTTTTCTGAAACTTTCATAAAAACATATGCCTACTTTGATATTTTCATTTTTCAACTGCGTTTTCCAAAATGGTAACATATGATAGGATTATCACAAAAGTCAATGGGGCCAAAGACTCCCTTGAAGAGTCTTTCACATGTTCCTTGGTATAATAAAAAAGATAAAACTTGAGCAAAGTGTCAAAGTGTTTGATTGCATGGAAAAATATATTTTTAAGATTCACTTTTATTATTCATGAAATGATTTCTTGAATGCAGATAAGCAGTAGGCAGTTAATATTTATGCCATTAAAATACATCTCTAAAAGCATACTACTAATTTTTAATTTTAAAGAGTAAACTTCATGCTATTATCATGGTTACTCAAAATTTATCTTTCTCATAATAGAAAAGAATTAAAAGGAAAATAACTTTCTTATTGTTTTTACCAATGTTATTTGACTTTCTATTTCAATTTTAACAATATTATTAACTAACCTCTAATAGAAGAAAGCCATCTTTCTGATTTGTAAAGCATATCTATCTACTGTACATTTTTTTTTTAATATGAGGAGTTTGGTGACCAAAAATGATGAGTAAACTGAGAAAGGGAGTGATGCATTCTTTGTGCAGAGAACTGCAGAATGGAAATCGGTGGCTTGAGGACATGCTCACATGGCTGAATCCTCGCTTCTAGCTAGAGTCTCCTTTGGGCTTTGCCAGTTTTTAAAGTTTCCTCAGTGATTAAGATTTTGAAAGAACTATATGCTTTCATGTTTTGTTTTTTTTTTCTGAAACCTTGAGTGTGTTCTTGAATAAAACACACTTCCACTCTCCAACCTAGTATCATCTTTCACAGTTGAAGGACATTTGTGTGGAATGGAGAATTACAACCATTACTAATTATGAGAGCTAAAGTGTTCATGATGTAGAAACTTGAAGATATGGGACTAGGTAATATTTATATATTATACATATAATATGTACACAGAGATGGAATTAGTGAATTTGTATATATTATATATACATTATTATAATTATACATTATGCAATATATGCATATTCTCTAATCTTATCATATAAGTGTGTATGCATATATATGTGTGTATTATATTATATACTATAGTATATTCCCAGCTGTAATGTAGATTTACTGTGAATTTAGTAAGCAATAAACATGGATTCTTTAGCCCAGGGTCTAACTAAATAAACTTAACTATAGTCAAAAATTGTTTACTAAAAAGTGATCCATATTGGATGATACACTTCCTTAATAGAATATATATCCATGACAGATAAAAGGTCTCTCCCTCTTCCTGATATGAGGGTTTTAAAATCACTAATCGTTTTATGAAATAGTTTGGCTTTAGTATGTCACAGGCAAAATACTGTTTATGGTTATAATTTATGAATAAATTTGGAAAACAGACTCTACTTGTCATTAATATTTCCTCCTTTTAATTTGTAACAAAGGCATAGACTACCTCCTGGGCCCAAGTGTTTGTAGTGTTGAATATGTATAGGTCAGCATCTGTACATGGAATAGATATACACATGCTCACCATACAGGTTTTTAAATGACAGTATACCAAAGCATCAGAATCATGCACAATATGAGCCAAACACATGCTGATTAATCTCATACTATTTTTATGTGATAGTTGAAAATATACAAAGTGCCAGGGGGTGGTGGCACATGCCTTTAATCTCAGCACTTGGGAGGCAGAGGCAGGCAGATTTTTGTGAGTCTACAGAGCAAGATCCAGGAAAGGTGCAAAACTACACAGAGAAACTCTGTCTCAAAAAACCAAACAAAAAAAAAAAAATAAGAATGGGAAGCCAAAAATATTTGCCGTGAAAATTTCAGATCACAAAGCACTATTTCACCACGAGTAAATTAGGCACTAAAGGGCATGCAGCATATGAATGTGGTTGCTTTGGGCTAGGAAAACTATTAAACTAAGCTAATCAGAGCTCATTGTCCAAAAAATAAAAAGCTCTGCATTTTTGCATTTTGTTAATAAAGAGTGTAAAACACTTATTTTAACTGGAGTCAATGATGCCCAAAGTTTGGACTTTGTGCATAACTTGTATTAATACCTTCTACCTACTTACCATGCTAGTGCTTTATATTTTTTCTCACAGAGAATGTAAGTCCCCCTCCTTGCAAAGTGAATGTGGCTAATATAATATGTAAGAATAAATCACAAAATTGTCTGCTTTAAAGAATTGAACATGGAATCCCAGTTCACAACAACAAGGGCCAGTGGTTTGTCTTTGAATTCTGATCGCCTCTGGGCATTCCTCTATCCTCTGGCATTAAGAACAATATAGTTAACAAATTAAAAGTTAGATATACCAGATTATACACTGGACCTTGGAAAAGACAGTGATAATTACAAAATATGAACATCTTTTATCTATGGATAACACTAGCTATACAAGCGCCTTAATACTTCTGGAGCATCAGAGAACACATATGAAGTCCAGTGACATGTGAATTTACATACCATAAAACTAGGAGGGTTTGTGAGTGTGGGGTTAGCTGATGTGTCCAATATGGCTCTTCCCATGATCTTACATCCCACAAATTGAATGATGCTTGGATATTAGCCCTGTCCACACAGGAAGGTCAACTCCTGGGGCATAACCATGGCTAGTGATAAATGAGTATGTCTGGGCATGAGGAGAGCTGGCTGTAAGTTGAAGGAGTTGAAGGGCAAAAGCAGTCTGGGTTTGTTTGTTTCCTTTTCTCCCGTTATTAATGATCTAATAGATCTGCAGAAAGTGGGTGGCAATCATATTTGCAGATGGTGTGACACAGTGATCAATGTGAAAGCATCTGAACCAGCCTAGCCAAAACCTAGAGGTTCAGTCAAAATGAGATAATTAGAACACAGCACTGTTAACACAGACCTGGGGTTGTTAGAATGCATTAAACAATTAGGCTGAGGAAGAAAACACCAGAGGATAGAGGAATGCCCAGAGGCAATCAGAATTCAAAGACAAACCACTGGCCCTTATTGTTGTGAATTGGGTTTTCCATGTTCAGTTCTTTAAAGCAGACAATTTTGTGATTTATTCTTACATATTGGATTAGCCACATTCACTTTGCAAGGAGGGGGGACTTACATTCTCTGAGAGAAAAAGTATAAAGCACTAGCATGGTAAGTAGGTGGAAGGTATTAATACAAGTATGCACAAAGTCCAAACTTTGGGCACCATTGACTTCAGTTTTAAAATAAGTGTTTTACACTCTTTATTAACAAAATGCAAAAATGCAGAGCTTTTTTATTTTTTGGACAATGAACTCTGATTAGCTTAGTTTAACAGTTTTCCTAGCCCAAAGCAACCACATTCATATGCTTGTTAATTTGTGTGGCCAAATTGAAGGGAATAATTTGTGGTAGAATGGCAGAATATTAATTGCCTAAATTGTCATCCCAGGAGGCTCCAGGCATTTCAAAGAGTGGTTAAGAGTTGCCTAGGTGCCAATAGCCTGAATTTTGTGTCTAATTGGTTCCACTACCCAGTTTATTTATGTGGTGTAAATAAAATGACAAAATTTTCAATTAATTTATAAGGTTTGTGGCTATTGTGGAGGGCATGGAGTGTTCCATCCCCAAAAGCTCACTCTGAATATGGGTTATTTGAAGGGAAGTAGAAAGGAAATAAGAGAGGCAAGAATCTCTTAGTCTTCCTTTTTCTTCTCGAAACAGACTAGTTTCTTCTGTGGAAGCTTTATCGGGTTCAGGCTATATAGATCCATAACCTTTAGTTCCCCTGCACTCAAAAAGAACTAGGAAGCAGAGACTGGTAAAGAAAAAAGCATTTATTTATGGCCTTGCCAAAGAATAGTGAAAGAGACCATTTCTCTTCCCACTGCACCTGTGGCAATCTTAAAGTTTATAGAAATCCATTAGACAAAGGCAAGACAATATGTAGATTCAGATGTCCCACAGTGTAGCTAGTTCTGTATTGTGGGGAATTTGCCTGGGTTTAGGGTTGTCTTCACTTCCATTCCGACAGAAGCTTTAGAAGGATCACAATATCCTGGAAAGGAAGTAGCGTCAGCAACGTATCTGCATGGACAAGCCTTCCTAACTAGCAGTTGATAGAAATTACTACCTGCATACCGCCTGTGGAGGGAAGGCAACCATGAAGAAGCCAGAATGGTAAATGGGGCCCCAGTGCACACATACATCAGAAAGTATCCCCCAACAGATTTTTGTCTATGGTGGTGGATCTAAACAGTGAAACAGAAGAACAGAATGGCCAACCAAAATTAGTACAGGCCCAGTACCACAAGGATTCCTCATTTGCATCATGGGAATTACACGGTTAGTAATAACATATGTAGTGGCTCACTCTAACTGTTTTAGGACTGAATACTCTTCACTAATCAGGACTGCCCTCATTTGGAGAAGGAAACCTTATGAAGTTACTTTGCAAAGTGGCAGAGGACTTCTCCAGAATGAAGTCCTCTATAAACCTGCTGCCCTCTCACAGTCAATGAAACTTTTCTACCTATCCTGGCATAATCTGTTAATTCTTTCGATACTTTATCAAGTCCTCCATCTACATGTTTCCCTATGGCTGCCTTCCAAGATTATTGGTCTAGAGGCTGAAATTTTTATTCTTACATCTTACTACTTTTTATCTTTGCAAAATCATGCTTTTCTTAAGGTGCTCAAGATTATAAACCTTTAAGACCTATCCCTGAGAATCGAAGTGTGATGCACTTATTCAAAAAATTCTCTTTCATGAAACTATATTTCTTCAGTCTCATATCCAGAACCCCAGGAAATGGTACTAAGATGAATGAGGGAAAAAAAAACAAATTAAATAAACATTTTTTTTAGTCAGCAACACATCGTAGAAGAATTAGCATTTAGTAAGTTATCTATCTATCCATCTATCTATCTATCTATCTATCTATCTATCTATCTATTATTCATTTATTTCCAACATAATGTTTTATTGATCATTTGAAAATTTCACTTAATGCACCCTGATCACACTCACTTCTCAGTCCTCCCAGATCTACTCCCCACCCTTGTGATTGCCCCCAAAGGAAAAAGAAAAAAAATATAACAAGTCTAACTTATGTTGTCCATATACTAACCAGAGCATGGTCAAGCTCCCAGTAGTCAACCCCTTATAAGCTATCATGTTATGTGTTATGATTATTTAAAATTCAGGGAATGTATACCTAGATCTACATTGTTAATTCATTGTTAGCATCTTTCTGAAGGAAATGTATGATGAAGTTATTCCCATATTTTCCACTTATTCAGCATGTTATTTGGGACTCATAGACATCAGGACTCTCCCTCATTAGAGATTCAAATTATGATCATCTGAACTATAAACTCTAACTCTATGGTCATGTTGCATGAATCTTAAAGAGTCTTATTAATAAAATCAAACCTGAGGCCAGTTATTGGGGTGAATGCTGGAAGATCAGAGAAGCAGAACAAGCCACAGCTATCTCACCTTGATAGTTCCTCAGCTGATCCTGTTTTCTCAGGCTGGAAACTTCTGAGTCCTCCTCCACATGAATCTCAGCTGAACTGTGTTGATCCAAAGCCTGAACACTTAACCAACCAAATGCTTAACTAACTACATGCTTTCTTCCTCTAGTTCCTGGTCCTCATGCCTTATATACCTTTCTCTTTTTGCCCCCCACTCCCTGGGATTAAAGGTTGGGTTTCTGGGATTAAAGGCATAGGTCAGCATGCTTAGCTGTTTCTAAAGTAGCCTTGAACTCAGAGATCCACCTGACTCTGACTCCCAAGTGCTGGGATTAAAGGTGTCAACTTCTGTTATGGCTTACTCTTCCCATTTTCTAGCCACCATTTTTGGCTTTGTTCTAGTGGCTGTGTGTTCTCTGACCCCAGATATGTTTATTTCGGGGAACACACAGTATTTCAGGGAACACAATACCCACCACATGGTCATATAAGGAAACAGTGTTTATCTTTTGACTTCAGTAGTGTTTGCCCTATATTCTCATTCCTTCTTGTTTTCCTTCTTCCTGTTCACTCCCATTTTGGGGCAGGGGGATTTAACACCAATATTCCCACTGTAAACTGAGCATCAAGCCCAATTCTATTATTAATCTGTCAGTACAATTACTGTTAATCACGTGCTTTTACTAATTTTACTCATTGGGAGCCTATTTGCAGAAACTGGATGTCTCCAGATGGTGGCTGTGGTTGGAAAGGCTATTCTTTCCCTTGGGCATCCAATGAAGCTCCAAATGTAATATAAATTATGTTCTATTTAACTTATCCTGTAAACATCATTGTGTTTTGGTATTAGCTTACAGATAGTAATGATACATATTCAATTTTTTCTCCTCCACTTCTTCATTGTTTTTTACAGTATACCATGTAAGTATGGAATTTACCCTTTTCCCCTACCCTCTTTCACTATCTTACATATATATATATATATATATATATATATATATATATATATATATATTAGATTGATGGATAGATAGATAGATAGATAGATAGATAGATAGATAGATAGAATTCCTGTATGGTTGTTATGGTCAATGACCCAGACTGGCTGTAGCTTGTTATTCTCCTGCCTCAGCCTCCAGTACTACTATGACTACTTATATTTTATTTTATCTTGGCCACATTGTATATCTAGGGTGTGTTGACTAGATTTATATCAACTTGACACCAGCTATGGTCTTCTGAGAGGAGAAAACCTTAGTTGAGAAAATGCATCCTTAAGATCTGACTGTAGAAAGGCCTGTAGGACATTTTCTTTATTAGTGACTGGTGAGAAAAGGCTCAGCCCAGTTTGAGTTATCCCTGCGCTGGTTGCTGATGAGCACTTTCATGAAAGTATAAGCCAATTAAACCCTGTCTTCCCCAAGTTGCTTTTTTTTTTTCATGGTGTTTTCTGACAGCAGTAGAAAAATTACTAAGATAATGGCCACCTGCCAGCATACCCACAGAGATTTATTTTTATGATTGGTACTGACAGATGTGACAATCAGTTATATCACTTATTTGAGAAGCATTTCTATATTTATTGTACAAAGGTTGCCATGGTTTCATTGTAAAATGATCCTCACAGGCTTACATATATATGAAAGCTTGTTCTCAGTTGGTGGCAGTGTTTTGGGCGCTAGACCCTTTTGGTGGTTGGGACTAGCTAGAAGAAGTGTGTTACTGGGGCCAACCTTTGAGAGTTATTGCCCTTACTCTGCTAGGCTGTGGAGCTGTGAGCAAACCTATCCACAAACTTTATTTGTCGTGGTCAGAGCACCAAACTGCCTTCTTTGCCCATGATGGATTATATGTATTTGTGTATGAGGTAAAGAAACAAAAGCAAACAATCAAATAAAACCGATCTCTGTTAAGTCACATCTTCTGTATGATATTTTGTCTTATTGTAAATAAAGCCAACTCACATTTATAGTACATGAAGGGTTACGTATATAAAAGCCTTCTTGGGTGGACTGAGAAGTCAGCAGGAAAGTTGACTTCACTGATAACAGCGGTGGTGTTGCACGCTTTTAATCCCAGCACTCGGGAGGCAGAGCCCGGCAGATCTCTGTGAGTTCAAGGCCAGCCTGTTCTACCAAGTGAGTTCCAGGAAAGGTGCAAAGCTACACAGAGAAACCCTGTCTCCAAAGAACTATTCTGCTTCTACAGATGCCTGTCTTTCTTTTATTTCTATGAGTCCTCCATCAATCTCAATATAATACTATAGTAAGTTTTGACATTTAATTACTTTCTTTAAAGAGATTGAAAGTGAGCTAGAGAGATGGCTCAGAGGGTAAGAGCACTGGCTGCTCTTCCAGAGGTTCTGAGTTCAATTCCTAGCAGCCAAATGGTGGCTCACAACCATCTGTAATGAGATCTGGCTCCCTCTTCCTGCATGCAGGCAGAACACTATATACATAACAAATTAATAAATCTTTTTTAAAAAGATTGAAATTTTCTTCATAAAGATCTATCCATCACCTAGATTTACTCTCACCCATGTGTCCATTGTTTCCATTGCAATTTTGAATAGCATCTCTTGAAAACAATGTTGTTTTCAAAGCGGCACAAATAATTATTTTATGTTAATGGATCCAAATATCTTCATAAATTCTCTCTTCTGTCCCGGGAGTTTATGGTCAGCTTGTTAAACTATATCTCTGTATGTAGAGATGTAGTTGTAGGATCTGATCAAATGATCACACTAGGAAAAAAAGCTGAGTAGGCAAAAACCAATGGGCTATAGAAACCTGTAATATGATTGAGTTTTAGGTCTTTATTGTGAATCCCAATTCTGCTTCCCTTAATCCTCTTTTGACTTGACATGACCTGCTTAGTCTTAGCCGCACTGAAGCAGTACCATAGCACCTGTTATTTATTGCAAAGGACACAAACAACGTGCATAATCACCCATCATGAATAATTTATTCTACCATCTTATCAGCTTGAAAGAAAGTCCTATTTTCTGAAATTTCAATTGTATGAAGAAGTCTGTCAATCAATCCTTTCCTTTACATTTACCAGTTCACATGAAAAATCATACCTGTAAAATCACATGCTTCAAAACATGTTTGATTTTCTCTGAACACACACTATCATCTCACAAAGTAATATAATTTAAAACCTATCCCAATGGATTTGATTTGATACTTGAAGGGAATTTTGCATCTGCTTTTCCTTGTATGTATGTGTGTATGTAGGGATATATGTGTCAAAAGTACTTACTGAGTGTGGAAGCCAGGAGTCACCGGGGTAGGTTGGGCTGACTGACGAGAGAGCCTCAGGTATCTGCCTGTCACTGCTTTCCCAGGACTGGAGTGTGTGTGGGGGTGGGGGGTGTGGGGGGTGCCCATCCAAGTTTTTTTTACATGGTTTTGGAGACCAAACGCAGGTTTTTCTGCTCGCACAGCTAGCACCTTACTGACTGACCCATTTCCTCTGTCCCTCTCCTTACATTTCTAATGATGTCTAATTCTTAAGCTTCCCTAGGACTGGTCTTTAAGCAGTCTTCTTATCACAGACAGTGATAAATACATTGGCATTTAAAATTTCCATATTACTAAGATAAACACTTCGTTCCTACACATTAACCATTAGTTGCTTTCATGATTTTCATTCTTTCAATTTCTTTTCCTAAAATAATAGAAGAATAAAAATAAATGGGGCTCACAAAACTTATGCTCAGGGTGTTTGTTGGACTTAAATAAAATGCCACAAGTTAAAGTGCCCAAGGCCATGTGTGGCACACTGGAGGTCTGCTGTAAGTGGCTCACTTGCCCTTTCCTCTTGGCTATGTGTTTTTAAAAGAAGAACAGGCAGGCCCTGGAATTCTTTTTTGTGACACCAGCTTAAAATACTGCTTCCACACTGGAGTCATTGAGTGTGTTTGGTTTCCATTAAAAACGTTACTTGCAGAAATGCACACAAAGCATAGTCACTCCCCAGGCTAGAAGCCGGTCCCAGAGGGGTTATTCTTATTATTTAAATCTAAGCCATGTCATTACAGAGCACAGGCTGAACCCTTTGGCTTCCTGTCCTTTCTTTTCCCTGGATTGCTGCAGCTCCAAGGTTTCAAACTGAAGCTTGACCTTGGTGCCAACACTGGGAAATTTAGGCAAAAGGCATTTTCTCCAAGAAAGACTGAATGGCTTGAGGGAAGTAGGTGGAGCCTGTGTATCAGCTCCATTTTCCCCTGACAAAAGCAGTCAGAAAAAAAATGATTTCACTCTTTTATTTACCCAGGAATTCTGCAATGTTTTCAGGGATTCAGTTGTTGGGAAGTGTAATTGATGTTTCTGAGATTACAGTGGACCATTCTAAAGAAAGGGAGACTCTGATTCTATTAGTCCCCTCCCTGCCTTTCTCTGGCTATGTAGAGGAGATAAGAAACAAGGAGAGATTAGAGGAAAGAAATCTAGAAGACAAAGAAAAAAACAAAACTTTCGATGTTCACATAGAAGAATACATTACACCTTGAGAGTTATGTTTAATAGGAAAGAAGGAAAGAGGTATACTGGAAAGCATGTCAAGAAATATAACATTTCTCTTCAGGTTATTTAAAAAGGAAGAGGGAGAGAGAGAGAGAGAGAGAGAGAGAGAGAGAGAGAGAGAGAGAGAGAGAGAAAGAGAGAGAGAGATTGTCCATGAAGAATGCAACAGAGAAATTAGAGAAAACAATGGTAAATAGTGAGACTTGTGTTTGCAAAAGGACAAAAGCAGGAAAGGCATCTGCCAGGAGTTATCTTTTGTTCTGTCTTGCTCAGTGCAGAGGACTTAGCTGATTCAGTGTCCCCATGACTCCTCAAAGAGTCTCAGATATTGCTTTCTATTTATGGGTGAGAAAAATGAGTTACAGACACATTAAGTAAGCAAATTATTCAAGGCCATTCAGTTAAAAAGTACAAGTTGGGTTTGAATCTGCATCTAGCTGAATTGTTAGGATGCTATGTCTCCCTCACAGGAAAGTAGCTTCATTGGCTCTTCTATTTTTTAAGACTGTATAAATGAGCAGCCAAGATTTGGAATTGTGCCTGTGGGTCAGTAAAGGAGTTCAAAAAAGGATATTTATATATCACAGAGAGTTGGGGGAAGTGTAAATATTTATTGCAATATAAAATGAGTGAAGTTTGATGTTATCAAAGGGAATTTTAATAAAAAGATGAAAATCTAATTTGACCAGGTTGTTTTCTTCATCATTGTGCATTGTGGTGTGTTATTTTGTGACAGTCCAGTGAATAGTCTAGATTGACTTGGCAGTGAATAGTATGTTGCTAATCACTAGGAATGAAATGTAAAATAAATATTTTGTCACCCAAAATTATGCTGTTCCAGCAGATCTGCCAGAGGCCAAGTATAGATGTTTAGAGATACATTATTTGTGTAACATAAAACATTCATCCTCCTTTTCTCATTAACAGTATTTTAAAAACCACGATAAGCCCAAATGGTTAGTGTTGTCTATATTGAACAAAGCAGTTATAGATCAAGTCTATCATTCTAGAATATTCTATTTAACAGCCAAATGTCTTGAGACTAAGACACAAACTTAATCTTACTAAAGATGCTAGTGATACCAACAGTCTACCAGCAGGATATAAAATGCTTCTAAATTACCATAAGAAAAAAAAAATGATGGACAAGGACAGAAAGACTCAAAATACTTATTTATACAAGGTTTATACAAGAATTGTAGGCTAGTAAATAATGGATCCTAGATTCATATACAAACACGACTGATAGCAGAGCCCAGGACCCTACCTACCCTTAAAATATGGAGTGACAGATGGCAAGGTATATTGTGCACAAGTTATGTTAGCAGTGCAGAAGGCGGGGGTCCTTTAGGGAGATCTTTGGCCTCTAGGGAAAGCATTGAAATGCAAACTAGAGTGGCTTGGGCTGAGAAGATGAGCAGTAGAAGTGTAAACAAGAAAGGAATTAGAACGATGTTGCTGCATCCTCTTTAGCTAATACTATTTTTGATAGGGGCTTTTCAAAGACCTCTATCAGCTCTTAGTATCCCCGGGATCTAGTACACCAAGCACAACAGGAATATTAAAATCAAGAGCTTTACATTCTCTTCCCAAATTGAAAATTTATACAAGATCTCGTCAATAAATTTGTTAGGGCAGCTCTAGAGTAAATCTTAAGGCAGTTCTTCCATCTGGTGCCCTCGTGAGAATCTAGCAGCTTCAGTGTTGTAGGAATGTAAAGAAACATGACTCTCTCTATGGAAGGACAGTCTTTATTTGTTCATGCTTGCTCTTTGCCTTGATTGAACCAAGGAAGGGTTGATATAATTGTTAATAAGCCCTACACTCAGTAAGTCTTAGTGTGAATCTTTCTCTTCTGTATTTACTATAGGCACAATTCAGAAGAAAATTAAGAGTTCCAAATATTTTTTTTCTAGTCAATAATAATATTAATATTTTAAACATAAATTCTTTGTTCATTCTTTAGGAATTTCACATTATGCACCCCAGTTCCAATTCTGCTTGATTCCCAGTCCTCCCATATCTGCCCTTCACCCTTGCAGCATCCCTACATTAATAACAACAGAAAAGTTAAAACCAAACTAGCCAAACAAACAAACCAAATACGCCTCTTTACTCCCTCATATTCCCTACCTCTCCAACACCCCTTCATTTGTCTGGGTGGCATTGGGAGCCATGGTGTCCACAGTATATACTTTTGTCCAATTAGCTTTACTTGCAAATATTCATGCCAATGAGTCATTGGTCAGGTTCAAGGCCTCTAATTTCATGTATATCATTCTCACTGGGTCCTCACCAAAACTCCTTTTAGATATTCCTGGGCATCCGCAAGTCATGGAGATGCTGCAGGTATTATTCCATGGGACGAGTCTCTTTAAAGGTCCAGCAGGTTATAGATGGGGTAGATGTTAGGATGGGCCAACCCAAGGCTTTGGACGTGTGCCTGAGTGGTAGCTGAGCTGGTCAGTCTAGGCCACTGGAGCCACCCCCATCAAGTGATGGGTGGAGCCAGCTCTCCTGTGCTCATGCCTTCAGGGTCACTTTTCCCTTGCCCATGGTGAGGGTTTAGGCCATCTCTCCTGAGTGCTGAGGAGTAGAGGGGAGAGGGGTCTCTTCCATGGGTGTCAGGGCCAGCTCTCTTACTTCAATGTTCAGTGAGGGGCAGGGCCAGGTTTCCCAGGGCCAGCAATGGGTGGGGACAGCTCAACATGGCCCTCTGATTTCATCACACATAGTTTCTATGGCCCCCTGTGGTAACATGGACCATAGACACCTATAAGGCCACAGATTTCAGCCCAGACCCTGGGCTTCCACATGACCTTTGGTGACAACACAGGCCTCATACATTAACACAAACCCCAGTTGCAGTAGGACCACAGACTAAGACATGGTCCTTGGTGGCAACAGGACATGTATGACACCATTGCCCCAGGTGACAGCTCAGAACTCTCAGATTGGCATGGCTCCGGGGGTAGCATGGCCCTTGGACACCAACATGGTCCCAGATCATGGCCCAGACCTTGGGCATCCACATGGTCTTCTACGGTAACAAGAGCCACAAACATCAACACAGACCCTGGTTTCAGTAGGGCCATGGACCCTGATATGGTCCCTAGCGGCAGCTCTGCCAAGGAAATCATCATGACATGTAGTAGCAGCACAATATTAGTATTGTAATGTGAGTGGTGGTATGAGTAATCTTCACATCATATGATGTGCAGGATTTTCTTGTGGGGCTTTCTTTGGGCCACCAATCCCCAAATAATAACATGAAGACTTATTATTAATTATGAACGCTTGGCTTTAGCTTAGGCTTGTCCGACTAGCCTTTGTAACTTAAAATAACCCATTTCTACTAATCTACATTCTGTTATGAGGCCTTTTACTTCTCCATTATGTACATCTGACTTCCTCTGTGTCTTGCTGGCATCTCCTGCCTCTCTTTTTCCCAGAGTTCCTATCTCTGTCTGGAAGTCCCACCTAACTTTTCCTGCCTAGCTATTGGCTGTCCAGCTTTTTTATTTAGACCAATCCCAGTGATACATCTTCATACAGTGTAAACAAATATCCTAAAATAATGCAAAGTATTACATAAAACAGAGTGTCAGTCCCCCAGGGAAAATCAAGAAATGAAAAGAACATCACTTCTGTAGGAAAAGATAGGATAAAGCAGTTCTCATTGTTAAGCTCTTCTTATAACTAGCAAATAAAGCATATTTTGTCATCTGAAAGCATATTACATACATTGTGACTGTGTGTCTGTGTGTTTATGCATACCACAACTCCAGTGTTGAAGTCAGACACCTTTTAATAGTCAGCTTTCTCCTTCTACCAGGTAGATGCCAAAAATTGAACTAAGGTTGTCAGAGTTAATGACCAGCCCTTTTACCCACTGAGCCAACTCAAAAGCCCATGAAATATTTATTTCTCTGGTTCTTAGTTTAGTACACTATCTCTTTTCTCAAAACTTTAACTTGTTTTTTAAAATTCTTATATCTAATGGTTTTAACATTTAATCCATAGCAAAAGATTAGAAGGGCCATGTACTACTAAATAATTATTTAAATAATCCTCTCTGTAGCTTCTCTGCCCCCTTGGCTTCAGAGTCACCAAGTTATCTACTCACATTCTAGTGAGCATCATAAGAATTTTATGAATTTTCCCTTTGTATAGGAAAAATCAGTCTTTTATACAGCCACAGTGTCCAGTCCTACTTTGTCACAAAATACCCTATTCCCCCATGCTGTCAGTCCTCAATCCATTCTGCATGAGTCCACATTGAACAACTGCATGGTTAGCCCAATTCTCCTAAGTACTCTGGCTCTTCCTTCCTCATGACCTTAAGCCTGCCCTGAATCTTTTTCACTTTGGCTCTGAAAGCACAACAGCTACGTGTTCGTTCCCTTTAAAATGAGTCAGTAAAGCTAAGTGTGATTTCTTTTGCTAGACTTAATGGGGTTCCTCTAAACAACTACACCCTAACTATATATTCCGTGCTTAGATTTCACGGCATTAAATTTTTATGAGCTCAATTTTCATCAGTTTCCTAAATCTGAGCAGCAATTTCAGTAATGGTATGTGTGCTTCACAAACAACAACTGAATATGCATAATGCTGTTTAATTAGAAAAACTCAAAAGTTAAGTTTTCTGTGATCATATTTTAAAAGCAATTTTTCATAAGATGGCATAATTTTTAGAGTTTTGTTGAGCCTGGTACTTTTCTTTTGCTTGTACTCTGCAATGTTGTTACATTTAAGATCAAATGATTAAAATAATACAGTGCCACATGATTTAAAAGACATTTCTGGAAATTAGCTAGAATTATAATGCACTTATACCTGTGGCTTATACTAGGTAAGCTCAGTTAGTGTTGACTATCAATCTTACTGATGAGAATAGTCTGCATCATTGATGACCGCCATCTTATTCATAAATATTTCTCAATAATTCTAGTTTATTTTATTATTGACCCTCTGAGCACAAAACACAGCATTGTCCTTTCAAGCAGTATTGTTGATTTTCTCAGAAGATAGAAATTGTTCCTCAGCACAAGTTTTGTATCCAGCTTTGTGAACAAGGGAGCAGTGAATACAGCAGCTACAGTTTCCTACAAGTGAATGTGCATAGGAAACATCATATTCTTTTTTTGAGACAGGGTCTCATTTAACCCACACTGGCTTCAAACTTGCTGTGCCTCTGAGTATGATCTTGAACTTCAGATTCTGCTTCTTCTATTTGCTAAATTCTGGGACTGTAGCCTTAAATAACTACACACAGTTCTTGGGGTGCTGAAGATGGACCCTCCCTGATGTTTGACAGGCAGTCTTCTAAACTCAATAAGTCTCTATCTCCAGAAGAGAGAGCTCAGCCAAGCCACTGACCTTGTTTTCTTATCCTGGCTGCAATCTGTCTTCCTTCCCGACTTCCAGAACCCTTCATTATCTGATACCCAACAACAGGGTGAAAATCCAATCAAACTTCCCAAGGACTACAGCGGTTTCCAGGTTTCAGACTTCTCATTGCTACAGGAAGAAATTCTCTAGAGTAACTGGGGTAAATTTGTCAGACAGTATTATCAAGTTCAAACACATATATTTATTTATCTGTTCAGCATTTACTACAAAATTTTCAGTGTGGGTTTCTAGGTGAGGTATGGTGTATTAGTCAGGGATCACTAGAGTCACTGACCTTACAGAATGAATCACTCTCTCATCTATCTATCTATCTATCTATCTATCTATCTATCTATCTATCTATCTATCTATCTATCTATCAACCTATCTATTATATATACATTGTAGAATGTTATTTTAACAATGTAAATTTGTGTTACATTTGTTTATGTTGCAGAATATTACTTTAATTGTATAAAGGTGTGTTAATTTTGCTTATGCTTCATTTGTTTAATTATGAAAAGATGTGTTGTATTTATTTCACTTTGCCTGCCTAAGGCACCTGATTGGTCTAATAAAGATCTGAACATCCAATAGGTAGGCAGAGAAAGGATAGGTGGGGCTCTCAAGCAGAGAGAATAAATAAGAGAAGAAATCTAGACTTAAGAGGAGGAGAAAGAAGAAATAGAGGAGGAAAGAACTAGGGAGACACCTGAGGCAAGAGGCCAGGCAGATGCCATCCAGCCAGACATAGAGAAGCAGTAAGAGTAAGATATACAGAAGAAAGAAAGGCAATAAGTCCTGAGGCAAAAGGTATGTAAAGAAAAACAGGTTAATTTAAGTGAAAAGCGCTAGCCAGAAACATTGCTAAGTTAGACCGAGCATTCAAAACTAACAAGTCTCTGTGTAGTGTAATGATTTGGGAGCTGAGCAGTGGCCCAAAAGAAAAAAGCCTGTGTGTGTATATATATATATATATATATATATATATATATATATAGATAGATAGATATAGATATAGATAGATATAGATATAGATATAGATATAGATATAGATATAGATAGATAGATAGATATAGATATAGATATAGATATAGATATATATTAGATAGAGATATATAGATATATGAATTTATTGGAATGATTTACAGGCTGCAGTTCAACAATGGCTAGCTGTGAATGGAAAGTCCAAGAATCTAGAGTTGTTCAGTCTCATGAGACTGAATGTCTCAGCTGGTCTCCTGCATACAATGGAATCCTGAAGAAGTAAGCTCCAATGTGCAGTGCTCAAAGTTATGCCCACTATCAAGATTTTCTCTTCCCCAATATCTTTCAGTGTTATTCAAAAAGGGGTTGTAATGCTGCAGCTGTCCACTTCTGCATGGTGCGTGTATAATGTGCAGAACCATCAGTAAAATAGGCCCTAATCTTCTCTTCCTTATTCAACTTGTAAGAGGGAACACCCCATGAGTCTACAGGCGCATGCATGGCAGCAAAATGCATTGTAACACAGACGTAGAAACCATAGGCATTTGGGCAACTTCTTCATCTAATTTGTTTGTGCCTTCAAAACCTGTTAGGGCCTGATCACATATATACCATAACCATTTGATAATAGATTGCTGATGTGCATGTCCTACTTTAAATTTTTTTTATTTTATAATTTAATTTAATTTTACATATCAGCCATGGGTTCCCCTCTCCTCTCCTGCCCTGCCCCCGCCTTCCCCCAGCCTACCTCTCATTCCCATCTCCTCCAGGGCATGCTCTACTTTATGACTCTGTAGGTACTGCTTTCTCAGGTGAGATAAATCCTTGAGAATCTGAAGGTTCAAATTTCTCAGCTTCAATAGTGTCCTCCTACACATCCCCATTCCAGGTTATAGGATCCCATTCTTTACCAATTAAGGGCATTACTTTAGCTGCTGAAACCCTTTGAGGCTGCAACTTGAATTTTTGCTATAATTTAGCCAAACTTGTAATGAGGGCTTTGGTTTGACTTTCTGCAACTTGAGCTCTGTGACTGCTGGAGACAGGATTCTCTTCCAGGGCACACTTAGAAACCTGTACACTATTTACATCTGGAGACCATCAACTTTATCACTGTAGTTCATTGTAGTCCTTCAGCATATTCTGAAGGTGGTTAATTTTATCATAGGACCTCATTTCTATCCTTTATCAATTTATCCAGAGATATTAAGAGCAACCAAACAGCAGCATAATTTTCCTTATTTACTCTCAAACAGTCAAAAGTTTTGTCAACAGGGTCACTAAATCCACTGACAATCACTAGTGATGAATCAAAATAACCAAAGGCATTTATCTCAATTTGAAATACAGTTTGCTTTCAGTATTTTTCAAGCTCCCAGGAGAGAGAAAGAATGACTGGACAGGCTTTAATAGCTGAAGATGCTGGTGAATTTGAAGGTATTGGTGAATTAAAAAACCTATTAAAGATATTTAAAATATTCATCCTTATACTTCTGTTTCTCGAGAATGACTCTGGTACCAAAATCTGTATTAGTCTGCACTGATTTTCATTGTATCTGTTGTGTACTGTTATCAGGAAAACTTCACAAGGAATGAGTCTGCCTTCAGCCTTATGTCTAGACCAGGCATATATCTAACTTAAATCCATTCTAGTATATGTCTCCCAGAAGAATAGTGTCCTAGAGAGTATAGTTATGAATTAAATAACCATGTGCATTGCCTTCAAATGTATGATTAGGTATATTTGTAAGAGTCTTGGTCTGGACCCTGTTTCTGGGTGTAGAAAATTACTCTGAATATTATTGGGAAAAAAATGTGAATAATTCTTGAAAATAAATGACTAATTTTCATTTTAGACATAAAAATGAAGTTAGGGAATGATATATGAGACCAAGAGAGCCAAGACCTTGTGAGTGTGACATTTTAACTCCCTATATGTAGCATGAACATCATGAGCAAAATGTTTGATGTCAACTAAAGTAAGACATTTGCTGAGTAGAGAAAAAAAGAGGTCAGTAATACACAGTTTCTTCAGAGAAAAGCTCTAATTATTCATGGACTTTCCTGAAGATGTAATTTTTCCTTTAGTATTATTGTTTTTCTTTTATTGAAAATAGATTCTTTTCTCATAAAATATATCTTGATTATAATTTCCAATCCCTCTGTTCCTCCCAGTTCTTACCCACCTTCTCTCCTCTCTAGAATCACCCTCTTTCTGTCTCTCAGTACAAAAGAATAGGCTTTTAAGAGATATCAACCAAGCAAGAAAGAATAAAATATAATAGGATGAAACAGAACTTTCATATCGAAGTTGGATATCTCAAACCAACAAGGGGAAAAGATTCCTAAGATCAGGCACAAGAGTAAGAGTCACTTGTTCTCACAGTCAGGAGTCCATAAAAAAACATTAAACTAAAACCTATAGTATATATGAAAGTACCTAGTGCCTACTCATGTAGATCCTGTGCTTGCTGTTTTAGTCTCTGAGAGCTTATAACCATCTTGCTTAGTTGATTCAGAGGGTTGTATTCTGCTGGTGTCCTCCATGCACTCTGGCTAGTACAATCTTTCTGCTTTTCCTCTCCCCAGATTCCTTGAGCTCTGAGGTGAGCGATTTGATAGAGATTTCCTATTTAAACTCCCTTGCTGCATAATGTCTGGCTGGGGTCTCTGCATCTGCTCTCATCTGCTGCCTGAAGAAGCTTCTGCTGATGACTGGATAAGGTACTGATGTATTAGTGTAACAGAATACAATTACAAGTCATTTTATTGATTTTTTGACCCCTAATGTTAGGCTTTACCCTAGGTCTCTGAGCTATCAAGTCTCTGATTCTTGGTTACCCAAGCAGTGCCAGGTGTGGGTTCCTTCTCATGGAGTAGGCCTTCAGTCAAATCAGACATTGGTTGGCTACTCCCACAACTGTGTTAACATTGCCCTAACATATTTTGCACCAAGGACAGATAGTAGGTCAGAGAATTTGTGACTGGGTAGGTACCCAATGCTTCTCTTCAGTAGCCTACAAAGTACCTTCCAGGACCAAAGAGACTAAGAACATAGGGGTGAAGGCTCCATGTAGGCACCAGCTTGGCTTCTTCATATTCATAACTTGTATGAGTGCTTTCCTCAGCAACGGAATTCCACTGTAAGTTTGCAGAGATCAACCCTTTGTTTTAACAACAGATTGGGTTTTCTACGATACCGCCTTGGTCAACAGTGTAAATGAATGCACCCCAGCTCACCACAGGAAGCCATGCTTGGCTACAAGAGATGACCAGTGGAGACTCCATAGGTCTCAGTACTAGGAGTCTTCATTAGGAACACCTTCATAGATTCTAGAAAGTTTCCATTGCACCAGGTTTCTCTATCAGCCCCCAATTCCAGCCATTTCTCTAAGCATTCTCTCCCTTCACCCTATCTACCACCACTTAATAGATCCTTCCTTCTCTCATCCCAAATTGCCCATGGTCCACCTGTAAAATCTATTCTATTTTTTCCTCCTAGGAAGACCCACGCATCACCTCTAGACCTCTCCTCTTTACCTAATCTCTCTGGTTCCACAAATTTAGCTTGGTTATCATTCACATAATAGCTAATACCCACTTGTGATTATATACCATATTTATATTTTTGGGTCTGGGTTACCTCACTCAGGATGATTTTTTCATCTATTTGACTGAAATTTTCATGATGTCATTATTTTTAAACAGCTCAGCAATACTCCATCGTGTAAATACACACACCACATTTTTTTTTTATAATCCATTCTTCTGCTGAGGGACATCAAGGTTGTTTCCCATTTCCGGCTATTATGAATAAAGTTGCAATGAATATGACTGAGAAGTGTTCTTATGCTAAAACAGAACATCCTTTGGGTATATGCCTAAGAGGAGTATAGCTGGGTCTTGGGATAGATGGATTCCTAGTTTTCTGAGGAACCACCACATGGATTTTGATAGTGGCTGTACAAGTTTCCACCAGCAATGGAGGAGTGCTCCCCTCTCTCCACACACTTGCCAGCATGAGCTGTCATTTGTTTTCTTGAGCATAGGCATTTTGGCAGGTATTTAGATGGAATCTCAAAGTAGTTTTGATTTGCATTTCCCTGATGGGTAAGGACGTTTAACATTTCCTTAAGTATTCCTTGATGATTTGAAATTCCTTTATTGTGAATTTTCTATTTAGATCTGTACCCTATTTTTAGTCATTTAATTTTTTAATATCTATATACTTTTTGTGAGTTATTGTTATTAGTAGTAGTAGCAGTAATTGTAATATTCTGTTTTGTTTTTTTTTTAAAGACAGGACTTTTTTGTGTGTGCAGCCACTGCTATCTTGGAACTTGCTCCACAGATCAGAATGTCCTTGAACTCAGAGATCTTGCTGCCTCTGCCTCCGAACTGCTAGGATTAATGGCATGCAACCACCACCTCCTGGCTATAATATCTATATTCTTGAATTCTTTATATATTATGGATATTAGTTCTCTAGTGGATATGGAGTTGATAAAAAATCTTTTCTCATTCTGTAGATGCCTATTTTGTCCAATTGACAGTGTCCTTTGTCTTACAGAAGCTTTTCATTTTCATGAGGTCTCATTTATTAATTGTTGACCCTAGTGCTTGTACTGTGGGTATTCTGTTCAGGTAGTTGGCCTCTATGCCAATGAGTTCAAGGCTACTTCTCATTTCTTCTATTTTTCAGTGTATCTGGTTTTATGTTAAAGTCTTTGATCCATTTGTCCTTGGGTTTTGCGGTGGGTGATAAATATGGACCTGTTTGTAGGACCTGTTTGTATTCTTCTATATTCAGACATCCAGTTTGACCAGCACCATTTTTTGAAGATGCTGTCTTTTCTCTAATGTGTGTTTCTGGCTTCTTTATAAAAAAAAAAAAAAAAATCCACTGTCCATTGGAGTGTTGATTTATGTCTAGGTCTTCATGTGGATTCCATTGTTCAACTTGTCTGTTTCTATGCCAGTACCATAGGTTTTTTGTTACTATAGCTCTGTAATATAACTTGAAAGCAGGAGTAATGGGACCCCCAAAAGATCTTTTATTGTTCAGAATTATTTTACCAATCTTGGGTTTTTTGTTTTCCCATATGACGTTGAAAATTATCCTCTCAAGGTTTGTGAAGAATTGTATTGGAATTTTCATGGTGATTGCATTGAAATTATAGATTGCTTTTGGTAAGATTGCCATTTTTACTGTGTTAATCCTATCAATCTATAAACATGGAGAATATTTCCATCTTTTGATATGTTTTCCATTTCTTTCTTCAAAGACTTGAATATTTTTTTTTTCATACACATCTTTCACTTGCTGAAGCTGTAATTTCTTCTGAATGCAGAAAGAATGGAGAGCAAAAGCTAAGGAACAGCTAAAGAATTACTATACATAATATGATGATGCAATGTAAAAATTAGGGAGACAACTTAGAAACATGTTTGTCAGGGATAGGATTATCAACACACTAAGAAAGTAGACTGTAATGCTTTAGAATTGTATGAATACATAGTAAAATCATGAGTCCTGAGAAGAGTACAAACAATTCCATACACCCAATGCAGTTTCTCTCTTCACTCACAATTTATAGTGTGATCTTATAGTTGTTAAAATGAATGGATTCATATTAACAAATTCATATGAGCTAAAGCCTAGACTTATTTCATACATCTTTCAACTGTACCCAACGTCCCTTCTCAGTACCTGGATCTCAGACAACAAGCTACATTAGTTATCAGTAATTTCTATATTTTGCTGGATACTTTTCAGGCTGCTTGCTTCTCATCAGATTTTCATTGTCTCCATAACTTTCACAGTTTTGTAGATCAATGTGTTTGGAAAAATGCTTCACCAGTGGGATTTTTTTTTAAATGTTTTTCTCATGATCTGACCAGAGAATGAGTTTTATGTAGGAAGACCACAGAAGTAAGCAATTCTCGGGAGACACAGACACAGACACAGACTAAGAATTTAATCCATCACTGGGGATTTTGACTTTGATCAACTCATTGAGATATTGTGTGCTTTATTTCACCGATGAGATGTTTTACTCTCCTCTGGGATTTTAGCATGATACTTTCCTTAAATTTACACTATTCCTGTCTCTGCATGTAGAATGCTGGGATTTGAGTAAGTACCTGTACCTTCAACAAGGAATTGTATTATTTAAAAGGAGGTGATTTACAAATTCTGTACTGACAGACTGTGAGGCTGTGTTTACCACTGCGAGGGAGAAACATCTGCTTAAGTGATTTGGTATTCTTCTGTCTGTTTCTTCTTGAGGAGACTTTGGCCACCTGCTGCTTTGTATGGATTTGCCTACTACATTGACGTTTCCTAACCTACTAGTATAAAACTGTTTATAGTAATTTTTATACCCCTTCTCATGTCTGGAATGATAGTAGTATTGTCTCCAATTTAGCTTAGCTTTGCTTACCATTTGGGGTTCCCCACCTGAGGTACCATCTCCTTCTCTTTTCTTTCTTATTCATTTTATTCTACTGCCATTGTGGCAAAAGCTTAATCAGTTGTGTTAATCTGTCTGAATGATGGTCTCTGTGTTATTATTTCACAAGTTTCTGATTTGTTTAAGGATTTGATACCTTTCATTCTGCAGTTTCCTAAGATGGAAACTTAAATTAGAGACTTGATGAGGCTATAGATGGCTCAGTGGTTAAGAGCAATTGTTGCTCTTGCAGAGGATCCTGGCTCAGTTCCCAATACACCTATGGTGGCTCACAGCCATCCTTAACTCCAGTTCCAAGGGATTTGTTCCCAGAACCTCAGGAGGTAACCAGCAAGCATGGGGTACACATATATACATGTAAGCAGAACAACCATACACATAAAATAAAATAAATAAATCTTAAAAGAAAATAGTCAGGTGGTAGAAGTACAAACCTTTAATACCAACAATTGGGAGGCTGAGGCAGGCAGTTATCTGTGGGTTTGAGGTAGGCTTCACCTACAGAGCGAGTTCCAGGACAGCCAGGACTACATACAACACAGCAAAACAAACAGACAAATAAACAACAGCAAAACATATATATATATATATATATATATATATATATATATATATATATGTATATATATATATATAAAATATAATATATAAGTTACATATAATTATATAATATATATGCAAGTATAATTACATAAATTATGTATAATTATATAATATATACACAAATATAATTATATATAAATATATACACATACAAATATAAATCTGGCTTCTTTTTATCTTACTTCCTTGTGTCTTTGTGTGATATATCTCCTTCTAAATGCTTTCAGTGCCTTAGACATGTTTGGTAGTCATTGTATTACTCTTCCTTCAGTTCTGGGAGTCTTTTTTTTTTTTTTTCAGTGCTGGAAGTCATTTTTTTTCCAGTACTGGGAGTCACACTGAGTTGTTTTGCCATTGAAATGCTTTCCTAGGTCTTTCTTATTTAGAGAGTGTCTTGCTATTAGTTCAAAGTGTCCTCCTGTCTCTTCCTCCAAAGTGTAAGGGTTATAGACATGCAATCACTTATCTCCTGGTGTGAATTCAAAGTATTTTTTGAGGTCACTTAAAATATCTTTCTTGATCAATATATTACATAGACATATGCAGGTTACTTTTCAAACATTTAGGGATTTTATAGCTATTGTTCTGTGACTTTTAGTGTCCATTTTTTGACAAGATATACTTAGGATTATATTCTTCTCCTAGGTATAGACTCCTCCCTTATCATTATGTGTCCTCCTTTTATCAATACATATATTCCTTTACCAAACTCATTTGTCTGGTACATAGCTACTCATAGCTTTCTTCATCTTCAGTTTAGAATGGTGTTTCTCTCCATTCACATACTTTTATAGCATCTGAAATTTTGAAACAAACATTTACTCCTTAGTGATAGCATCCCTTTGGGTCTTAATATTTTAATTAAATCATGTCCTTTAAAATAGGCTTTGAGGATACCCACAATTGAAATGCTTCATGAGATAATTCATCTGTAGATGCCAAAGAATTTTTTGAAGTGTTTGTTTTTGTCTCAGCTGTTGAATATTCCTTTCCAAGCTAGGAGGCAAGAGATAAAGCACCCCTTCTAAGAAAGAGTTCCTGGCAGCTCTGTTGGAAACAGTCACTTTATACTACAAGCTTAGCATGCTGGATGTGCAGAAGGTGAGCCACCTGAGCTTAAAATCATACCTGCCTGTTAGTAGACTTATGCATCTACATTAGTTATAAAACTTTTATAATATCATCTGCCCTTGGGTGGGACAGGAGAGCCATAGCAGATATAGAGAAGTAACCTTCTCATACTCGTAGGAATTAGGGATTTAGAAAGGTTTGTTTGTTTGTTTGTTTGTTTTTAAATTTCAAAAGCCATGGAGAATAGCTTTTGGTTGAAGAATACTCAGTAGATTTCACTTAAGAGTATTCTTCTACCATGCTTCATGAGTGGCTTTTTCTTTTCTTGTCCTAGGAAAGTTGAAATACCTGGATATAAAACTCACAAATATGTGGTAACCTTCCTAATACTGCAGTTGTTCACAGTTAACTTTTTTTCTCATCACAGTTCCATTTAATTCTGTAACAAATAATTAATTCACTTGCTATGTCTCTGTCTTTAGATCTTAAGAAGTGTTTGTTCTATGACTTTTGTTTTTTAATAGGCCCACAAAAAGACACTGAAATTCACTTTGGTTATGTTTTGTTAGGATGTAGAGTTATGAGGGATGAATTTGTAAAATTGTATATGTTGGAGCTTATATTTATCAGCGTTCTCTAGAGCTTCAGAATTTATGGAATGAATCACTCTATATCTATATCTATCTAATCTATACTCTCCATCCATCTATAAGTAGATAGATATACCTATCTATAGATAAATATCTATATCTATCTATAGATAGATATATGATAGATAGAGAAAAATAGAAAGATGCAAAGATAGATAGATACAAAGAGAAGTTATTGGAATGACTTACAGGCTGAAGTCAAATTAATCCAACAATGGCTACCTATAAATGGAAAGTCCAAAAATCTAATAGCTGCCCAGTGTCATGAGGCTAGGTTTTTCAGCTGGTTGTCTGTATATGCTGGAATCCCAAAGAAGTAGGCTTCAATGCCAGTGAAGGAATGGATGTGCTAACAAGATGAAGGCTGGCAGGCAAAGAAGGAAGGATTCTTCTTGGTCCTTATGTAGGCTTCCAGCAGAAGGTGTGGCCCAGAACAAGTTGTGCCTTCCTGCTTCAAGATGTAGATTAAAGGTGTGTGTCTTCTTGCTTAAAATCCAGATCAAAGACATATTGTCTTTCTGCCTCAAGATCTGGATCACCAGTGTGTTCCCCATTTCTAAGAATTATAGTTCATTCCAGATATAGTTAAGTTGACAACTAAGAATAGCCATCACAGAGCTAAAATTAGGAAGTCCTTTATGATTAAGCATCTTTAAATAATTAACAATAAATATCTTACGTTGTTTTTTAAACAGGTTACAGTGGTGGTTCCCACAGTTGGGGGCTGCAGAAAGTGATGATATAACTTCAGAAACATGAGACAGAGAAGGGCAATAAACCATAACAAGATATTGAGAAGTAGATACCAGCTACAGCATGGGTGCTGTATCAAACAGGAACCAGCCAAACTCTCCTGAGTCTTTAGGTGTTACACAGATGTAGAAGCAAGAAGTTCGGTTATTCTGTACCAGATATGTTTCTCCTTGTGAAGACACATCTACAAGTTCTTAGATCCACAGAATTCCTGAGTATCTCCAGGGAAATCCTTCAAGTCATTTCTTTAAGATGCCATTGCTGAAGGAATAAGTGTGGTACTGACAGTTTTTACTATGACAAAGTTCCATAATATCTATGTAATACAGATCTTAACTTACTGTACAAAGGGGTACTACACTAACCCTCATGTTTGCTCTATTGTGCTTCTTTTATCTTTTACTTACCAACCTCTTTCCAAAATGTATATCATTTCTAGGAATTCCTTCTAGCAAATAGTCTACTGAGAGTTTGCAGAGTGCTTCAAAGTACATAAGAATCGTGTTGGTGTTATGGCCTGACCTTGCAAGAATGAATCTATAGGAATTCTCTAGCTTGCAAGCTACTGATGGTAAGCTCATCATCCAGAATACATCAACTTCTGAGGGAGTTGTTCCCAGAAGGTTGGTTACTTGCTGCTTTGCTCTTTCCTGGAAAATACCTTCTTACCCCACTTTAGGATGTAGACTTCATGTTCATTTGTAAGCTTCGCTGCTTTTCCATCTCAAGTTTTAAAAATAACTCAACTTGTACTTTTTCTAAGAACTTCCATTAAAAACCTTTTTGTTTAAATTATCTCACAATATATTCTTCTGAATTGTGGAAAGTTCAGTTTAATTTCAGACATTGTACTACTCATGGGAGAAATTGATGGGAAGATTTAATATTCAGCATGCCCAGGGAACCAGAAATCCAGAAACACTTTGTACTGCTTTATTTTCAACAATTGTACTCCCTAAAACACTTACAAAATCTCCATCCCTCTCTATTTGATTATTGCTACTTCTCTTTTAATTCAGAAAAAAAGTCTTCTTTTCTAATTGAAAGAGCTGTGAATTGAAAGATGCTCATTGATAAAATAATCCCATTTATAGTAGATTAAATATATACATAGGAGCCCAATGGGATACACTTCTAATCAAAACACATTCCCTAGCTCTGTCACAAATTTATTGAGCCTTTATATGTTTATTCATATATAAAATTTATGTATTTATAATACACACACAAGTACATACAAGTACAAGTTTTTTCTTCTTTTTTTATTATATTTGTGTTTTAATTTTACACATCACCCATGGGTTCCCCTGTCCTCCCCCTCCCCCCCCAACCCCACCTTCCCCCCATCCCCTCCCCTCCATTTCCATCTCCTCCAGGGCCAAGATTCCCCTGGGGATTCATTTAAACTTGGTGGATTCAGTACAGGCAGGTCCATTCCCCTCCTTCCAGGCTGAGCAAAGTGTCCCTGTGTAAGCCCCAGGTTCCAAACAGCCAGCTCATGCACTAAGGACAGGTCCAGGTCCCACAGCCTGGATGCCTCCCAAACAGTCCAAGCCACTCAACTGTCTCACTTATCCAGAGGGCCTGATCCAGCTGGGGGCTCCACAGCCTTTAGTTGACAAGTCATGTACTTCCATTCATCTGGCCTTTCGTACCCGTGATTTTTCCAAGTCTGGGCTCAACAGTTCATGCTTCCACAGTCCCTCCTCCTTCTCGACAACTGGACACACGGAGCTCCACCTGGGGCCTGGCTGAGGATCTCTGCATCCACTTCCATCAGTCACTGGATGAGAGTTCCAGCCCGACCATCAGGGTGTTTGGCCATCTGATCACAAGACTAAGTCAGATTAGGCTTTCTCTCGACTTGACCACTGCCAGCAGTCTACAGAGGATGCATCACTGTGGACCTCAGGGGACCTCTCCAGCACTCTGCCCACTCCTGTTCTCATGTGGTCCTCATACATCATGGTCTACCATTCCTTGTTCTCCCTTTCTGTTCCTGATCCAGCTGGGATCTCCTGCTCCCCCAAGCCTCCCTTCCCTCAAACCTTGCCCTTCATTTTTCCCACTCTCGTCCAGGTTGTTAATGTAGATCTCATCCATTTCTCTGTCATTGGGTGATCCCTGTGTCTTTCCTAGGGTCCTGTTTTGTAGGTAGCCTCCCTGCAGTTGATGTTCAGAAAATTTTGTGGCTTTTAGAAAACCATAAACTTGATTGTCAGAATTAGTGGGGATGTTTGATATTTAATTTATTTGTCTAATTTGTTATATATTTTAGATATTAAACCCTTGTCTAAGGAATAGTTGTCAAAGTATTTTCTCATTTTATTGGTTGTCTCTTAGATCTACTGATAGTTTCCTTTGCCATGTAAACCATTTTAATTAACTTGATCTAGTCCTATTTGTTACCTCTTGAGACAATTTTCTATGCTATTTGGGGTTTATTGGGGTTTTCTGTGCTATTTGCAGTTTTTGTCTACACCTTTATCTTGAAGTGTGTCCCTGAATTTTCTCAGACCAATCACCCATCAGAGAATTGCAAATTAAAAGCACGGTAAGATTTCACCTCACTCCAGCCAAAATGGCCATCATTAAGAAAACAAATGGCAACAGATACTGGCTAGGATGTAGAGGACAAACACTCAAGGCTGGAGGAAATGCAACTGGTGCAGACACTGTATATCAATATGGAGTCTTCTCTGAAAAACTAAAAACACAAATACAAAATGTCTTAGCTTCCCCTAAGGATGCTATAGAGACACATATTAAATCTACATTTATGGCTGTTCTTTTCATGATAGTAAGGAAATTACACTAACCATGAAAATATATTGGATATACACAATGGGATTTTTATTCAGTATAATGATAAATGCCCCCACCTGCCTGGCAATACATGAGGCAAGTGAGAGAAATGGCCCTGAGGTCACAAGGTCATAAAGTCAGGAAAGCTATCTCTGCCCATCATCAGCTACAACACTCAGGAGAGCAGGCCCTGCACTTTTCCTGGGCAGCACAATGGAGTCAGTTATATTGGTCAAGGTGTGGGTAAGCCAGCCTCAAAGTTGTGAGCATGAGAGAGCTGTCCCTATTACCATCTGCCAGGTGGCAGCATGGGTAGGGGAGAGATGTCCTCCATCAACTCCTGAGGTAGGTGGGAGAACTAGTCCTCAGGTCATAACAGCACAAGAGTTAGTAGCCCTGCCTCTCATCAGCTGCAGTACTCAGGAAAGTGGACAATACACCATGCCTGGGCAACACAGTAGAACTGACCCTGAAAGTGTGGGTATGGGAGATCTGACCCTGAGGATATGAAAGTAGGAGAACTGGCCCTGCCCCTTGCTCATTTATGCAAGGGGTAAATTTGCCAGGACAATACAGGGGAGCTCCCCCTGGTGGTGAGAACAAGGGACAGCTGGTGGGATGACTAACCCTGCAACTACCTAGGCCCAGAACCAGAGTTATGTGTTGGCTCACCCTAGTATCCTCGGGGTGGAGCATATGAAGGGAATGTTCCTATAGACACAAAGCAGCAGGATTTCCACAACACAGGACAACAGCAGGATAACCAAGAGCAGTTCCAGTGAGGGGCAGCATCGATAGTTTCTAACAGAAACTAGAGGCCTAGAACCAGACCAATAACTCTTTGCAATTAACACTTGCAAGTAGAGATATATGGATAAAAGGATTTACTTTGTGACTCACTGTGTCATACTATAGCTTGCATGACAAGATTGATCTTTTCCTTATCTCTTTTTTTTTCTTTTTTCTCTTTTATTTTATTTTGGGAGAGGTTGCTAGGACAGAGGACGGATATGAAGGGACAGAGAATGGGATGGAGATGCATGATGTGAAAGACACAAAGAATAAATAAAAAGAAGAAAAAATAAAGAATAAAATTTTTCGGAATCAAACTGGATAATATTATGTGAGGTAACCTAGAGCTCAGAAAGGTAAACACTGTATGTTCTTTCAAATATGTGGATCCCAGTTTCTAATTGTTAAATATGTATATTTTCACAGGAGCAGGTGTGAGTAGAATGATTACAGGTCAGTAGAAAGGGGAGCACAGGATAGAAAACAAACAAACAAAAAATGGGCTTTAAGTGGAGGGGTTGGAAAGGTAGATGAAACAGCAGGTAGGAAAACGGTAGGCTAGCACTGGGGATGGAAGGCTGCAGGGTTACAACTGAGACAGGAAGAGGGCAGAAGGACGGGAAAGAGGAGGATATACGGGGCAAGAATTAACCCAAACTAAGTACGTATGAAAGAAAATACCTCAAAGGAACCTAATTATTATTTGGTAAGCTAATTTAGAAGAAAGGAAGGAAGGAAGGAAGGAAGGAAGGAAGGAAGGAAGGAAGGAAGGAAGGAAGGAAGGAAGAGAGGGAGAGAGAGAGGGAGGGAGGGAAGAAGGAGGAAAAGATGGGAGGAAACTCCATTAATTTGAATCTGTTTAACAGTTATCACTTAAGGTTCTCTCATCACAGTTTTTAAAATAATATTTAATATCACTAGAACATAACAATGTTTGCATGTGTGTGAGCATGTACATATTATGCTTGTATGTGTATGATTTTTGTGTATATGTATTGTGGGTGTGGGCACTTGTACACCATGCATACTTGTGGAGTTCAAAAACAAATAATGTACTGGTCCTCACCTATCCACCTTGTTTGAGACAGGCTCGCTGTTGTTGCCTGTGGCATAAGCCTGGTGGACTAAGCCACTAGCCTCTGGGATCGTCTACTCCTACTTCCCATCTCACCTTAGGACTGTCGAGATATGTACTACCATGCACAGCTATACCTACCTGCTTCCTGAGGATTTAAACTTAGGTCCTTATACGATCATGGCAAGCACTTTACCCACTGAGACATTCCCTCAGCCCCAAGGCAATTTTTGCTCCTTTTTTTTACATTCTGTTTTAGTATTCACATTTAGTCACTAAAATTAAGGTATACTAATTTTAGAGACATGATCTCCAAATGCCCTAGACCTCTCCTAACAGCACCTAGATTATCAAGTTTAAATTATTTAAGTGGCTGTAAGCATTTTTAATATTTTTGGAAATGTTCTAAAGTAGTGTTATCCCAGCTTCCATCAGTAGCAACTAAAATTAGATGATGATGAAAAAATTAAGACAAAATATTGCCCTAATAGCTCCAAAATAAATCATTCAAGAAGTAGACCCATTTTACTGATCTAATCAGTATACCTTATTATTGACCTGTTCTAAAACTGGATTCTTCATTCATTTAAAATTTTACAGAATTTTTATGAAGTTTGTAGTTGGCTGGAATCATGACTTCACATTACTTACATTTGGATAAGTCTATTTTCAAATGTGTGAAATCCTCATGAAAGTAAAATGTTAAAAAACAATCTATGTTTGATAAGAATTCCACTTCTTAGACTACTTGTTCTATAATATGAAAATCACTGGTTTAATTATTAGTAGAAATGATTCTTTAGCTGTGGAAAATTATCAAGTGTTTTAGATGATTATAAGTATAAGATTATAGTAGTCATTTCTCTCTTAAAATGCAATTCTTCTAAAATGAATGTGTATGTAATACACTTTACTTTGAGAATATAGAATCAATCATCCATACAGTATTAAATTCATCACATATCAGAACCTAGAAATTTGACCTTTCTCCATTCAGAAACATTTTCTAAGCAGCATAGGTCAACAATGTTACATAAAGATTATTTATTGAGTCAAAATATTGGATAACAACATTTTCCTACATCATTTTTTCCCTATCTTAGCTCTTTATGAGTTTGCAAATTTATAAGAAGATATACAATGCAGAAAAGTCTTGGGAAAAGCTTGTGACTGTTTAGTAACAATTTGTAACAAGAATCCAAACTCAAACAGGAAGAAAATATTTTAAAAGGTATGCAAGGAATCTGAGCATATGAAAAGCACTTCCCTGCATAGACATAAACACTATCCTAAATTAAGTGTGCGCTTACCTGCAAACATTTTCTGATGAAACGTGACTTGTTGGCTATGCAAAATCAGATATTAAATGGTAAAAATGTAAAGAGCATTATGTCAGGGACATATTAAACATTCTTTTTCATATAGATGTTTAAAATGATTTTGTGTCTATATATTGACAGGAGTGAAGAACAATAAAGGAGACTAGGAAAAAAATCATATGTTTGGAGGGCTGTGAAGGCAAAGAATAATGGATGCAGAAATAAAGAAACAAAATTTTCTAAGCAAGCTAAGTGTTTTCCACCAGGAAAATTCATGATCTACACATAAGTTTTCATTAGCAAATTAATAAATACAAAATTTAAAACTCAATAAACCCTTACTTATCTACATCATGAACTGATATTGCAATCAGAAAACCAAACCCATTTGGGGGAATGCAACTACAAAGACTTAAGAATACATTTGGTAGAAGATATGTAAAATCATTACAGAGCAGTGCTAAAGGCAGAATAATCATGAAGAATATTGAGAAGGAAGCTGAAGCCTGTTTCATATCAAGTATTAAGAAAAAACAATAAAGTTAATATTGTTTTATAGCAATAGGAAAAACATAAAAATTAACTTAAAGCTTAAAATGATTGCAACTCTATTTTTCCTTATCTCTCTTTTTGGGGTGAGGGGCAGGGTTGATAGTGTCTGATGTAACCTGCCTTGTCCCATGCTCACCGTGTAGGCATGACTAACCTGGAAGTTCTATAGATCCTTCCTCCACATCCTAAGTGCTGGAATGATTGCCATGCCCCACCACATCCAGGTACTTATCTCCTTTATATTTTAAGTAACTTGGTTATAGATAAACACATATGTTAAATATTAAGACAGATTTGTGGTACTCCATAATAAGAGTGCCCAACCTTTGGATATCATGACACAATATTGTATTACAAAGTTAATATTCATGAAAATCAGGCCCAGCACTCGGGAGTCAGAGGCAGGTGGATCTCTGTGAGTTTCAGGCCAGCTTGGGCTACCAAGTGAGTTCCAGGAGAGGCGAAAAGCTACACAGAGAAACCCTGTCTCGAAAAACCAAGGAAAAAAAAATCATGGAAAAAACTCTCATTGTGTTATTGTGTTTTAAGTAAATTAACAATCTTGTAATGGACCATTCATTATCTATTTTGTGGTCCAAATCTTCACAGGACACTAGACACTAGCTGGATATACCTGCATCCAATGAGATGCTGATGCTTCCTAAAGAAAAGAAGTCAGAACACAGATGCAATACAAAGAAAGAAGATGAAAAGATACAGGATGGAAATTATCATCTTCATGCAGAACAAAGATGTCTCAAAAGAACTATCCTGCTGACACTTGGTTTTGGACTTTGTTTTTCCAGGAAGGGTTTCTCTGTGTTCTTTTGGTGCTTGTCCTGGATCTTGCTCTGTATAACAGGGTGGCCTCAAACTCACTCCTGAGTGAGTTCTGCCTCGCAAGTGCTGTAATTAAAGGCATGAGTCATCACTGCCTGGCTGGTTTTGAACTTCTGTTTTCCAGGATTAGAAATATATATATATATATAAATATTTGAAAATATATATATTTGAGCAGGGGTGGAGAAAGACACTGGTAGAATGGAACTGACCATCTGTAAGACATCCACGCCCATGCAGGCACTTAGCTCATGAAGCAAAAGAAACCTGCATCCTCTATTACAGACTGCATGACAACAACAGCAACAATACAATAATCTCAAAGGAGTGTGACAGGGATGTGGGAAAGTGTCGCAGGGAGGAGAAAGAGTGATGGGAGTAGAAGGGAGAGGAGAGAAAACTGGAATGCTTTTTATGCATGGATAAAAATGGGAAAGAGTTACAATGTATAGTTAAGAAATAAATATTTTCTATTAACCTGCATTCCTGTTACACATCCTTAGTAGCTTTTTTAAAAAATGGGAAATACTATGATATCCAATAAGAGCTAACTTGAAATAACAAAGTGAAAGCTGTAAGTAAAAACAATGTTTCAAAATACCATTAATTCATGAGGTAGAAATTATATGAAATTACAAGTAAATGAAAATATTATTCCACCATAAATGTCTTAAAATGCTAAATATCTAGAATTTTTACAAAAGATTTAAATATAAATCCAACTTTATAACTTTTAAAATTATAAATACTTTATAACAATAAATTGAGAAAGCTCTTAGAAAAATGAATAAAGATATTGATAAAGTCAAAATATGGAAAAAAAAACTGTGGCCAATAAGCACAAGATTTTTTCTTTTGTTTTCAAATACACACAAATCAGGGACATTGTTTTATACTCTCTTTTTGCAGAATTTAGTAATTCTAATATGTGTATACTTAGAAAGGTAGCAGAGCAGTATTTTTTTTTTAACGCAGCTGGTGGTATAAAATTTTATAACCAATTTTGAAAGCAGTTGAACAATCTGGTAAATTTGAAGATAGGATTGTCAATATCACCTAGCAATTTTACTTTTAAAGACACTCTCTGGTATATTCTTAAAAAGATAAACTCAAAATTTGAGCATCAGGAAGAATAAAAAGCAAAGGGCAATATTTCTGATGAAGCAACTGAGAGATATATGTTGAAATTAATAATACACAGTACAGTTTAGAAGAGGACAGGTTTGAAAATGATTAATTCTCAAGCTAATACATGGAGCAGAATTAGAAATTTGCTGACTGTAGCATTCATAAGGGCTTGGAGCAGTTACAGTTTCACTGCTAACCTGAGAGAAGCTACAGATATCTGTAATGTTGTTCTTCAAACACACAGCCTGTGATGTTATCAGCAACTGCCACCAGAGTGGTCCATTTGTTGAACTGATGGAACTACATTGACACATCATTATCACTCAAAGTCCATAGTTCACATAGGGCTCACCCTTTTTGGTGTTCATTCTATGTGTTTGAACAAACTTATGATGTATCTCTAGAGTTATAGTATCTATCAGAAGAGGTCCACTGTGCTACATGAGATTTTATAAAATACAACACATGATTTAAATCATCAGAAAACTTGAAAAATATACCTCAGTATACAGGTCACTATATGTAGGTAACTTAGTATAGTTAAAATGAATGGCAATTGTGAAATATTCAGTTTCAGTAACACACACACACTCACTCATGCATGCACAGGTGTGCACATGTACACACACACACACACACACACACACACACACACACACACACACACATGTACCCACACAGAACCAAATATTATTTTCCATCTTTGTCTTACTGTTAAGCAGCAGGTCTAGCAAAACTTTGGAACTCATGATGCATGCTTTAAACAAAAGCCGACAATAACCCATTTAACAACACAACAAACACATCTTTCCCTGTATTCTATTGTGTTTCATTGTTAATAATGAGCATGGTAACTGACAAAATTTAAGAGAGTCTTGCTGGAAAGGAAGTCCGCTGAAATTAGGTTTCTAAGTAGCATAGCAATTACAAAGAGAGAAATCGGACAAGCAGTTTTCATCCTCATTTTCGAGCACTCTTGGGTCTGAGGGACCTTTCTCAGTTTCTAAGTCAACACAAATCAAAAATAATCACACTGGTTTGTCCTTCATGTTTCACAGCCCAGCTATCACAAGATTATCCACTGTCCTCTGAGCTGGACTTTTATCTTGGCATCTAAGGCAATTTGGTGATATCCTGGCATCAGAATCCAGGCTAATCACAGTGAAGCACAGAGGTAAGGTATTTATGGCTTCAGACACTCATCATTCTATAAACAATTTTCATTTACAACATTTGAAGGCTGACCTGTGTAGTATTTAGCTCAAGAGGCACACCGACACTCTTCATTGAATAATCTAAATGTGATATCATGAGGACTGCCTCAAGAAAGTAAAACACAAAAATTGCCTCCCGGAAAGTAAAGCAGTGTTTACTTTTAAGAGAAAATTGAGAAATTTGACAGATCTAAGCCTGCCTCTGCCTATCTTCTCAGGCCTCACTTGTATATTAATAAGATCAAGACATTATTTTCTGCCTAAGGTGCCTGTGTACCTTTTGGAAACATACTCTTACCCAATAAAAAAATCCAATTTTTGTATTACAGTTGTCTTCCATTAATTTTAGACCCAATATTTAACTTTTTCTATTGTTTCCCAGGCTTGTCATCAAATATATATACACACTCACACACACACACACATTAATATAGCATGTACATAATACACACATATAATTTATATATGTAATTTTTTGTCATGAGCACATTTTGAACATATGCATTTCTACATATATGGTTCAATATAGTCATACATGTGTATATACATGTAGAAGTCACCCAATGATGTCCTCAACTTGCCTTTGAAGGTGTCTACTTTTTGGGGCAATTTCAATGTTTTGTTGCACAACTGATTCAGGAAACACGTTTTCTGGATGTTTTATCCAGCTTAATAGTGGTTCTCCAAGTGTGAGAGTAATTCCTCAAGTGCTGAAATTATTATTACCTTTGACTTGAGGTATTGCCACAAGCTAAAGGGAGGGCACACAGACACTTTTGTACTGGGCATAATGTAGCCCCCTGCCAGGAGAGTGCATCTCGCATTCTAAACCCTCTGTGTCTCCCTACAACCATTTTGCAGAAGCATATGTTTGTTGCCGGTGTGTATTTAAAGGCTTTAAAATATAAAAGAATACAAAAGTAATGACACATGGCTCTTTCTTTGGGTTTCTGTAAAGGATAATTCTTGTTTTACATTTCTGTGGGCTTTTCACAGGGTTTGGAGACTTGGGCCACTCACAGTGCAGTTTGACCATACTTACAACTGCAGAACAAATGCTGGGTCATTTTTTATACTCACTAACAGTGTAAATTAGAAGCCTGTGGTTTGCAGAGAACACCAATGTTAAGGAAGGATGCCTACTATGCAGTGGCACCTACTATGTAGTGAATATCATCTAGTGACGGCTACTACTCATCAAGCATTTACTAATGAGTTTCCATCCCTCATGTAATTATATCCCCACTTTGTCTCTAGGCTTTTGGTGTTCTGTTCTAGGAGGAAGAAAAACAAGCTACATAGAAATTAAATAATAAGCTCCATGGTTGCACACCTATTATAGTTCAGCAGTGGGATTAAAGAACAATGGAAGCAGCAAACGTCTTGTAAATATTGGCAGTGGGTTATTAAATACTGAGCTGTAACATCTTTGTTTCCTACTGTTATGCTAAGGAGAGTATAGAAATAGGACAAACTTCAAAGTGATAATGGCTCAGAATCAATGTCCCCTTTTCTCTATGAGAATAATACCCCTGAAAACTATGAGTTGTAGATATATACTCATATCTCTCTATATGTATGCATATATAACACAAGTCAAATCATACCATAGTGTGAAACCACATACACGCAAGTGATGAGGATGATCTGAAATCATAAACCTTGATGAAAGAATGGTGGATTAAGGCAGATCAACACAGAAGCAAATTTTCCTTCACCACGCTGGTTTCAGAGCAGAAATTGGGAAAGTAAGAATGTGAAGGTAATTTGATGATGTGTTTGATAGAAATTTAAACTGATCCATGTTTGTAAACATATATTAAAATTTGCATTGCGTTCAAGTTGAATTAAGGGCTATATGCTTAGATTCACGTTGTGCGTTTTAATCTTGCTCTTGTGGGTTATAGAAAGGCAAGGCTGTGCTTATTTTTCTTGAACTTCATTACTGAAAGCTAATGATCCTCCATTCTATTTTATTACACCCTGCAGTTTTTTGAGAAACCCATAATTTCTAAGTAGCACCACTAATTAACTAGATGCTGTTGTTTGCATACAAATAATAGTTACTATAATTCTGCTCATCTTTGTATTAGAAGCAAAGCAATTTGCCATGATCAATTCCTTAGCTATATGATAAAGTGATGTACACAACTCCCCAGGTATAACATGCTAAATAAGGTATGTAAGTCATTATTTTCAAACATGGCATTTAATTCTAACCAGAATGAGCTGTGAGTATTACGAGGTGCTGAGACTGAATGTTATTAAACTAAAGCTTTGTATTTTGGCGGGGGAGGAGGCATGCAAAGATGAAGGGGTCATATGGTATAAAACACAACATTCCTAAGGGGCCTGTCTAGACCTCATCAACAGACTCAACATTAATTGGCACCACTTTCTGCCTGCATAAATGCTGTAGCTCGTGTGTAAATAAGAAAAGGAGGCTTTTAAAATTCCGATTTCAACTCATGACTTAGAATTTAATGAAACCGTTCAAGTTCAGCACTTTAATCTCACAAATTGGTTTATCACAGCCTAGTGGCCACTTCTTGTTTTATAATAAGCACAACAAAAAATATCTATGAACACTTAGAAAATTAAACCAAGGGAAGTGTGTGTAATTCTGAGCTCATTAGAAGCAATTCATATTTTCATCTGTCTCATTAGAGCAGTGTTTTTATGAATTGAAAACTGTACTTTTGTATCTGTGTTTTTTATATATGTCTTTTCAGGCCAGCTGGTAGGAGGAAAGTTTTCTTACAAATAATATACACATATATTTTAATAGTGGAATAGGAAAGCATGGCAGTGAAGAAATCCCTAAAAGGGAAAACACAATTAAACAATTATTCAAGCTTTCTTCCTTGGGTTTTTAAGTGTTACAACAACATTTAAAAAATGAATATGTCTATGTGTGTGTCGACATGAGTGCAGGCTGCTCATGCTCATGTGCTCCCCAAAGTCAAGAGAGGTCACTGGATTCCCTAGAATTTCAGTCCCAGGCAGTTGTGAGTAGTCTGCATTGGATGGTGGGAACCAAACTTAGATCCTTAAGGAGAACAGGGAGACCTCAGAGCCGTCTCACCAGTCTTAGGAATTTAATTTCACATTTTAAGGAGATTTTTTAAAATTAATTTTTAAAAATTAAAATATAATTTCAACATCTGAAGGAAGCAAACTTCACATTCTACCTAACTTCATGAGGGACAAACTTACTAAAACAATGTACCATTTGTCAATGACTGTTTCTTCAGCCTACCTTATCAGATTCAATATTTGACATTTAGTAGTGAGTATAGAAATTTTTTTTCTATATTTCCTCACCTAAAATCAAACATTAATATTTGTGTGCATATCAAATCACAATGACATGAGGCAAAAATCATTTACTGTCAGACTGACCTGAGAAAGGAAATATAAATGTCTCTGGTTATGTAGTTGTTAAATCTTCACAATAAGCAATGTTGTTTCCAATGAGTGAAGTATAGTTTAATTCTATAAGTAATATGTGATATCATTCAGGCCTGAGTATGCACCTACATATGCTTTCTAATGATCTCCTTTGAGTGAGAATGTTGTTAAAAAATGTTAGAATCTATTAGAAGTGTATAATGTTTATTGATTTCTAAATGTATCTTGAACATGCCTGAATTAAGTGTATTGAATTAGACTGCCCTGTTATCTTAGCTACTACCATGATGCAGTGTCTGCCTGGGGACCTTACAGTGTTTGGGGAGAAGAATTGCAATTCATGTCTTTGTTTTATCAACAGAGTAGTGAACCGACTCTAAGTTTCTTTTCACCCACCATATAAACACCTTCACTGGCATTGATACTAGTATTCTAAGCAACAAATTGTTCATAATCCATACATGGTTGAACCTTTGTACATGGAAGCCAGAAATATGATAAGCCCCTGACCCCATCTCCCTTTCTTTCTCTCAACTTAAGTATGCAAAAAGCAAATCATTTGATTGTAAAGCTGAGCTGCTGAGATTTCATATACATTGATGGATCTCCGAGCTTCATTCTTCATCTTTCATTCTAAATCATTTCTTTAAGATCAATTTCCTTGTCCAGATTTAAATAATTAGGAATACAGGATAACAAATAAAATTCAAGTGAGATTATTTGTCTTACTATATTTTTTTTCTAAAGTGGTTCCAACACATCATGAAGAACACAGAGGTATCTCTTTCCCCACTGTTAATCAATAATTTTGACAGTGAATATAATGGGTTAAATTGTGTGCCCCAAATTCATTTCTTTCACAGGACCCCAGAATGTGGCCTTATTTGTTTTCTGAAACATAATTGCAAAATGTCTATTCATACTGGAGTGGGCGGGGCCCCGATCCACTGTGACTGTATCCATAAGCAAATAGAAACCAAGGACAATGTACATAGGAGAACATGAGTGATGTTAGAGGTAAAGATTAAAATGAACGGAAAGTCAAGAAAGGCAAAAGATGGACAGAAAACACCAGAAATTAAAACAAAAGAATGAAAAAGAATCTTTACTAGACCCACTAGAGAAAGCATGACTCTGTTATCTTCATTTCAGGTGTTTGCCTTCAAAATTGTTTTAATTGGTCATGTTTTTAGCCTCCAGTTTGTACCACTTTGACATGGACACCCTATAAATCTGATAGAGTGTTCACTTACTTTCTTAACACACTACTAATTGTACTTATGTTATCTGGAAATACAGTTCTGTGTGTCCCAAGAAGAATTATGTCCCGAGATTAATTATATTACTCTTGTCATCAAAGATTCCCCATGAATGTATGTGGTTGTTTTTTCTCAAATAGTGTAAGTAGGCATGGAGGATGCAGATGGATGAATGGATGAATGTGGTATGGGAAAAAAAAATCAGACAATCCTAGACTTTGAGATAGTATCTTACAATGCTTAATAAATATTCCTCACTTGGGTATGTGGCAAATATTTGTTAATGAAAGGCTTAATGATTCAATAAACAAGATGATCGATGAGTAAAAGAAAACATAGAGTAAATATATTACCAAACTTCTCCCAGCAGGATGGGATTTGTGTGAAAGAGTTCAGAAATGGTGCTGACAGAGCTGAGGCTAACGTCAGTGATAGAGTGTGCATGCACTGCCCTGACATGTGTAGACAAAGGACTCAGTTACGAGTTCAGAGAGAGAGGGAGCGAGAGATGCTGGAGGGATGGGGATAAGGAAGGAAGGAAGGAAGGAAGGAAGGAAGACAGAAGAGAAAAAAAAGGAAGGAATTTGATTTCTGAGAGTTTTAGACACCTCCCCCCCAAAACAGACCAAGAAACCTATGGCTAGGGAAGTATGGATTCTTCTGAGAACTGCATAACATTCAGACTGGGGCAAAATTAAAGCAAATTTATACTGGGAGATGGTGGGCATCTCAGCAAAAAACAAAAACATAAAAAACTATTGAAGATGTTTATGTTTTGCAAAAGAATATAGATTTTTTTCATCACAAAAGTTGCCTGAATAACCAGATATTTGAGTAGAGGTGACATTGTCATGGATATTGAGGAAAATGTATTCTTCCATCAAAGTTTTAAATATTTGGGGTAGACTTCACTCTCTTAGTGTGTATAAACCAGTTCCCATTTCAACCTGAACTTAGACTGTTTTAGTGAAAGCCTCCCATTGTTGCAGCTGAGTTTTGAGATTCAGAACACAGCTTCAGATTCCAAACTCACCCTCCATACACGGCCCTGGAAGCTGTCCATCTTTACCATTACTCAACTGCTCATTTCTACCTCTTGGCTCTCACTTCCTGTCCATTTAAATCAACTTTCCTGGATCCTTTTCTATTTCATTCTTCCCAAGATTGTTGGAAAAAGAGTGGGAGGGAAACAGAAATTAAGTGGCTGCATATAAATTTTCTTCAGGCATATTATATTTTATTAAACATATAATAATCCATACCTAGAATTGTAATATAAAGGAATAGCTGACATTGCATTATTGTTTACAATATGAATTAGTAAGTACATTCAAACTGAATTCCTAATGTAAACCTACCCCTTGCCAGTGTATAGAATATAGGTAAGAACCCACAGGATTTGTAGCATGTGAAGATAATGTGGGTGTGAGTTGGAAGTCAGCCCAGTATTGAAAGGCTGTCATTGCTCTAAGATGTCACCTGGGACCATGCCATCAATCTACCCACTTTCCTGAATGGCTTTGATGCCGATCAGTCTGGTTTCCCTTAGTATTAAAGTAATGGGCTCCTGGCTCTATTTCAGCTCTGTCAAAATAGCTGCTGAGTCTCTGTATTGCCTTCCTACAAGGATTTAATCTACTCCAAGCTCCCTGACACATTATAAGGAGGAAATCTGTTTTCTCTGTCACTTTTCCTTTCTCAGCTGGGTCTACAGCAGAACATCTTTGCTTTGGGTGAGACAGTACAGACTTGCCATGAAAGCCGGTGTTCTCATCAGTTCTGACTTGTCTAACTTAATCGTATTGTTTCCCCACACCCTGGAGGCTTCCTGCATGCTGCTTCCTCTGCAATGGGGACCTTGCACACATTTTTACACTACTCATGTTCTCTTCCGTGAAGTGTTTGAGCAAGCAAGGAGACGATATTATTTCTTTTGGACTTGCAAAATTATACTTCTTAATGTTTTCACTATTGTGATGTATTTTACCTCTGTTCCTGCTACTGGACAGAAAATACTAATGACAGAAAGTGGATGCCTGGATATAGCTAATAAGAAAATGTTTTTTTGATTGCTTATTCAGGAAGAAAAAAATACACCAAGTATTTGTGTGTGTGTGTGTGTGTGTGTGTGTGTGTGTGTGTGTGTGTGTGTTGCAAGGTGGTGTAGAGAAAACTAGCCATGTGTTCATGCCAAGATAATGAACATGTGATGGAGCCTGAAACTAATTTCAATGAAATAAATTCTTCTGAAATTCTACTTCTGCTCCCTGATACAGTGTACATTTCTAACCTGTTTTAAGAAATTGAAGGAATAGGAGTGAGAGCTGGGTGCAATTCTAGCTACTAAGGAAGTTATCGTTATAGAATCACTATAGACCAAGAGGCAGAAAGAGAGAGAGAGATGGAGGGGACAGCAGGGAGGGAGGGAGCAGGGAGGGAAGAAGGAGAAGAGAGAGAGGAAAAGGGAGAGGCAGAGATTGGTTCAGACATGTCTCAGTGATTAAAAGCAAATTTTGCACATGCAAGGGGACTCAGGTTTGGTACCCAGCACCTACACAGTGTCTCACAGCCCCCTGTATCAGGCACATGATATTATTTCAATATTGAGCTATTTATGTTTGTCAACTCAACCTCAGTTACATGTAGAGGAATTGGCTTATCACCTTCTCTTTGTAGAAGATAAAATAATAGACCAGATAGATCAGACATGTGAAGTTTACCAAACCCCAGAAACATTTCATCATTCTGAGTAAACTTTAAAAAATAATAATAATAATGGAAAAATCCAGTAATAATTAAATATCTTAACAGATACTGCATTGGAGAATTTATAGCCAGGGAAAGAGCTATCTTAACAAATACTAATAAATAAATGGTTTGATTTAAAAAGAACAGCAATAATAAAGTTTATCTGCACAAAGGGGGCTATTTCTATATAACAGAATAGATACTGACTCTGGGGAAAATCTAAGTATTGTTAAGAAAGTAAAGGGCTCTAAGACAAAACTTTCTATTTATTCTTAGTCTCTATCTTTCCTGTAAATTGAAACAAGTAATTAAAGCCTAGGACAAGCAGAAAAACAATCTAACCAAGGAAACCTCGCACACACTACAGAGCAAACCCCCCAGAACTCTGAGTTCTAGTGAATGGTCTTCAGCACAGCCATGGATTATCTGGCACCTGTGTTTGGTGTGTTTCAGCTCCTTGGAGCTGTTTCATTCAGACATTTCTTCTCTGATTACAACAAAAGTAACATAAAACTGTAGTCAGAGACTCCGCAATTACAGTTCTTGTGGGAGAAAGGCTAAAGCTGGCAATTTTCATTAAAAAAAAAAAAAATTTATTTGGAAGAGTTTTTTTTTTTTTAAAGTATTGCTTTATCCAAGAAAGAAATGGAAAAAAATACTTAGAAACAAAAGAACTACACAGGTAAACTATCTTCTTTGGAGTATTTCTGAGATGTCGATTGCATTTATTTCTTCCTGCAATCATTGACAAAATTTGTCTTCAATGTCTTTGGTGGTAGTGCTGCAGTCAGTGTGTGTGTGGATCTCTGCTGAGTTGTTTTGAACATGTACACAGTACACAGCATTTTCTAAATGAGGAGACACCAGAGAAAAATAGAAACCTCAAAGTTTGTAGACAGCTGACTAGTCCTCAATTACATTCAAATTGGTTGTGGTACTCAATAAGTTGGGATTGGAAATAGCTAAATGAGTAAAACCTTTGGCTTGATAACCTAATGCAGCACGTATCTTCAATCCCAGCTTACCTATGGTCAGATGGAGAGAGGCAGCAACTGGAGAATCCCCGGAAGCTATTTGGCCAATTACCCTGGTGGTCATATCAGTGAACAGCAAAGAAAAATGGTTTCCAACAAAGAGGAAGGCGAGAACTGAAACCCAAGGATTTTCTCTTATCACAGGCATATTGTGCCCCCCCAGACAAAAGGACACACAGACATGTAAACGTGTTATATATACAAGCACACTCACACATGTATACACACACATGCCCAAACAATTATGCTGCTTGATATCAACTGAGTTTTTCTAACATCTTCCAATAGGTTCATTAGGTGCCCCACAGTCTGTCATTTTGATTAATTTGAAGTAGTGTTGTTTTCTAGCCCAGAGTGGCCTAGAATTTACAGTTCTCCCTTCTCCTCTTAAGTGCTGGGGTGTAGAGGCCCACAGAGGCTTCCTAGTAAAACCTTACTCAAGGTCAGAGAATCTGAGCTTGCTTTACCCAGCAGGGCTGCATAATGGGATGATTTGGCTGCAGGCATGGTTTCCAGGTGTCTTGAAGGGTCTACATTTGGCTATATGTTGTGCTTTGATCTTGAAAGTGGGAGGTCATTTGCCTTGCCCCTTGGCATTGTATGAACATGCTTTGGAATAAACCTTGAGGCACCTGGGTATTGACCCAGGACCCTCCAGAAGCTATCCTGTGTCTCTGGCTTTTTTTTTTTTTATCATCCCCTTCTATCTTTCTATTATTTCTTTATTCCTCTCTCCTCCCCCTAGAACCCTTTGACAAGTCAAAGCTGGACTCAGATGGACTCTCACACTGGGATTACACATGTGTGCCTCCTATTCATATATAATTTTAAGTAATTTTTATTAATGTCTATATTTTCAAGTTGGGCAGAGTTCTTTTTTGTATTTATATGTTTAATAAATGTGCTTTAGTCAGAAAAAATGAAAATTTACATATTTTTCTCTACTCTTTCATAATTCATGGAAGATGTACATGTAGATAAAAGTGCTTTAACAAAGCTCCATACTGAGCTCAACTTTGCTTTTCATCTCTCTTTGAGGATTGGTATGAACGATTCCTTCCAGTTGTCTTCCTCGTGATCTTCTAAAAGATTAATTACTTGAAAATGTGAAGCTTTCACATCCCAACATCCTCTGTACACTTATAAACTTTGCAGTGTATTTCTAAAATTGCTTACTTACACGCACAACTTACAATTTTTGAAGAGGGAGATACTTACCTTATGTTGCCCACTGGTATTTGAGTGCCCGCTCCCTCAGTAACCAGTGGCTTGCTTCACCTGTGTGACTGAACCCTTCACCCAGCTTCCTTTGGGCTCATCTTACCCCTTCCTTCTCGAGGAACCATTTCACCACTTTGCTTCTCTCTTTGGAGGCATGGTCTCATGTGCTCCAAGACAGCCTTGAACTTATAATCCCTTTCTGACTACTTCCACAGTGCTGAGATTAAAAGCAGGTGCCACTAAGCCCAATTTTGCCAGTGGTTTCTTTCCACATAGGTGGGGTTTGATCTTGAAAGTTGGACTTCCTGTTTTCAGAATCCCCTATTTTCCCTCATTAACTCTCATCATCGCATGCCCTGTTTCATGTTTTCTCAGCTCTCAGAGTGATTTCAATGATTACTTGGGAACCGAAAACTGTTTTCTAGTTCTTCCTACTCCTCAGTTGCTTGAGTCCTGAACCTTAGACTTAGGTGTACATTAAATTCATCAACAAATTCAGCATTTATTAAACTCAATGGCTAAATTCATCAACAAATTCATCATTTATTAAACTCAATGGCTATCATAAGAATAGAAATGCTCTCAATGTACATGAAAACAAACAAACAAAACAGACAAAAATCAACTTAAGGCCAATAATGACATACTATATGTCTTTGGATGATTATAAATGGTACATTCCCAAATGGTCTCAGTGGCTGTAGGGGCTGAAGTCCTGTTCTCTCAGCCTCCTGGTTATTCTTCAGTGCTATTACTTCATTATCCATTTGAATACAAACATGATATCATTGTTTATTCCTTGCAACCAGTCTGTGAGGGTCCAACCTCGATTCCTTCAACAAAGAGGAGATGGAAGTGTGCTCAGGATCCTGCAGGCAAAGTGATAAACTCTGAGTTTGACTTCAAGTCTGGCTGGCCATCCCCATATTCCTTATCACTATGATATTTTATTAGAAAGATAAAAATATAAATTTTCAATTTTATTTCTGTATCAGTGTGAAACCTGCCACAGGATGATGTGGGCCATTCTTAGCCATCATTGCAAAATGAATTCACCAACCACCCTCCGAAAAATAGCCTTGAATTTCCAACTTGCTTCCTTGTTTAGACATGATAGCAGGGTTTCTGAAAGAAAATGAGGACTTAAGTTTCCCCTATCAAAGTGACCGAGGCACCCTTATGAGAGAAGCTGGTCTGCTTAACATATCTCAGGGGCTGCTGAATTATCGGTGCTCTACTACAAGGTCGCTATAATTCCTCACTAGCTATCAATTGTTTGACAATAGGGTGTCATCCATCAGCCTGTAACTTTCATTGCCAAGTGCATTCTATTTTTATATACCCATGAACTCACTCATTTAGCAGAGACAGGAAGACGTCTTTCTCTATAGGATAAGCAATGAATTGTGTGTTTCATCTGAAATATGTTATTTTACAATGTATTATTCAGAAATAGTCTTTGCTTCAGACAAAGGAGACTCTGGAAAAATTGTAATATATTCCTCCTTAAAACTATTTTTTTACTATGAAGGTTTGTTCAGAGAGATTGAAAAAAAAGCCTTCTATTCTGCCATTTTATAAAATATGTCTCAGCAAATAGTCATAAATCTGTCAGATATTGCAACCCAGTTTGGTATTATATACTAGGAAAATGAACTCAATAGCAATATAATCTTACTTTCCAATATAAGTGAACTCAGGGAAAATATCTCAGGAAGAATGCAGGCATGGAAAGCAAATAAAATCTAAGTACCATAGGTATAAAGAAGTTTATGATGGCATATACAACTTTGGATATTGCTGTTTTCATTTTATTAATTCTAACACAAACTTTCAATCATATCTTTCTTTTTAATTTGCCTTATCTGTTTTGTTTTTGGTTTTTTTTTTTCACTTTCTCTGAGAATAGTGAAATTGCATTTTATCTTTTATCTCTATTTTGTTTGGGTTCATTTTCTATTAAGAATGTACTTACAAATTAGCCTTTTCATGCAAAAAAAATTAAGAATGTCATAGGAGACTTGTTTAGAAATTTGGCTTTTTACACAAAAGAGCATTATATAGTTTATTATATTTATAATCGATATATTTATATAACAGCTATACATTAGAGATACATAAGTAACAAACATTATTTGATTTTTATTGATTTTTCTCTCTCTCTAACAGATCAGATAGTGTGTCTTTATCAAATTGCAGTTTTAGTTGAAAAGTAAATAGAGATCACTCAAATTATTTTAGCAGTGTTTGAGGGTTGCCACTTTTCAGCAAAGTTTGCTTAATGAGAAGACAGAAAAACATTTTAACAAATAAATATAAAACACTAGCTATACTTTAGATCAATCATTCTACTTGTTGTAGGGGTAACAGGCTGACTTTGGATTCTTTTGCTTTTTTCCACTGAAGCATTTGGAGAATGATCACAAAATGATTGACTGAAAAGAAATGGAGTTGATTGAGCCTTTTTGGAATAACTCTGTCATTCATGCTAACTACAACACCATCCAGCAAGTAATTATTGAGTTATATAGACCTCAGAAGGAGCAAAGGACTGAAGAAAAGCAGATGAAGTAGTTAGTGTCTCAAAAAGAAGGACCTGCCTATGATATATGCTAATTAGCCAGTGCAAAAATGGCTTCTCATTGATCAGGAATACAAAGTCCTTAATTTGTTTCACTGTAGCTTTTATGAGCTGTTGCTCATTTGCTTTCCAGCCTCAGTGCTGATGACTTCTCCACATTTTTATCTCCCAAACTGTATGCTACAATCAGAATTAATTGCTTTCAATTTCAAGAAAAAGTTAAACAGCCTTTTTTCTCAGTCACCTTAAATATGCAGAAGTCTTTCCATAGATTGTTGTCATTCTTGCTTCTCTCTCTTTCTAGATCGTTTTTCATAGGGATAAAAGTTGAATGCAGTCTCTATGCAGCTTTGCTTAAATTTTCTATTGTATTTGCAGGGGGTCTGGGAATAGCTTAGTTTACAGGGTGTTTGCTTGGCATACAGAATGCCCTGGGTTTGATCCCCAGCAGCACATTAAACAAGCATGGTAGACTAGCCTGTAATCCCAGCACTTAGGAGGTAGGCACAGGAGGTTCAGAAGCTTAATGTCATCTGTGTGCAGGATAGTTTTATGTCAACTTGATACAAGTTTGCCTCATTTGGGAAGAAGAAAGTTCCCGACAGAATAGCCTGTGGTGCTTTTTTTTTGGTTGACGATCGATATGGCAGTGCAACTGCTGGTGTGGTTGTTTTAAGTACTATAAGAAAGCAAACTAACAAGCCATGAGGAGCAACTCTATAAACAGCACTCCTCAATGGCTTCTGCATCAATTCCTGTTGCCATGTTCTTACCCTGTTTGGGTTTCTGTCATGACATCCCTCAGTGATGGACCATAATGTGGAATAATAAGCTGAAATAAACCTTGTCTTTCCCAAGCTGCTTTTGGTCATGATGTTTTAGTAGAGCAATTGAAATTTTAAGACAATCTTCTACATAGAAATCAAGGTTAGCCCTGGGATACTTGAGACCCTGCCTCAAAAACAACAAGACAAAGCAAAACTCACCCAAGAACTGTACTTTCTCTATTCTGGCATCATGACCTTATAATTCATTTCATTACTTAGTTGTCAAGTATTTTGTCCTAAACAAATTACATTTAAAACTACACCAAGAGAAAGCACCTCATATAGAGAGAGGAAAATATAAGTGTCATGAATTTATCAAGCTATAGGATATGCTAAAGGAAAAAAAAAGATTTTAAGTACTCTGGAGAAAATGATTGTGATAAATGAGTTGTAAAAGTTATATTGCAATTACACTGTGGGGTACTCCTAATGAATTATTTCATCTATTTAAAATAAGTGGAGAGTGAATACCATCAGAAAAGTGTCTTCAGGTATTCTAAAAATGAAACAATATACAGTAAGTGTATTCCTTGCTCTCTCTATCTCAGTTTGTTAGGTTATCTTAGTTTTTAAGTTATTTCTTTTGTTTTTGAGATTATAATATAAATTACATCATTTATCCTTTCCATTTCCTTCCTCTAAGGCTTCTCATATAACCCCCATGCTCTCTTTAACATCAATTGCCCTTTTATTCATTAATTTTTGTTACATACACTATATCACAATAACACTAAGGGTGCAGCAATGGCACACCTACCTTACTCATAACCAACAGCTCTCTAATTGGACTTATGACCCTCTCAACAAGATGGGAATCATGCCTCTACAGGAGCAGTGAAGTAACGAATCTTGGAAGAGAACCTACAACCACCACTTTACTAAATTTGAGGTATTTTATTGCAGACATGGCTGTAAATAGAAAAAAAAAATGATGGAGAGCAAAGCTCCACCATAATATTTCCATTAATAGTATTAATATTTGAACAATGATGTAACAATATTAGTGAATCACTTTCTATATGACAGATTTCTTGTTTTGTACTGTGTTACTAATTCTTATCACTTTTCTTTGGAGGAATTCAGCATGTTTTTTTTAATATAAAATGACTAAAGTTTACACACACTAAACATCAACATCTTAAAACATATTTTCAAATTATTTTTAGAAGTCTAGGCCCACATCCTGGAGATAGCCACAACACTCTTAATGTTTTAGTGTACATACTTTAATAAAAACACATTTATTCATCACATGTGATCTATAATAACCCTCATAAAAGATAGGGTTATTTTTCATTATCCAAAATATGGATAATATATCACTTATTCAGATTGATCTGTCATAAGAAAGTGTCATAAATAACTTGGCTTAAACAACAGGAATTGGTTTTGTCAGCCTTTGGGAGCATGAAAATTTGCAATCATTTTGGCAGAATGGCTGGGTTTTGGTGAGGGTTACTCTCTGGTTGACAGATGAACATTTCCTCACAGACAATACACTGGATGTTCTTCAGATTGCGACTATGGATAGAGACTATATACAACCCTTTTTTATCTGTATAGAAATAGAAACGGCTTATCAAGTACTAACACCATCAACAACATCTGATTCTTACTGACGTTATCCAAATAATCCCCTAAATCAGTGTTTATAATCCCCTTGGTGGTCACATATCAGATATTCTGCATATCAGATATTTACATTACAACACATAACAGCAGCAAATTACAGTTATAAAGTAGCAACAAAATAATTATACATTTGGTGACATAACATGGGACGATGTGTGGAAGGGTTGCAGCATTATGAAGGTTGAGAACCACTACTCTAAATGCTCCATTGCTAATACCAGCACCTTAGCAATTTGGAATTAAATGAAGGAATCTTAAAGTGTAGACAAATTCATCCATGACAATGTAGGGAACTATAAGATGCTTCTGATGGAGGAATGTCTTTCTTTATGCTTTGAAAATATGTTGCTTTGATTGGTTGATAAATAAAGCCCTTTGGCCTATGGCATGACAGCTTAGAGGCAGGTCAAAAATCCAAACAGATAGACAGGAAGAGAAAGGAGAGAAAAAAAGCAGCTGTCAGCTGCCAGTGAAGGAGCAACATGCCAGTAAGAAAGGAACAACACCAGACTGGTAAGTCATGGCCATTACACTTATAGAGTAATAGAAACAGGTAACTTTAAGTATAAAAGCTAGCTATCAACAAGCATGAGCCATAGGCCATGGCCATGCAACTTGTAAATAGTATAAGCCTCTGTGTGTTTACTTGGGTCTGAGCAGTTGCAGGACCAGGCAGGACACAGGAATTTTATAAATGGCTGTGGGACCTTGGTGCCAGGCGAGACCAGGAAAACTTCTAGCTCCATGCTTCCCCTCCAGTGCTGCACTGGCTTGAATAATTTCTTGCCCCAAACCCTTGTCTTTCTGGAATCTAGTGAACATTTGAAAATTAGGTTGTACACAGGTAATCAGTTTATGATATAGGATCATGGCTTCTAATCCATAGTATCTGGTGTCCTTATTAAAAAAGAGAAGAATACAAGACATAGACATAGAGAATACTATAAAACAATGAAGGCAGAATGGGGTGGGTTATGAATCCACAAGCCAAATATTGCCATCAAACTCCAAACTCTGAGAACAAAGTTTATACATGTGTATACATACATACATACATACATACATACATACATACATACATATGTACATACACATATACATACATACATAATGAAACTCATTCTACCCTCAGCTGATCTCAATCCCAATTTTATTTTCACCGTTTTTAGTTCTTCATCCACACACTGATTACACATGAAGTTAGCACATAATAAGTATCATTTGCATTGCTTCCTCTTGTGTTGGTTATTAGATTGAACATGATTTTCTTAAACAAATTTCAATTGCTACAAGTAATTTCAGTACCACAAGGATTCTTAAAATTATAAAAATTAGGAGTAACTGAAAGGGTAACTTTATTTTTTTATTGTAAAGTACAAGCATATGCCAGTGTCTTTACACCTTTTAGCCCAAGGTTATGCCAGGAGGAAATAAGAGGATTTTAGTGTCTCATTGACCTTTTCCTTTAGACTTCTATGTTTACTGTGCAAGAACATGGCAATGGCATTAGAAACTTTTATTTTTCATCACCCACATATTTTCTATTTTATGGAAAGAACTGTATGTTAAGTTCTATATAGGAATCTCAAATTTAATTACGAGCATTATCCTCTAAAATGATGAAAAAATCTGAATAGAGGTTATTTTGAATATTTTAAAATATAGCTTATTAGTTAATTAATTTTATGAGCCATGAATTTCAGATGACTGGTACATAATTAAGAACAACTAAGCTACAATATGTGGATTCAAGAATCAATAGGTATAATAAAATTTTAAATATCTTTGTTGTTGATAGGACCAAGCCATGAAATATATTCTCAATTAGCCTTGAATTAGCAATCCTCTCCCAGTTTTTCAAATGCTGGGTTTATATGCTACAACATCTGACTCAATCGATACCATTCTAATGCTCTTTTTTTATTCTTCGGTGGAGTTCTGAATTATTGATAGCTTTTTGATAGTGGTATACAACATATTGCATGTGTAAACTTGAAGATATTTAAGATATTCTACTTTTGTCTTTGTGAGACACACAGCTGTTCTGTTTGCTCATACAGGTGTCCCACATGCCTGGATAGATTGACACATGCCTTACACTCCGGAAATTATTTTGGATAGGAATCTACTTTTTTTGTTCAAAAAATATGTATCTTTTCTTCAATGGGTTGAAGAACTCTTAACCTAGGATGAAATTTTAAGCATGAACTATGATAAAAAGTCTTAACAGTAGCAACTAGACTGAAGACAAGAAAATTGAATCTAAAATCCCAGCAACACAGACACTGAGGCAGAAGTTCCAGAGCCCAAGGCCAGCTTCCACCACAAACTAAGTTCTAGGCTAGTCTGGGCTACATGACACTGCATGTGGGAGAGGGAGGCAAAAATCTTTCTCCATATTTATTTTCTAGGATTACATATTTAGAAATATGTAATAACAGGAAAAGAGGTCTTACAGATCACTGAAAAAATGGAGTAATAGCTTGTCGATGACATAAAATTCATATAAAAAGCACAGCTGTTCTTGTTGAAATATTACACTACTATAACCAAAAAAATGAAATTTATAAACACAACCTCTCTACCTAGCAAAATACATAAGCTGTATATAAAGATTTTACCTAGATATATAAATAAACAAAAGCTCAAAATGTAAAAGGTTAGTAGTACATTTAATTAAAATTAATGACCTGATTCTCCCAAATAAAACAAGACTTTATGAAGCAATATAAAAGGTCAACATATTTTCATTGGAGAGACATTGTGTGATTCTAAATGTGAAACACTATATTATAAACCCATATTATTCTATCAAATAGAAATCATTCTTCAAAATGGAAAATATTTTGTTCTGAACAATTTAAAAATAATTCTTTAATTGATATGAAATACTAAACTTATAAGTGTAATCAATTAAAATATTCTAACACTATGAGTATAATAGATGCAAAATGTCCTTTTTGATGGAAACTGCTTCCAGGATCACAGAAGAACTTTGGATAACTGTCCAGGCAGGCAGCTATCTCTGTCATTTCCAGAAATTTGAAAGTTGCTTATAATGCATTTCCTGTTTACTTAGGTAATATTATATCCTTAGGTCTTTGATGTAGTTGAAGACTAAATAGTTATAATTTTCTTTGGTTATGATAAAAGATAAATTAGCTATGAAACTTTAGACTCAACAATACAGGATAGAAAAAATATTTTCTTTAATTTTGCCAAATACAAATAGACAAGATATTGTAACTGTAATTCTTGCTTGATAACTGTTTGTTACTATGTTAAAGTTAAAACCTTCCTTTTCTTTTTTTCACATTTTTTTATTTATTATATTTGTGTTTTAATTTTACACACCAGCAATGGGTTCCCCTGTCCTCCCCCCTCCTGCCCCAGATCCCACCTTCACCCCAGCCCCTCCCCTCCATTCCCATCTCCTCTAGGGCCAAGAATCCCCTCAGGACTCTATTCAACCTGGTGGATTCAGTACAGGCAGGTCCAGTCCCCTCCTTTCAGGCTGAGCAAAGTATCCTTGTGTAAGCCCAAGGTTCCAAACAGCCAGCTCATGCACTAAGGATAGGTCCGGGTTCCAATGCCTAGGTGCCTCCCAAACAGTTCAAGCTATTCAATTGTCTCACTTATCCAGAGGGCCTGATCCAGTTGGGGGCTCCATAGCTTTTGGTTCATAATTCATGTGCTTCCATTAATTTGGCTATTTGTCCCTGTGCTTTTCCAATCTTGGTCTCAACAATTCACACTCTTACAGTCCCTCCTCTTTCTTGACAATTGGACTACTGGAGTTCCAACTGGGGCCTGGCCAAGGATCTCTGCATCCACTTCCATCAGTTACTGGATGGGAGTTCCAGCACGACTGTTAGGGTGTTTAGCCATCTGATCACCAGACTAGGTCAGATCAGGCTTTCTCTCAACCATTGCTAGTAGATGTATCATTGTGGATTTCTGGGGGACCTCTCTAGCACTTTGCTTCTTCCTGTTCTCATTTGGTCTTCATTTATCATGGTCTTGTTCTCCCTTTCTGTTCTTGATCCAGCTGGGATCTCCTGCTCCCCTAAGCTCTCTTTCCCTTGAACATTTCCATTCATTACTCCCCCTGTCATCTAGGTTGTTCATGTAGATCTCATCCATTTCTTTGTCATTGGGTGATCCCTGTGTCTTTCCTAGGGTCCTGTTTTCTAGGTAGCCTCCCTGAAGTTGTGTAGCAGTCTGGTCATCTTTGTTTTACATCTAGTATCCTACTATGAGTGAGTACATACCATGTTTGTGTTTCTGAGTCTGGGTTACCTCACTCAGGATGATTTTCTCTAGATCCATCCATTTGCCTGCAAACCTCATGATGTCATTGTTTTTCTCTGCTGAGCAATACTCCATTGTGTATATGTACCATATTTTCTTTATCCATTCTTCAGTTGAAGGGCATCTAGGTTGTTTCCAGGTTCTGGCTATTACAAACAATGCAAATCAAAACGACTCTGAGATACCACCTTATACCTGTCAGAATGGCTAAGATTAAAAACACAGAAGACTACTTGTGCTGGAGAGGATGTGGAGCAAGGGGAACTCTCCTTCACTGCTGGTGGGAATGCAAGCTTGTGTAGCCACTTTGGAAATCAATATGGTGCTTCCTTAGAAAATTGGGAATGTTAGTTATTTTGCGCTAGAAACATGTCCTGAACACGACAAGACCACGGGAGAGTTTTATTAAAGAGGATAGAGGTGACAGGCCTGGGTGAAACACACACGTGGGTGAGGAGAGAAGGGGGAGAAGGGGGAGAGGAGGAGGAGGAGAGAGACTGAGAGCCTGAGAGGGTCATGCAAGGTGGCGCCGGCTTTTTAAAGGTTGGGGCCGCACATGCGTACAGGGACTCCTGAGGGCACTCCATGCATGTACAAAGATTACACGGCTGCGCGCGCGCTTTACACAACCACGTAAGGCCAGAGTCCCGGTCCCACGAGATGTCTGACCCAGAGATGGCTATTCTACACCGGAAATAGTTAGGCAGTCCACTGGGCAAGCCCAACCGTGTAAACATTTAATTGTCTATCAGGGAATCCATCTCCCCCAAGACCCAGCTGTAGCACTCTTGGGCATCTACTCAAGGAATGCTCAATCATACCACAAGGGAATTTGCTCAGCTATGTTCATATCAGCATTGTTTGTAATAGCCAGAACTTAAAATCCTCCTTTTCATTTAGACAGAATAGGAGAAATGCTGTGGGATAATGCTTTTGTACACTGTTTCAATGCTGATTGGGCAGTAGCCAGGCAGGAAAAGCAGACTAAGAGAATGCTGGGAAGAGAAAGCCTGAGTCAGGAGTCTCCAGCCAGACACAGAGGAAGCAAGATGACAAACAGAACTGAGAAAAGATACCAAGCCATGTGGCTAAACAAAAATAAGAATTATGAGTTAATATAAGTGTAAGAGCTAGTCAATAATAAGCCTGAGCTAATGGCCATACAGTTTGTAATTAATATAAGACTCTGTGTGTTTATTGGGGTCTGAGCAGGTGCGGACTGGGTGGGACACAGGAAATCTTCCACCTACATACTTTCATAATCTCATTGTAATTCTGTTTCTCTGTTATCCATAGCTACAGGTACATGAGTTACATTACATATGTGCTTCAGATCATGTGGAGTGATACATTCACCTCTTTTAAAATGGACTCAAGGAGAAAAGTGTTGACAGTGAACTCCTACGTTACATATTTTCAAATCCATTTCAAAGTTACCACAAAGTAAAAGCATAGAATTTTATAAAAGTTCATATGTATATGAGTCAGGTGAATCTCTGTGAGTTTAAAGGCAGCCAGATCTACAAAGTGAGGTCTATGAATACACAGTGAGATCTTCCCCCTCAAAAAAATAGACAGTAAAATAAAATAAAAATATAAGAACCTTAATCTTCAGTTGGGTTATACATGCACAACACCTGTCACACTGCCATTAATAATGTGGGGCTTTGAAAAAGGAATGTAGGAAAGGGGGAATGTGGTCTCAACCTGTAAGACATTTGGAAAACTTCAGGAATGACTGAAGTGAAAGGAAATACACAAGTGCTGAATTATTTGGCAGTAGCTGCTTTGGAAAGCCTTCCTTCAATTTCCCATGAAAAATGCAGGAATTTGCAAATCATAATTAATGCTGTAGATTGATTTTAATTTTTCTGCATGGGAAAAGGTGAGTATTTTTCTATGTTGACAAAGATAAGAAAAATGGCTCTCATGGACATCCAAACACATCTAGTACAATAGGTAGATAAAATGAAATCTCAAATCTGTCACTATTTCAGTCATACCTCTTATTACTTAAGTGGATTCTTCTTCCTCCTCCTCCTTCCCGTCCCCCTCATTCTCTCCCTCCTCCTCCTCCCAATCTTCCTCCTTCTTCTCCTCCTTCTCCCCTCCTTCTCTCCTTTCTCCTCCTCCTCCCCCTCTCTACCCTCTCTTCCCCATTCTTCTCCCTTCCCTCCACATTCAACCAGCTTATAAGTTTATAAATATTTCTAAATGCCTTTGAGTATGTGACATCAAATTACCACAAAATGCCATTGATACAACTATCAAATGTTTTCAAAATTATTGCCTTCTGCATATTTGTAAAATGCAAAAAATTCCATGTATTTTTAAAAAGGAACTTAATTTTCCTTGTGTATAACCTAGTTCTCTCTAGGGCCACTAGAGGGAATAATTCTGTGTACTCTAATTACTTTTAGAATTTGTTTGTGGTTAAATACTTGTTTATTTTTGGTGAGTCTGACTTGGTGTGTGTGTGTGTGTGTGTGTGTGTGTGTGTGTGTGTGTGTGTGTGTTTTATACATATTTCTTAGTATAGGTGTATGCATGTGAGAACTGTGAACGTCCCTACCCACGTCTGTTTGTGACTTCCATAGGCCCATAAGAGAAATGTGGTGTTTGTCTTCCATTGCTTTACACACTCATTTTTCAAGACCAGGTCTTTCATCAACCTTGAAACTAATCCATCAGGTTAGCCTGGCTGGTCAATGATCTGCAAGGATCCCCTCTTGTCTGCCACCTCTCCCTTCCTCATGGCTGGGATTACAGGTTTCTGCCACTGTGCTCAATTATTTATGTGGGGTCTGGGGTTCTACACTCAAGTTGTATGCTTGTGAGGGAGACAATTTACTGACTGGGCCATAATTCCAGATATTGCTGTTTTTAAAATTTCATTAGAGAGTTGGTTATTTTAACATATGTAGGGAGACATAGGCATATGCTCGTAGACATATTTTAAAGCAAATATCATCATGTCCAGGTTACTTTTGATATTTGTTTCATGTTTCATAATTACTTAAATATTCACCCATTTTTAATAATATTAGATTAGGGATGGATCACTTTATTTAAAAATACATAATCCATCTTGGCCTTATATATATTATGTGAAATATGGTAGTGCAAGTTCTAATTGGTCTTAATAATAAATACACAGAATCAGATATCAGAGTAAAAGCTAAAAGATCAGAGAAGCAGTACAACCAGCCACTAGAAAGAATTCTTACCTCTAGGAATTCTCAGACTGAAAGGGCCAAGCTCCTGTCTCCACCCTGCCTTATCACTTCCTCTCTCCACCAAGCTATGTCATTTGCTGTTTCCTTCTCCCAAGTGTTGGGATCAAAGTCATGAGATCTCAAGTGCTGGGATTAAAGGTGTGTGCCACCACTGCCTGGCCTTTAGTGGCTAGCTCCACACTCTGATCTCCAGGCTATCTTTATTTATTAGAGCACAAACAAATTATCACCACATTTCCCCCTTTGGTCTAAAATGAAAAAGAACATTATAACTGGTATAAGAAAAACCATATAAAATAAGTAAAATAACAATATACAATATGTACAGGAAATAAATACATCAACAATGTCTAGCCCATTAACAATTGACAAATTCAGAAAAAATACTCCATATCTATCCTATCTTGGTTAGACCAAAAGGTCATACCTAATTCACTTTCTATTTTAACTTGAATTACCAACACTATTTGTTCATCTCTCTCAACCTTAGATGCTTTACATCTCTTTAGTGAATTTCTTTTCTGAATATGGTCACAAGGAAAACTATAACTCTAAAGTCTTCAACTCCATCAGATACCTAAGACAGAAATATTATTACCTGAGTAAGCAGAATGTGCAAGTGAGGGACTTCCAAAAAGTGTGAGAAATGACAGAAACAACAGGCTGCCTGGAAAGTCACTCAAGGTTCCTCTGCAATGTTGGGGCATCTATCTTCAGCCCACAGGTCTAGCATATCTGACAGACATTCCAGTGAAGCATGGTATTCTGAAGGGCTGTCCTACCTTGTCTTTGAAAATTTCGGCAATCACTTACTATTGTGTCCTGTTTATCCACTTTGGACACTATACTGTCATCAGTTGAGGCAAGGGCACTTTCTTGCACAGTGGCTAAATTTTGCCACAAGAAAGTAAACTTCATATGGGATTTCTTTGATCTCGGTCATCTTCTCTGAATTAGATTGGTGCTGCCAGGAGTATACATGTTTCATTGTTATAAAAAAAAAAAAAAAAAAAAAAAACAAACAAAAAACCAAAAAAACAACAACAAAAACCTATGCTCTTAAAACATCTTAAATGTCATATTCTATAGATCTCTAAAGTGTTTGAACATGATCTATATAAAATATATCTCTATTTGACCTTGAAATCATACCTAATATGACTACAAGTTTGATTGTAATAGGTAACTAATTACTAAACTGAATTTCTTTATTATCCTAAATAGTAAGTACTAGAAATTTGCATTTCATTGATAAATGACATGTATAGGTACAACACTTTGAAAAAGATTAGAAATGTATGTACAGTATATTCTAAAAAATAATCTCAACTTTGTGTCAATATACAAAGATCCATATCAATGTAAAACATTTAAAACAAGTAGTAGCTTTTTAAAAGTAGATTCAAAAATCTACCCTTTTATCCTATCTCTATATACCCCCCTTTTTTTTTTGTTTCAGAGTAGATTCAAGAGTCTACTCTTTATCTTATCATATCTATATCCCCTGTTTTCTTTTTTTCAAAAGAACAACTCAGAATCTAATCTCCTTAGTTCAGCTTTTTTAAACCATTACCAATAACAACTCATAACCAGCCATCCTAAACAATGACAAATACCCATGACCCATTGAAAGACCAAACACCACCCACCCTACCTCATGGGAATGTGGGTGTTGTGCTCTTAAATTTACTTCCTGCTGTCTGGGGATAATGGGATCTTGAGGGGATCCTGAAAAGAAAATTTGGGTTAATTGTCAAGTCCTTGGAGACTTAACTGTATCATTTGTTGTCCATTCTGTATAATGGAAAAGTGCAGGGCTTGTCTCAAGTCCTGGCTAGAGTAGTCTATGAGGCTAGATAATCTCAATTAGCCACCTCAAAATTGTCCTGAGCAATTGGTAGTCCAAAGCCGATCTTTTGGTGACATTTTTCTGCTTAGTGGTGTTATTGTAATCCAGGTGGAATCATCAATGTGGGTCCCCATCATCCTTTTGGAGACTTCAAAAGTCACTGTTAGGCTTCATTGCAGAAAACTTAAATATTTTCATTATCATATGCAGCATATCTCAAAGAGGTTAAAGGACCATAATTTTTATGTACATCCAGAGTACAAAAACTTAATTCCTACCTGATAGAGACTCAAACCTGAAATCATTTACAGGAAGCTAGATGAAGCATTTTTCTGGAATTAGTACTCTATGTGACCATTAACATCGTGACAAAAAGTTGAAAAAATACATATTAATCTTGTAACTTTTGAGAAAATATTTATTCTTTAAGAAAAGTATTAAGGAGTCAAAATAAAACCAAAGGATTATGAGATTAGTGAAAATAGACTAGTCCCTAATGTTTGTTTTTCTTCTGTCCCATATCAGGTGGCTTTTCTGAAATGAAACAGAGATTTTGGATTTCACTTTAACAAGCATGTTTGGATTTTGAGGAGAGACCCACACTCCAACTCCAAAGCCGGCTTCAATTTTTAATTGGACTGAGACTACAAAAAGACCATTTGCATTATATGTCTATAGAGAACAGCAGAAACAAATATTTAGGAAGACTTAAGAAATTATATCCTGTTAGAGACATGATATAGCAATAGGCTAGTTTACAATTTTCTGTGAGATATTTTTTCTGGATGACTTGTCCTTTTTCTTCACATGTCTCATTTATCTCATGATCTTCAGATTCCTTAGCTGGATACCTTCATTCTGCTGAAAAGACAAAAACAAAATCCTTCCTCAACTTTTTTTTGAGGAAGTTCCCTTTTGGTAAGTTATATCTGATCAAAACAAAACCATTTGTTATTCTTAAAGTTAGTTTAGATTAAATTCTCATGCTATTTGATGAACTATTATCTCTTCTATTTAAGAGGTCTCTATTGTTAAAACCTAATCTTTATCAATTTTGGTTTATAGTTTCTCCTGAAATTTTGTTCTTTCTTCTGTAGCTGTTCTATCATCCAGAGAAGTATGGTTTCTTACAAGTAGCATTAGGTTCTCTACTGGCTCTGGGAAAGAGTTTCCTCCAAGATGCCAAGAAATGGCTGAACCAAATTTGGCACAGGGGGCCTACAAGAGGCCCCCAAGATGTTTCTTGATGGCGAAGGCTTACTTTTTCTGTCACTTGTTGATCTACACTCACTAGACCAATGACTGCCTTTGCCACACCTTCTGCATAATCCACAAGGGAGGGGCATTCTGTTGGGATTATTCTTGGAAAAAAAAAATTTGTTTCTAGGTATACCCCCTTTATAATCCCTTTTTCAGGGACCTTGTTTACTGCAATTGAAACATCTGACACTTCAATTTTTCTTCAAATATCTGGAAATTACTTCTCCTATCCAGGCATCATCATAGTTAAGAGATTCAATAATGATTGTATCTTGGATCCATTCCTCCAAAGGTACTGATGTTTCATTTAGCAGCCTAAGTACCCTTTTGCATTGTGCTTCAGCATTTTCAAAAGCTAGGGATTCAGTTATTATTTGTCTAGCTCCTGAATTTGGTATTATTCTATTTACTGCTAAAGATAATCTTTGTAAGAAATCAGTGAAGGTTTCTCTTGGTCCCTGTGTAATTGTTGTAATATATTGTGCACTCCAATAAAACTTATCTGGGGATCAGAAAAAATAGCCAGCTACTAGATTAGACATAGAGGCCAGACAATGATGGCACACACTCTTAATCCTATCACTTGGGAGACAGAGATCCAGAGGAATCTCTGAATTCAAGGCCACACTGGAAAGAGCCAGGCAGTGATGGCACACATCTTTAATCCCAGCACTGGGAAGCACACACGCCTTTAATCCCAAGAAGTGATAGCAGGGCTGAGAAGGGTATAAAAGGCCTGAGGAAACAGGAACTAAAAAGCAGTTCAACTGAGACCCTCAAGGTTGATGACTCAGAGGCTTTCAGTCTGAAAATTCGTGGAAATAGGATCCGCAGAAGAGTTGGAAAGGTGAGATTGGCTGTGGCTTGTTCTGTTTCTCTGATCTTTGCCTCAATATCTGCCTCTGTTTTTTTTTTTTTTTTATTAATAAGATCTTTTAAGATTCATGTTGTACATAACTTTAGTAAATGACTCGATTTTCTTTCCTATTTCTTTAATTCTGTCCCAAGCATTCAAGGCTGTTACATGGCATAAAGTCAAGGTGTGGTCATCATATATTGATTGCCTTTGTACATTAGTATAATCTACCTCTCTAAGAAGAAGGGAGATTTTTAGACCTCTACCCCTACTTCATTTTTCACTGGTCTCAGCCTCATCTTTCCATCAAGTCCTCCACTGTAACTGAGGCCCAGGCTCCAAGACTGCTGTAACCAAGTCTCTCTAGTCTTGAGGGATAATTCTATTACAAATTGACCAGGAGTTTAACATCTGCTTCACAAAAGGTGAATACATGCTATATGAGACTATCACTTCCTTAAATCTGAAATCTAACATTTGCACAGGAGTCCAATCAGCTCTTATACAGCCTTAGGAATAACTATAATTTGACATTTCTGATAAGGTTACTGAATAAATTAAGGATGACCCTTTGAGAACCTTAGACTGTTCCTTGCTAAACTTATAATGCAATGCTGAGATTGGTTCTCCTTTAAATTCTTCTGTCTGGGTCTCAATATCTCTATGATATGTTTTAATAAGTTTTACTAAAATTTTTATCTTGGCACACATATTAACCAACTTTTTTAATGATGAAACAAAAATGATCAAACAGATAATATTTATAATTGACATTACACAAATCCCACCTAAATTAATTATAATCTCATCTAATTATTCTATTTTCAAACCATGCATCATATAACTATACAGAGACCTAACTCTCTCCATCACAATAGTGTTTCTCATTTTTTAATGTGGAAAAAGCTCTCTCTTTTTTTAAAAAATTAACTCCTCCCTCTAGGAACTCCCAAATGTCTCATGAACTCTGCCAATGATGACAATTCAGATGTGAGGCTGACTGCTTTTGCATAGAACAGTAGAAGCTGGAGTAGGCTTTCTAGGCAGCTACCCAGTTTGGCAGCAGCCCGAGATAAAATGGGGTCTAGGGGAAGCCACAACCCACTGGGAGAAAAGAAGCCAGAGAGCCAGCTTTCTGCATATGAGAACCTGTGAAAGCAGTTAACTCCTGCAGTGTTTTGAGCCCAAACACCCATGTGAGGCTATAAGAGAAAAAGCCCAACTCACCCAGAGACTTGAGGAAAAGAAAGGAAAACCTTAGCTGGTGGTGTAGTGACTCCAGCTGCATACAGCTCTAGCCTGGGCAAGTGGCTATGGCTTTTTCATGAATTTGGGCACCAGCTGTATCGAAAATTCTAATTGGTCTCCCTTCTTAGAGAGGAAGATTACTCTAAAGTACAAAGGCAATCTCTATAGCATGACCACACTTTGACTTTATGCCATGTAGCAGCCTTGAATGCTTGGGACAGAATTGAAAAAATAGGAAAGAAAATTAAGTCATTTACTAAAGTTATGTATAACACAAATCTTAATAATAAAAACCCAAGGCCAGATATCAGAGTGAAAGCTGAAAGATCAAAGAAGCAGAGCAGCCAGACACTAGAAAGACTTCTTACCTCTAGGAATCCTCAGACTGAAAAAGCCAAGCTCCTATCTCTTATCACCCTGCCTTATGACTTCCTTTCTTTATCCAGCCGTATCATTTGCTGTTCTTTCTCCAAAGTGTTGGGATTAAAGGTGTGTGCCACCACTGACTGGCCTCTAAGTGGCTAATTCTGCACTCTGATGTATATTAGAGCACAAATAAAGTATCATCACAAAGTCTTAGTCTACCTTTAAATTTCTTCCTGAAAATTGGCAATTTTCTAGAAACTGTGTGAATTACCCCATTTCCTAAAGATTGGAGATGAGTAACATAACCTATGGTACATTTTCTTCATGCTTTTTTTTCATTTTAGAGACAAAATCTTTCTGGCTGTCCTGAAACTTGCTTTGTATATCAGACTTGATGTGTAGTTTAGTTTAGTTTTGAAATGGGGTCTCATTATGTATCCCTGGCTGTCCCGAACCAGAGTATGCAGATCAGGCTGGCAGCAACTAAGAGAGATCCTTCTGTCTATGCCTCCCAAATAATGGGATTACAGATGTGCTCCACTGTGCCTGGATCATGTTCCCTTATTCTGAGTCTGTTCTTCTCATCTTGTCAATGCCAAAGAGCTTCATAAATAATATACTTTGAAGTATGAAATTCTAAAGAGCAAGTTCCAGCTGAGCTGTGCTTAGTGTCTACACTGTTTATAGACTGATTTTAGAATATCACGTATCTCATCTGTGATTTCAATTATAATGGTACAAGGATATTGACAATATATTTTTCCTACCTTTATTTTAAATTTCTGTAATTCCCACTAAGAAGAAAGAGATGTCTCTATCCAAAGACTTTATGGTATCACAGCTGATAGAGCTCCTTCATTGAGCTATTGTTCTCTATTCAACATCCAGGTGAACTTTCCTAAGCACAGACACTGACATATACTTTCCCAACTTAAATTCCTCACTTAATTACTCTTCACTGAAGATATGATAAGTTACAATTAGACCTTTAGGTGGTGACATTTTGATCATGGTTTTCTCCATATTTATTATCTAGTATTTAATTTAGGAGAATTGAATTCAGTCTCAGGAATTCCCACAAACCATGTGCAATTAGCTACAGAATGATATTGAACTGAGAAAAGTAACACATAGTCAGTTCACATTTTCTGAACTGCATTCTGAAGGGTGGTAGATGGCAATAGCTCACAATTTAATGTGCACATTGTTGTAATGTTTCCCTATTTCACAAAGTGCCTGCAAAACTAAGTATTATTTGAGAAGTATTTTGTGACCAAATTAAAATAGTGACTTTTAATTCATGTTGCATGAGAAAAAGTGTATCATATCTTACTGTTTTTTATTTAATCAGAGTCAAATCAAGAAATTTCTCCTTGAGAGAAAAATATAACCAATTTTGCTCTTCTTTCTAAATTTGGAAAGACAAAGTCAACAAGAATAAGACAAGGTAATAACCCATTTTCCCTGACCTTGTGCTTTAGAGTCTTACAGAGGAAAAGGAAGAGTAGGGTTGCTAAGTGCTCTAACCTTGCCTACCATGTACTTTGAAATACTCTTGATCCAACCTAGTACTGAAGGCAGATGATCTCTTTTCCTTGAGAATTCATCATACTCTGCACAGGGACCCAGGCCAGTAAAGAGACAAGCATCATCTATCAGAGTCCTAGACCATCACTCAGCTGTGACCCCATACAGCACCAACGACACTGACAGTAATTACGAGTAGAATTCTCTTTCTTTTTTTTTTTCCTAAGGGCAATTCAATGGAACTTTTATTTGGGTGATTTAGAAGGATTAAAACAAGGGAGAAAACCAAACAGACACTGCAGCTCTCTGAGTAGAGTGAACATGATTATTAATAACCCTTAGGTGGGCAAATGATTAACCTTGTTACTGTTCCTTCTCGCCATTCAAGTTTTTGTTGTTGTTGTTGTTGTTGTTGTTGTTCTTCTTCTTCTTCTTCTTCTTCTTCTTCTTCTTCTTCTTCTTCTTCTTCTTTTTTAAAATGTTATATTAATTTAATTTTACATATCAACCATGGATTCTCCTGTCCTCCCTCCTCCCATTCCCCACCTCCACCCAATTCACCCCCCCCCCCATGCTTTTGGATAGTGGATGCAAACTTTGAACAGGGCAAGTCTTGGGAATTGAGGACAGTTTAAATGGAGTTCAAAGAGAAGGAAACTGATTTTCCTGTGAATAAGTCGGGAAAGGAGTTTCTTCTTGAAAAAAAGGTAAGGGTTATGACTTTATGATTCTATGAAGCAATGGGTATATATCACTTTCAATAATTTTATTAAATATATCTAGTGATTATTTATTTTTAAGTTCTGTTTACCATGAGGATACACCAGCTAGTGGCTTTATCTCTTTATTTTTATTTCATTTTTTAACTTTTATTTTTAATTTTTTCGAGACAGGGTTTCTCTATGTAGCTTTGGTGCCTGTCCTGGGTCTCGTTCTGTAGCCCAGGCTGGCCTTGAACTTATATAGATCTACCTGTCTCTGCCTTCCATGTGCTCGGATTAAAGGCATGCACCACCGCCACCCAGCCTGTCTCTTTGTTTTTAATATATGTCAGTGGTTAGATGGAAGAGAAACTCCTTGGAGCATGGACACGCTTCAGTCATTCTGGTGCTAAAGCTGCAGTCCTTTGTATTTGCAGTCTACACCTTAACTATGTTCTCCCTTTACGGTAAGCTTCTTCTTGTCAGATATCAAAATCAATAGCCATTTATGATGCCCACAAATTGTAGCACACTGCCCAGCTCTTTATAAATGTAGGTTATTATTACTTATTCTTGAGACTGATTCCATATTCTAGTCACCTTGCTCTACGATTATTGTTCCACTCATAATAATTATGTCATCTCTTTTCATTTTACTTTACAAATCATGACAACATTAATCCAAACTAAACAATTACACACTCATACTTACACAGTTGAATGAAGACGCAAAGGTCATGTTCATTCTGCTACATGGCAATCCTTGCCAAGTACTAGACCAATAATATTTTGGATATTTTAAGAATAAAGAGACAGTGGCAATTGGGACACAGTAAAAACAATCTTAATAACAAAAGACTTTTAAATTTCTGTTTCATCTTAATTTAAGTTTTAATATGTGATGTTTCTATATTCTAAAATGACTTTTAAAACACAAAGGAAGAGACATGTCTACATTCTTTGTAAGGATTAATTGCTTAAAGGCTCAGGTAGACTGAGGCTCTGGGCAGGAAAGTTGTCTTGCCTGATAACACCAGTGGAAGCTTCTAATAAGGGGATCCACACAGCAAACCCAATATCTCCCACTTCTAGGCTGCAGGGAACTGACCTGCAGATGGACTCTTTCACACCAAATGAAAGAGTCCTTTGCTCATTTCCATCTTATAAAACCCCAAGCCTCCCATACCATTTGCTTTCAGTGTTTCAGGCTCTCAGTTGTTTTGATTAAAAGAACAATTCTGCTTCTGGAGATGTCTGTCTTTCTTTTACTTCCACATCTCCTTATTGTCCTATTTAAAACGTTTACATAGAGATTTCCCTGGTTTCAATGTGGTGAGGACAGAGAGAGTGATGCAAGGGCACCCATTTCACTGAACATCTGACTTCCACATTACATGAAGTTCTGTTGAAATGAATGAATGTATGAGACGACATCTCCCTGCCATAGAGAAGCCCGACATTAATAAAGAGACGAAGACATGTGACTTACCTGGAGGCTTAAGTGTTTAATATAGAAGTCATTATTCTATGGAGAAGAGGATATTCTATTCAGCCAGTTCATCATATTTATGTATCTAAAGGACACATTGTCTTGGCACCAAGGGCAAAGTAAAATCTGTTCTGTAAAAGAGTAAAAATGCCACCACAATTTGTAAAAGATAAATCAAGCAAATAGTTCTACTGTCTATTTCAAATTGGAGGCTAATTCAGCATATCTAAAAGAATATAGAAGGGAATGGGAGGATAACCCCTTTGCCCTTCTATTCTATTTACCATTAATAGAGCTGATGTAGTGTAGCAAAGACCTTAAATACTAACTCAGAAATTTCAGTGTTATAGTTCAAAAAACCCCATGGATGTACATTATTTAACTACTTTGTTGATGCATTCTTTGTTGACATAATTATTTAAAGGTGAAATTTTAATTGGTAAAATTTAAAATTTAAGATTCTTACCACTTCAATTTGAAGTGCTAACTTCATTTTTAAAAGTACTATCCCTTGTTCAGAATTCAATCCAGAATCTTCCCTTGAAAGGGAAAGCAACAATAGCATTGTTTGCCCGGTATGGTGGCTCATGCCTTGAATCCTACTCACACGGCAGTGGTAGGATGATGTTTGTGAGTCTGAGGTCAGCCTCCTCTACATAGTAAATTACAAGATAGGCAGCAATACGTAAGAAGACCATGTCTCAGGAAAGAAGTACATGAAGGAAGGAAGGAAAAAGAAAGCATAGTACAGCTAGTGTCTGTAGCAGGAATCTTAAACGGTCTTATTAATAAAATCATCCTGAGGCCAGTTATTGGGGTGAACGCTGGAAGATCAGAGAAGCAAAACAAGCCACAGCTACCTCACCTTGCCACTTCCTCAGCTGATCCTGTTTCCTCAGACTGGAAGCCTCTGAGTCCTCTTCCAAATGGATCTCATCTGAACTGCTGCTCGAAAGCCTGAAAGCTTAACCAGCTAAAAGCTTACCCAGCCAAAAAGCTTCTAGTTTCTAGCCTTCATGCCTTATATATCTTTCTACATTCTGCTGTCACTCCCTGGGATTAAAGGCTCTGTCTCTCCATGCTGGCTGTATCCTTGAACACACAGAGATCTGCCTAGCTCTGCCTCCCAAGTGCTGGGATTAAAGGCGTTCACCACCACTGCTCAGCTTCTGCTTTGGCTTGTTCTGACCCATTTTCTAGCCACCATTTTTGGCTCTGTATCTAGTGGCTGTCTGTTCTCTGAACCCAGATAAATTTATTAGGGTGCACAATATTTTGGGGAACACAATACCACCACAATTGTCTGTTGGTTTTATTTGTTTTCTTTTTCTTTCCTTATTGATTAACTGTTTTTAACCTTTTTTTCACTCTGCATCCATCCCTGCTACCTAGTTCAAGATGATTGTTTCCTGTCTGTAAGTGAGAGGTGGAGAATGGACCATCATATATTTACCTGAATTTTTATATATATATATATTTGATTTTTCAAGACAGATTTCTCTGCATAGTTTTGATGCCTGTCTTGGATCTCGCTCTGTAGACTAGGCTGGCCTGGAAATCACCAAGATCCTCCTGGCTCTGCCTCCTGAGAGCTGGGATTAAAGGTGTGTGCCACCACTGCCTAGACTAGAACTCATTTTTTAAACATTTTATTTTGAAAAATATTTCAATCTCCTATTTATAGCTGCAATTTTTGTTGTAAACTTCTTAACTAGAAAAGTATCTGGAGACCAATTCCCTGTGAGGTGAATTATTTTGGCATTCTCTAATATTCCCTTAGAATAAGTTAAAGCTTACAGGCTGCTCCCTTACTGACAGCTTGCTGCTAACCTCACATAGGGACCTCCTCATAGTCCCAAGGTTGTCTATTCCCAGCTACCTCAATATCAGTGCAAGTCAGACCTAGTTTATGGAAAACTCAAGGAGCATGAGGCAATACTTGCACTCCCACCAGACTTATCATTTCCTTATTTCACTACTGAGTACTTAGTGTCTTAGCTTCTTACCTTCTGCTACTGTCTTTTCTTTCCCTAGAGATATTTGACTACAGAGTATGCCTTCCACATTCCAGATCTCTCAGTAGGTTTTGGAAAAATCCATTCAATTTTTCTAGAGGAGAGAAGACCACTGAAAGAGTCTCTAATACATGTTCTGTGTAATATCTATATTTTATTTGTGAATATGAATATCAAATAATACTGATTTGGATGATTTTTTTCCTGTACTCATCATCATTTTGATTAAGGAAACTAAGTAAAATTACAAATTCAATACTTGCAATAACTTATAAATGGATGTCGATGCACCCATTCTGCCAGTGGCAAAATTGAGTCTGCATATTTTAATAAATTGATGAAGACCTCTAAGCTAATAGGAAGGGCTATGGGAAACAGCTATCTTACCATAAGGACTTTGTTCATAACCACCATTGTTGATTATTATGATCTTGTTATTACTCTTCTTAACTCTAAAGAGCCTAGTTACTACCTGGTGAAAGTCTGCATTTTTCAAAGACATTCTGCTAAGAATATCACATTTACTTCTTTTCATCACCACAAAAGAAGACTAAATATCATCATTAGAATTCCCAAATTCTAAGTTAAGAAACAAAGGACCAGAGAGGTTAAAAATCTTACCTAAGTGATACTTAGCATGGGGGGCATCTCAGGTTGCAGCCAGAGGTACTTACATTGATTCTTCAGTCTTTTCCTTCAGGATACTGAGAATTTACTAATTTAGGGTGGTAGATAGAACTTGTTCTTCTGTTGGGGCCAACGAAATTTAAGAGTCTATTAAGATGTAGTGAATATTTCAGTTTTATCTCAAGCTTTAGTTCAATTATATGAGAGCAGATTATATAAGAAATAGAGATCTTTATTGCACTACTGAGGACAAGGTGAAAAATATATATCAGCTTATCATCTTCCCATATATATGTCTACATGATTAAGTGGTTTAATAAGTTTTATAATAATCATTATTGTAACACATGGCATCATCTTATATCATATGATAGAAAGTTATGGTAGTATACTTTATGTTACTGCAGCTAACTCTTCCAGAACAACAGGGCTCCATATTGGCATGCAAATTATAACTGTATTAATTGTTGAGCAAATGCTTGCATCTTAAAAGTAACAGATAAGAAGTAATGTAGACATATTACCTTCACTGCCATGATAACCTTGCCAAATGTAGCTCTAAACAGAATATGACTTTGTAATATATCGTTTTGGCTTTCTATCCAATACCCATTTTCCTCTTTTTTTTCTAACATACTCTAGTATGAACTAGTTACAAATTTGAAAAAAAAAAAAGAAAACAGTTCTAAGAAAGGAGATATGTATAATGTAAATTATGACTGGCATAAATATAACATTGCTGTCTTTAACATTGTTACCATTCTACCTTGCAGATAAGCATGATTTATTAACATTGTTTGGGTCAACATAATGAATGTAATATCCTCCATGGAACATTCTGGAAAAATACGTGAAAACAGAATACTTACACTACTTTTTCTTTATTCTTTTTGAACTATTATCATAAAGTAGCACTTTCAGGGGGAGGCAACATTCTTGTAATTACAGGCAAGGATCCCAAGGAAGTCTTCACATCTGTGTATGGTATAGTGCAAAGAGCAGGCAGCGTCCTTGATAGAAACAGTGAGACACTGGGTGGATTTGAATTTCTTTGGCTCTATCACTATTTTATTATCTTTATTAAACATACACAAAGGTACTAAGGCATTTAATCCTTAAGCATGTTTTTGGGTTCAAGAGCACATGTATTTTGGATTGTTGTTCTAGTTTTACCTGATAGTGCATTCTGACCTTCAATAAAGGACTTAATCCCTATTTCTCTGTTTCTTCAGTCATAAAATGCTCTGTTATTACTAGTGATTGGTTGGAAGAATCATCATCCTAGGTGGTGGATGCAAAACAGCTGAAACATCTAATTCTATGACAGAATTTCTTTCTCTTAAACTGTACTTTGTATTTCCCACTTAAATCAATTGTCTGCACTTCTTTACCTAATTAGATATCACATAGATGGTTATTGTGTAAACAAATATGAACAGGACAATTTGGGTTCACAGTTAGATGTAAACCTGATTACCTCCCTAGATAATTCCCCTATGGTATGGGTTTCTGAGTTATATCTATGAGGATTGAAGGACAGAAAGAATGACATAAAGAAAGAAGGAAAGTGAGGAGTAAACACAGGAATCAAAGTCCCCAAGTTCTCTGCTTTTAGTTCATTGGACTTTAACATTACAAATTCTTGAGTCATCTTGAAAAGACAAAACATAGTGCAGATTATTGCTAACATGTAAAACAAAATGCTTCCTATTGGAATAGGCTTATGTGGTATTTACATTCACAATTTTATTTAATTTTACTTCATAGAAATTGTTTCTGTTTTGATTGGCTTGTGTTTTCTTTTCAGGGCATTTGTGAATTGCTTCCATTCCTCCCCAGTCTTTCATTTCCCTTCCTAAGCTGATGTTGCTTTCACATTGCTGTACAAAATAATCACGATAATGTTGATTATCTGTAAAACAAAATGAAAATGTACTCTGAGGGCAGTGTTGGAAAAAAGAAGATGATGTATCAGCAGTTTTGGATCCCCAGAAACCTAGGGTTATTTTGTGGTGACCTGCAAATGAGTTAAAGTTGTCACATTCATGTATCTTTGTCCATTTCAGACAATAAACTAGACTCTAAGACTACATCCATGTTTCAAATGTCATGTTGCAATCCAACATACAGAAGAAGCTAGGCTCAAAGTCCAGAACTACCCTGCAGGCAAGGAAAATGAGACATCCCTTCAGCTAGTTGCAAGGGAGCAGTGGATTGGGAAATGGGAGACCTCAGTTCCTCAGTCCTTCCAGCCTCTCACTAATTAACCTCTTACTAATTAGAAATGCCATTTTTAATTACCGTCATTTCCCTCTTTAAATGTGGTGAAAGCTATCTCTGTAAGGCTCTGGGGTTCCATTATGTTTCAACAGCTGTAAATTACCTAAGTGATTAATATGGCCTCTTCTGATGGCCCTGGAGGCCTGTTCTCCCTGGGGAACAACAATGTCAAACACAGAGCTCAGCATCATGGGATGGAGCACATGTTTTCATGATCTAACTTAATAAAGTGATCTGAAATGCAAGACCTTGCCCCAAATCTGGTACAGCAGATGCTTACCAGTGAAAGGCTGGGGCTCAGCTATCATGGAGAACAGGAGATTTTCCTTCCACACACTTCTTAGACATAAAATCACCTTTCAGTGAGATGCCCATGTCCCTGCTCTTGCCCTTACATATTCATGTGCTGAATACAAATCTGTCTGCTCACTGCTGAATTGTGATCACTTGAAGGGAAAGTGTTCTGTAGCCTGCACAAAACACTCTGGACTTAATTTTCAGGCCATCTTACCCGATATTCATCCCATTCATACTTCTTCATGCCCCATATCCATACTTCTCTTGTATGTACAGAAAACTGTCTCCACATGTCTCAGTCTGCTCTAACCTAGCTGTGTTGGCTAGTTTCCTGTCAACTTAACACAAGTTACAGTCATCTGAGAGGTGGAAACCTCAGTTGAGAAAATGTCTCTATAAAATCAGGTGTGGACAAGTCTGTAGGGCATTTTCTTAACTAGTGGTTGATGGAGGACCCAGTCCTTTGTGGGTGGGGACATACCTGGGCAGGTGGTTCTAGGTTCTATAAAAAAATCAGACTGAACAAGGCATGACAACCAACCCAATAAACAGCACTATTTAATGGAGTCTGCCTCAAGGTTCATGACCTGCTTGAATTCCTGTCCTACCTTCCTTTCACAATGTACACTAATGTTGAAGTGTAAGCCAAATAAACCCTTCCTTTTCCAACTTGCTTTAGTCAAGGTGCTTTATCACAGTAATGATAACCCTAAGACACTATCTTTCTAGTTTCAGGTCACAGTAGCCATCTTTAATATGACTGTCACCTGGACAATGTTGTCTTCTATGTTGTTTTTCATCTAGCTCATCATAGCATATATATCAGTTGAAAGTTAATATGTGTTTATTTTTCCATTTTTATTGTGTTAGGTTTTTCTAATTCTGTCATAGACCACATAAATAGCAAGTACAGAAAAGTTTTGACCCACAATATGTGCTTACATATCAGCTGTGAAGTTTGGTACATAGTTAAGACTTAATAAGTATTAAAGGAATAAAAAATTGGGATGCTAGCTCACTTGACAATTCCCTGTTAGGAGTAAAGAGACAAAAAAAGGTCTTTACCATCTTTATAATTTGGCTGTCCACTAATCAGAAATAAGTTTTTATGTGACTGTCTTCTGAGAATTTCACTTCTTTGAGATTTCTGAAGATGTTCAGAAATGTTTTGCACTGTTTTCTATATTCTGCTCCACTATTATGGTCCAAACAGGCTGGATATCAACTATTGTCTTTTCTGTTAGATAATGAGATATGGAATCATAGTTCAAGCACTTGAAATGGTTTTGTAAATTAAAGAGATTAAATGTAGATCATCATTTCCCATGATATTTTAGTATGAAAGAGAACAGCTTATTTATTAACTGAGAAAACTATCTGTTAAATTTATTTATATAGTGATATATTTACTATAAGAATATATAATAAAATTCCTCGCACACAACCAATATTACAATTCTATTTCTTTGAGAGGAGGATACAAATTAACACTATATCAATTCCTAAAAAAGGGATAATAATGAAGCCTTTCTCTGTGGTTACATACTGACTTCCAAAAACAGTGACTATGATAATTATTTTTAATAAGCTGACCTCAAAATTAAAAAATTACCCAGAATCATCTGTGTGTATGTGTATGTATGTGTGTGTGTGTGTGTGTGTGTGTGTGTGTGTGCACACGCACGCACGCGCGCGCGCACACGCACGCGCGCACATGCATGTGTTTGTGAAATGAAAGGTTACATCAGTAAAATAAGGGTCAAAGTGAGGAAGTATGAAATGTAAGAGTTAGCCAGTCATAGATCAGGGGATATGGACCACCAGCCAGTAAAAACAGGAGAAGAAAAACAGGCATTTGTGCTCCCAGCCTCAAGAAGGAAAGCAATCTTATAGATATCTTGATTTTGCCCACAGACCCATTTTCTATTTATAGGCTACAGAAATAGAAATAAGTTCTAATATTAGTACAAGATATTTATATTCCTTCAAGCCATTATATGTGTGGTAACTTTTAAGTTGCCAACAGAAAACTAAAGCAATCATTGTGTAGGTCTTCCTAGTTCCTTCCTCTCTACACACAGTTGACCTTTAGGAGCAGTGATTAGAAAAACCATCTTCCTATGCACTCAAAATTCTCAGCAATCTATTGGTTCTCCAAAATCATAACTACTAAGACACCATTTTTTACTTAATTGACTTAATGACATAAACTACTGACTGATATATATTCTGCAATGTATATTGTATATGTATCAGATACAGTAAAATTAATGAATCAGCATAAGGCTATATTTTACTATATTCAATAGTATATTAATTGAGTGAATAACATATTTACTGTACTATTATAAGGTAATGTTTACTATGTTCACTCAGTAGTGGCATGAGATTTGTGTTGCATGATATTAAAAGTGGATATCAAACAACACTTAGGCTCAACACAATTGCAAAGTCATGACAGTACTATAGGAGGCACCGCAGTAAATTCATGTAGTCTTTAAAATTAATTTTCTGTTGTTTGGATTGGGAATTTTGTTGTTGTTGTTCAGTTGTTTTGTTTGTTTTTTTTTTTTTTCAAGATAAAGTTTTTCTGTGTAGCCCTGGTTGTTCTGGAACTCACTCTGTAGATTAGGCTGGCCTCACACTCAGAGATCCACCTGCCTCTGCCACCTGAATGCTGGAATCGAAGGTGTGCCCCAACACTCCCCAGCTTATGGATTGGGGATGTTTTTATAAAGACAGCCTTCTCCATGAATAAAAGGATGACCTCAAAGTCAAGATCATTCTGCATCAGATATTGAATGCTGAGATTTTAGGTGTGTGCTTCCTTCTAAACAGTGATGATGCATTATTGCATGTTTGTGCACATTATGTTTCTCTTCATTTTGCTGTTAAATTTTGTGCATAAGTTTGGAAAACTTAAAGTTTATTTATTTATTTGTTTGTTTATTTATTTATTTATTTATTTTTCCGAGATAGAGTTTCTTTGTGTAGCTTTGTGCCTTTTCCTGGAACTCACTTGGTAGTCCAGGCTGGCCTTGAACTCACAGAGATCCGCCTGGCTCTGCCTCCCCAGTGCTGGGATTAAAGGTGTGCGCCACCACCACTCACGCCACCACCACTCAGCCTTTTTTTTTTTTTTTTTTTGTTATGTGGAATTGAGGATCAAACCCGGGGCCTTGTGCTTGCTAGGAAAGCGCTCTACCACTGAGCTAAATCCCCAACCAGAAAACTTAAAGTTTATAATAGATTGATGTTTATTTAATAGTAATAATACTAAAACAGATTGCTATTTGTATATATTTTATATAGTCATGATATATCTTTGCAAATCATTAATTATTATTTCTAGGATATTGTTCATATAAGATTTTCCTAATTGTCACATATTGAGAAAAAATAAAAAGAAACTCCATGTGACTGCACCCGCTAGATTCAAAATTGTGTTGTTCTAGGGTCAACAGCTGCTTCTAGAGACTCAGGCCTATAAGCCCAGTTACCCACAATACTGAGTCAAAGGATGGGTAGTTCAAGGCCACCAGGCAAATTAATGAGATACTGTATCAAAATAAAAAATGAAAATCTAACTGGTTCATTTGTCAAATATTTGCTTGACACATATGAGGCTCTGGGTTTAACGCCTAGTACCCACAAATGAAAAAGTCTTAACTGTAATCATAAACATATAAATATGTGACTTTAGAAATGAGTGTTTATCAGTACAACACAATGAAACATTCCAATTCTAAACAAACTGGACAATGGTTTCATTGGTATTTGGGACAGACATGATTCTGAGGGGGCTTACTCTCCCTTCTTACTGAATTCTTCCATTAGCCCAAATGCGCATCATTGTCATTAATCTACTAATGTGGCTGTGATTTTATGGTGGGATTACTTTCCCATTATCAGTCTCATTCCCTCTACCAGAAGGGGCTTCCTGTCACCTTGAAAATGTGTCTCAGCTGTGGCAAGTGCCCTTCATAAGGAAAGGGCCATTGAGAGCAGAAGGGGGACCCTATTAGCTGGACACATCTGCTTTCCAGGTGGCAGTAAATTCTATGCTTGGCTCTTAGGTGAAAAGTTATATGTGCCATCAGTGAATAAATAGACCAGAGAGAATTAAATAGAGTTGATACTAGCTAGGAGTCAGACTCATACTAAAAAAGACAAAAATAACAATAGACACAGCTCAGTCTTATTGAGTAATTCCATTCTTCTGTTGGTTCCCCACAGATGGAGAATTTTAGACATTATTCAGGGTTTGAAGGGCAAAGCAGGTAATACAAACTACCTGGTAATAGTGAAGTTCAAATACTTGGGGTGTGTGAGTGTGAGTGTGTGTGTGTGTGTGTGTGTGTGTGTGTAAAACTAATCAACACACTAAAGTTGATGACTATTTTCTATTCCATTTGGTCTCTACATTTTATGGCTCTTATCTTACTATGAAAATAGATAAATTAGATGTTATAGCTTGGTTTTAAATTTAATTTGATGTGGGGCTGGAGAGAGTGTCTGGTGGTTAAGAACATGTCCTACTCTTCCAGAGGACCAGAGTTCCCAGAATACTATTGAGAGGTTCATAACAACAGGGAACTCATCTCCAGGGTATCTGACACCTTTTCTGACCTCTATAGATATCCACAAATGGCACACATACAGAGATACAAATTAATAAATCTTTAAAAAGTGTAATATATTTCTTTGCATGGTTAATATGAGCAATATCTATTGTTAAACATGTTTTCTAATATCCAAAGATTTTTTATACCCAACTTGTTCTAAACAAAAATTTATTCTAATAAATGTCTATACTTCACTATAACAGAACTTCTGTGTGGATTCATTTTTTCTAAAGTCATACTACCTCCCTCAAAACAAATGGTGGCAACTTAAAAAAAGAAGACTCATAGACTCATCATTCTGACTGACGATTTGCTTTGTTGTATATTTTCTTCAGCTGCATTCGTGTTTTCTCCCAAACAGTGAATACATTAGAATAAAAGTTTCAATCATTTTGATTTCAAAGATTTTTTTCCCCCTTTGGAACATTTATTTTAAATTTTATAATTTAATTTAATTTTACATATCAGCCAGGGGTTCCCCTGTCATCCCCCCTCCTGCCTCTGCCCCTGCCTTCACCCTAGCCAACCCCTCATTCCCATGTCCTCCAGGGCAAAGACTCCTCTGGGGATTCAGCTCAACCTGGTGGATTCAGTACAGGCAGGTCCAGTCCCCTCCTCCCAGGCTGAGCAAAGTGTCCCTGCACAAGCCCCAGGTTCCAAACAGCTAGCTCATGCACTAAGGACAGGTCTGGGTCCCACTGACTGGGTGCCTTCCAAACAGTTCAAGCTATTCAATTGTCTCACTTATCCAGAAGGCCTGATCCAGTTGGGGGCTTCACAGCTTTTGGTTCATAGTTCATGTGTTTCCATTAGTTTGGCTATTTGTCCCTGTGTTTTTTCCAATCTTGGTCTCAACAATTCTCGCTCATACAATCCCTTCTCCCTTCTCTTTCTCGAGAATTGGAGTCCTGGAGCTCCACCTGAGGCCTGGCCATGGATCTCTGCATCCACTTCCACCAGTTATTGGATGAGAATTCTAGCATGACACTTAGGGTGTTTGGCCATCTGATTACCAGACTAGGTCAGTTTGGGCGTTCTCTCAACCATTGCCAGTAGTCTACAGTGGAGGTATCATTATGGATTTCTGAGGACCTCTCTAGCACTTTGCTTCTTCCTATTCTCATGTGGTCTTCTTTTATCATGGTCTGTTAGTCCTAAAACTAAATTTTTGAATAAAATTTATTTTCCAATTATAGTTAATAAACACTCATTGCAAACCAATTTATAGACCAACCATTGTTACTTGCAGTAGCTAAGAAGATGACTAAAACACCTCCCTTGTTCATATGGCGTTCATTAATAGTGGAGAAACTCATACTTAATTTTATTCTGTGAAATATAGAAAGATGAAGGCATCAGTGAAAACATGAACAAGGTCCAGAAGTGCCACTCCCTCTTCAGACTTCTGAAGCCATTGCATACTCACCAGACATACACACATGTGCAGGCAAATCACATATACACAGAAAATAAAAATAAATAAATTCTCAAAAAAAAAAAAAAAAACAATAGTTTGTTGTCTAGCCTTTTGTTTAAAAAAACTATGAATATAGCCAGTTAAAAGTTTGAGACAGGAGGATTGCAAATGAAAGACTGCTTGGGTTATGGAGTGAATTTAAGACCATTTGGTAAACTTAACAATACCTGTCTTGAAATAAAGGGGTGACTTTTTAGATCAGTAGAAGTACAGATGTGTTATATGCATAAGTCCCATTACTAAAAACAAAACAAAACAAAATTGAATGAAAGGAAAAGAAAAATCTCTTCTTTAAAAAATATTTTAATTAATTTATTTCTTTTTTTGTATTTGTCTTTTTTTGCAATATTATTATTATTATTACTATTATTATTATTTGTTTTAATTTTATACATCAGCCATGATTTCCCCTGTCCTCCCCCCTCCCGCCCCCACCCCCACCTTCTCCCAGCCCCTCTCCTCCATTCCCATGTCCTCCAGGACTAAGACACCCCTGGGGACTCATCTAAACCTGGTGGATTCAGTACAGGCAGGTCCAGTCCCCTCCTTCCAGGCTGAGCATATGTACCTGTGTAAGACCACATTCCAAACAGCCAGCTCATGCACCAAGGACAGGTCCTGGTCCCACAGCCTGGGAGCCTCCCAAACAGTTCAAGCTTTTCAATTGTCTTACTTATCCAGAGGGCCTGATCCAGCTGGGGGCTCCACAGCCTTTGGTTCATAATTCATGTGCTTCCATTTGATTGGCTATTTGTCCCTGTGCTTTTTGCAATCTTTGATTCAACAATTCATGTTCTTGCAGTCCCTCCTCCTTCTCGACAGTTGGACACTTGGAGCTCTCCACCTGGGGCCTGGCTAAGGATCTCTGCATCCACTTCCATCAGTGTGGTAGGTATTGTGTTCCCTGAAATATTGTGTGTTCCCTGAAATAAACATATCTGGGTTCAGAGAACAGACAGCCACTAGAACAAAGCCAAAAATGGTGGCTAGAAAATAGGAAGAGTAAGCCCTAACAGAAGTTGGGCGGCGGTAGCACACGCCTTTAATCCCAGCACTTGGGAGGCAGACCCAGGTGGATCTCTGTGTGTTCAAGGCCACTTTGGAAACAACTAAGCATGGTGACCCACGCCTTTAATCCCAGAAACCCAACCTTTAACCCCAGGGAGTGGGGGCAGAAAGAGAAAGGTATATAAGGCATGAGGGCCAGGAACTAAGGGTTAGGAATTTAGTTAGTTAAGCATTTGGCTGGAGAAGTATTCAGGCTTTGGAGCAACACAGTTCAGCTGAGATTCATGTGGAGGAGGACTCAGAAGCTTCCAGCCTGAGGAAACAGGATCACCTGAGGAACTAGCAAGGTGAGATAGCTGTGGCTTGTTCTGTGTCTCTGATCTTCCAGCATTCACCCCAATAACTGGCCTCAGGTTTGGTTTCATTAATAAGAACGTTTAAGATTCCTACTACACATCAGTTATTGGATGAGAGTTCCAAGACGACTGCTAGGGTGTTTAGTGTAAAATTGTCTCATGATTCTTTTCTTCTTCCAACTCTCATCATTCCAAAACTCACTGTCTCTCAAATTTATGGCCTCTTTTATCTATACTATTCTTATTCTTATTCTTATTAATACATTAAAATAAATACATCAATACAACCTAATGAGTCCATTTAGATGTACTTGTTTGTATATGATTTTAGCATTGACAAATTGGTGTTGAATAACCAACCAGGAGTCTCATACTTGGAAAGGATTTTCTCCTTCCATTTCTCATCAACAACCTGTAGCTCTTCATCTGGGTATAGGGGCCTCTGGAATTTCTCCATTCACATTGGCATGTTAAGTGGCGATGTCTTTGATTAGGAATTGTTTGTGAAGCCACATGGTTGAGATTTCATTGGTGTAACTTCCCTGTTATATATAAAAGGTACAACCTTGTCATGTAATTCCTGGTCTTCTTATGCTTACACTATTTCTTCCTCCTAATCTTCATTTTTCCTTGAGTGTAGTGGTTGTATTGACATTGACGATGTTTCAAATAGGGCTCTTCATGGTCAGGGTTCTGGATTTCTGTAATGTTTCCATCTGCTGCAAGATACGCTTCTTTAAAGGCTTGGGAGCTACACTTACCAGTGGGAATAACAATGATTTTGGATATACTTAGTAATTACACTGGTTTAGTAAAGTGATAGTAGTAAGTTCTCTTCTAAAATCCATTAACCTGACTAGCCATGGGTGCTTAAATAGGTCCAATCAGACAGCTGTTGGTTAACAACTTATACGTGCCACTATTGTACTTCTAGAAATATCTTACCATGTTGGAAATTATTCTACTTCATAGGTATCACAGCTGAGTAGGTCTAGTCATTGCTTTCTCTGCCTTGGCAGTTCTGCATATCAGCTTTTGATACTATGAAAGTTGGTCTTCAGGGCGGAGGCTTTCAGGTCAGATCCAGTGGCATTCTCAGAGTATCATGTTCCCCAAGTGCATGGTGTCATCAGTAATAGATAGTCAGCTTCAGTTTCTGTTAGGCAACCAAGTGCACCAGAAAAACCCTACATTGTTTTGGGAGTCTCTTTGATTTCCCTGATCAACTGTCACTACCGCCTTGACCATCAAGGAAGACGCAACACCGAGCTCTTCTTTCAGCAGTTTACTCAGGAACCTTGAACAATCTTCTGACCCTGGGGAAAGCCCACCCACGACCTAAATAGTCCCTGGGTGGCCAACCCCAGCCTGCCACGTGGGCACTGCAGATAGGTCCAGGTTCACTGAAGCAAGCCAGATCCTAGGACTAAGCCAAATATGGAGTTGTTTACTCCCGAGAGCACTCACCATCTGGAAGGTGGGGGTGGAAGCTGGCGCCATCTTATGGGTGCGGCTGTGCGCAGCTCTCTACAGCTCCCCCTTTTTTATTATAGCAACAGGTAAGAGTAGAGGCCTGATCTCTGTAAGAATGAATCAGGGACAATATACTGACTCTCACTTAGGCATCAGCCACCTGAGGAACGTCAGATCCGTCCAATACCCTTTTCACAGAGGTGGGACTTGAGGTATCTACCCACATGCAATCAGGCGTGCTCTCCTTAGGATCCAATGTGCAATGGACCCCAAGTGCACTGCTCAAGCCTTGCATCCTGTGCTGAGGAACTTAATACTTCATGGTGGCTAGCCACGCCTGGGGGGACAGTCCTGCCTCAACAGCTGTAAAGGCCTGAATGATCATGGCTGCATTGTGATGCTGGGAAACCTTAATCCAACAAATACACCACAGACAAACTAAGGAGACCAACACCAGAAGGCCCATCAAGGCTCCCAGACACGCCCACTCCTTGAGATGATTCATGGCATTAGAGATCCACAAAGACAATCTCTCTGCCAATCCAGCATCCATCCTGGTTGAGTTCACTATGACAATAGCCACCCTCAGCTGTTCCATCAGGTTGTCAACTCTCCGGTCCAATTACAATGCTAAATAACCGTGGAAACAACTTGGCATCATGGCGAACTGGCATCAGTCTTGGGAACACGGACAGTATCCCCCATCTTTTCTCCAGCATTCCCGGCTGCATTGTCACAAGGAAGAGCAGGAGGATCCTCATTTTGCCCATCGTGGATTTCCCCACCCTGGACTCTTCTAGTGAGGCGTTCGGGCACCCACACCGGATCTTGTTGATCCTGAGGGAAAACACAAACAGAACCTTGTGCCCATGTCAGCACGGGATCGGGCCCACACCAGAGCCCTGTCAACACATCTTTCCATTTTACCATTCCTTTAGCTGTACCATGAGACTCTTGATGCCTATCCACTGCGGAATAGCCCTGAGCATCCAAATTTAAAAAAATGATGGTAAATAAAGCAAGAGAAAGTCTTTCCTTTGGGGTATGGCCGTGGCCTACTCCCCCTTTTTGTTTTTGTAGGCATTTTTTTTAATGTGCAGTGAGCACGTTCCACAATGCCTTGACCTTGGGGATTGTAGGGCAAGCTATGTACAAGTTGCACCTCCATCTGATGACAAAAGGAGGCAAAATGTTGTCCAGTGTAAGCAGGTTCATTGTCAGTCTTAAGTTGATGAGGTTTTTTCCAGGCCGCCCAGGCCTCTAAACAATGGGCAATAACATTGTGTGCCTTTTCCCCAGTCAAAGGTGTGGCGTGTATGATGCCTGAGCAGGTGTCCACAGACATGTGCACATATTTTATGTGTCCAAATTTAGAGATGTGTGTCACATCCATTTGCCAAACCTTAAGCGGGAGTAGACCCTGGGGATTTTCCCCAATACTGGGCAGATGTTGATAAACTACACATTGAGGGCAATCTAGAATCACTTGTTGAGCATCAGCTCGAGAAAGTTGAAACTTTTGTTGTAACGTTTTTGCATTGACATGAAATGTTTCATGAAAGGTTCTGGCTCTGTCTAAGGCAGAGCTAATGAATATCCATTCCTTTTGAGTCCATTGATCTACTATATCATTACTTTTGCACAGGGGCCCTGGCAGGCCTGTATGAGCTCTAATATGTTGGGGATAAAAGCAGGACTTTCTATGCCAAATCAATTGTTGTAGTTGTTGAAACAAAATGTAGACCGGACTGGAGCTTTTAACAGGTCCAGCTACTTTCAAAATTTTGAGGGCATTAATAATGTAGGCAGAGTCTGATATCAAATTAAAAGGAAAAGGATAAGCCTTAAAGGCTTCAATCATTATCTTTAATTCTATAATCTGAGGGGAGCCAGGTTGAAATTGGTGTTGTACAGGCTCTTGTGTATCTATCATGTATATGCCACACCCAGTCTTAGATCCATCTGTAAACACATTTAGGGCATTAGGGATGGGCTGTGATGACGTTATCCTAGGGAATATTATCGGGAATATATCACCCTTATAGTGGATGTTTGGGGTAATGGTTATCCATGTATCCAGTAAAGCTACATTGTAAAATGGCCCAATCATCTATTGTAGCACATAACTTTTGAACTTGATGACTGGTATAAGGCACTATAATGGTAACTGGAGCGACCCCAAAATACTGTAGGCATTGTTGGATTCCAATCATGGCAAGGTTTGCCATGGCAGTAGGGTAATGTTCAATGGATTTAGTTGGCGAAATCTTGGAATAAATCCAGAATAGTGGCCCATCCTGCCATAACAACCCGGTGGGCTGGTAATAGGTAGGAAGGATGCACAGGATAATGTCTTTACCTTCTTGTAACCTCTGTAAGAAGGCACCCTGTAACTTTTCTTTTATCTTTTGTAAAGCGTTTTGTGCCTCCTCAGTTAATTGTCTCAGAGAATCTAATGCAGAATCCCTATTTAAGATGTTATAAAGAGGCTTTAAGTCATAATTTGGTAACTTTAAATAACATCTAATCCAATTTATATCTCCTAATAATTTTGGAAAATCATTTAGGGTTCATAAATTATCTTTTCTCAATTCCACTTTTTGTGGGATTATACATCTCTCATTAACCTTTGCTCCTAAATAATTAATAATTTTGTCCTTTTGTACCTTTTCAGGGGCTATAAACAGCCCCCTCCCTTCAAGCATTTTGACCAGATCTACATAGGCTTGTTCCAGCATTTGTGTTTTTTCTTAACCTTTAGGTCTTTAGATCTAAGCAGCTCATTAAGAGCCAAAAAAATTGGGTGGGAAGTAGAAGTGCCCATGTCTAAAACTTTTCAACCTTTTAAACAATGTTTCACTTTCACATTTGGCAACCTTTTAGACAATGTTTCATTTTCACTCTCTCTTTGTCTACAGAGAAGAGCAAAAACCTCCCTGCTTTTGTGGTGGGTTCCCAATTCACCCGGGAATTCCTTTAACTCTGGGTTTCCCACCTTACCTGGGAACTTACCAGTGCACTGCCCTGACTGCAGAAAGTTCTGAGCCCTCCTTGAAAGTAGTAAAGTCCCCCGTACGGGCCACCACTTGTCACAACCGCCTCGACCATCAAGGAAGACGCAACACCGAGCTCTTCTTTCAGCAGTTTGCTCAGGAACCTTGAACAATCTTCTGACCCTGGGGAAAGCCTGCCCATGACCTAAATAGCCCCTGGGTTGCCAACCCCAGGCTGCCACGTGGGCACGGCAGATAGGTCCAGGTTCACAGGAGCAAGCCAGATCCTAGGACTAAGCCAAATATGGAGTTGTTTACTCCCGAGAGCACTCACCATCTGGAAGGTGGGGGTGGAAGCTGGCGCCATCTTATGGGTGCAGCTGTGCTCAGCTCTCTACAATCAACAAGTCAAAAGTTCCTCATGTCAGCTACTTGGAGTTTTGTTAGATAGTCTGTGGTTCTTGGTGGGTTGTGGAGCATAATATCCCAAGTGGTGTGTGTGTGTGTGTGTGTGTGTGTGTGTGTGTGTGTGTGTGTGTGTGTGTGTGTGTGTGAGAGAGAGAGAGAGAGAGAGAGAGAGAGAGAGAGAGATGCCTATGTATGTGCACATAACACTAAATATTTTCTTATCTGTAGCATAAGACATTTTTAAACGGGACCACCAACCTTCAAACATAAAAAATTCATCCAAAATTGTTGCCTTCAACACAGGAGAAATCCTGGGGTATCATGGACACAGGGCCACTTTGGTACTTGAGGACATACATTGAGCCCATATATTTTATAAACAGCTTTGTAACCTACTTCTAGATTTCATATTTATCTAAAACAATTTCTTGTAATATTTGTGTGTATATGTGTTTGTGTGTGCAGGCACATGCATGTGCCACTGCAGGGTATGAAAGTCGTCGGTGGATACCTTGCAGGAGTCAGCTCTCTTCTACCACATGTGGATCAGAGATCCAGCTCAGTTCTTAGGCTTGACAACAGTTGTCTTTATTCACTCAGCATCCCCCTAGCACTTATGTATGTTTTTAAAATAATTTTTCTATGCAATACATTTACTGTGGCTGTAGTTGAACTACATGAAAAAAACAGTTCTTAGAACAAATATGTCTAGTTTTAGTGATTAAAGAAGGGTTGAGGTGGCATCTTTAGCAGAATGGCAAGTGAAACAAATACATGTATTCAACAAGATATGTTCATTGGCAGTGAATGAATTTTCTAATATAGAAGATGAGGTAGGGATGGTATCTGAGATAGAAAATGCTTGCACTGGCCCAAACCAGAATAAAACTTTCCAGGGTTCATAAGATCTAAGTAAAGGACATGTGGCTTGGGGTTTTTGAAATATCTTACTGTCTTGGAAACAATATAGTTATTGTCCTTATGATTTTCCTTTGGCCTAAGTTTTTCTTTATTATCATAAATCTGGCACCAAGTCATACAATTTTAAATTCCTAACCCAGGAACTTCTTCAAATAGAGTACTTTCTTATCAAATTCAGCTGACTGTATCTGCACAATGTCTACTTACATAATTTATCAGCATGGCATGGTCACTGAATACTATATTTCCTAGAACAATAGTACTGAATAACTGAGAGCAACATTTAAAAATGCAGATAGTGTCAAAAAATGGATAGGAGAATTACTTCTCAAGGCTCTGACCCTTTTTCTACTTGAATTATATTAATAAGTACTTCAAAATTTTGAATTTTACTTTACCATCTGAGATAAGAGAGAGGTTAAAAACAGAACATGTTACTAAAGCACACACATGTTCTAGAAATAATAGAACACACAATTTAGGAGGTACAATTGGCCATTCCATTATCTTGTGACTGATTTTTTTTTTTCAAGTCCTCAATGAAAAGTATTAGATTGAAATTCAAGAAAACACACTGCCTGTAGAATAAAACTGAAGCCAAGAGCTGAAGAAACACCAAGCTGCCCCTGTCTGGCAGAGGTTAGAGCAATTTTCAATGATGCTAACATCTTTGGTAATTCATGCTCACTTCTAACTTTTGATTGTCTTTGCGGAGTTTTGAAACCAGGGGTGCGTGTGTGACACCCACAGAGACAGACATGAATCAGAACTCAAGATATAATTTTTAGAAACAAAAGGAGATAAATCCCAGTCTCAGTTTAACATAATTCAAGGCACGATGTCCTCGGTGTAGAAACACGGATGCAAATGACAAGTTCCTTGAATATCTAGAGTTTTCAAGGTACTAATCAGCTTCATTTCAGAACTGGAAGTCCAAACCCTGAAATTAGATATTATGTCACTCTCCACCCAAACATCATTGTTTGTTGGTTAGTTTGCTGTTTTATTCCCAGAGGGGAAAAATTGAATTTGCTTTTTTTTTTTTTTTTTTTTTTTTTTTGCTTTGGTATTCAGCAGCAGTGAGCACCCACTGTAGTTAGAGTTTTTCTGCCTGGCCCACAGTCAGGACAAATCTCTCTTACCCGCCAGTCCCACAGTTGCTCAGACCCAACCAAGAAAGCACACAGAAACTTATATTGTTTATAAACTGTATGGCCGTGGCAGGCTGCTTGTTATCTACCTTTTCTATCTTAAATTAACCCATTTCTGTTAATCTATACTTTGCCACATGGTGTGTGGCTTACCAGTGTCTTTACACGTTGCTTCTCATGGCGGCGGCTGGCGGTGTCTCTCCCAGCCTTCTACTTCACAGAATTCTCTTCTCTCTTGTCCCGCCTATACTTCCTGCCTGGCCACTGGCCAATCAGAACTTTATTTACACAGAGAGATATCCACGGCACTCCACAGTTGGCAAGTGGGTGTGGCAATATGGGTTAAAAGTTCTCTAACAAGGCTCCATTGCCAGGTCCCACAATTTTAGAAGATGGGGTTCTTGTGTTTGCGTGGCCCTAGGTATCATGGTTCTGCCACCCTTTAACTGGAGCCATTCTTACAGCTCTTGGCCTGTGGCGGGGCTGGGCGGGGTGGGGGTGAGGGTCCGAGACTTGGTATTGTTTGAAGATGTGATTGCTTTCTGGGCCTCATGCCATGGGGCAGGCCCTTTCCTGAGTCTTTATTGCCTTTCACTTCAGCCGCAGCCCTTGTCCTGCTCAGTCGGTATTACTGTCACCTCCTTCCTGCCAGCTGCGTGGGGACCCATTCTGCGGCTCCTTCTTCAGTGGCTTCGTGACTTGCCCAGCTTACTCTCTGAACTACTACTGCACAGCTGAGGCAGTCAGTCTCTTACCTCTGCCGCTTCCTTCTCAAGTCACATCTGCAGTCTGCAGTGCTGAAAATAGACAACTCAAGGAGAGCCTTTGATCAGGCTGAAGCTCCAGCACAAGGGAGCTGGCACAGAAAGCACCCTGGCACTCACCATGCCAACTGGAGCCACCTATTGAAATAGACTCTGCAATATCTGCACCAAACATAACCAATTGTTTTGGACCAATCACAGCCTTGATTTTTATTTTATTATTTTATTTTTTTAGCACCGGTTATAGTAGACCCTCTCATATGCCACTAAGGTGGGTGCTCTCCCTCTCACTTAGGTGAATAGGTACGGTTATAGGGCCACCTGCACTTCATTACTGCTTGTGATGAAGACTAATCACAAGAGTCTTGGTTGTGGCCTTGGCAATCTGCTGTGATCCTCATGTAGTTTTCTTAATATGTTCCAGATGGTTGGTTCAGCGTAAAGGTGGAGAGGCTGGCTGATTTTCTTCAAGACAGCCACATTACCATCGGAAAGTCCAACAGCTTACAAGCCTGTCAGGACAGGAAGAGAAAGTCTAACTAGTTAAGAAGTTAATTTGCCACTCTCCCATGTCTGCCTTTTCTTCATTATGGAAAAATGAACATGAGGAGGACTGTTTTCAATATGAACTTGAGGAATTTACAATTAACACTAATAAGAATTTTGACAGTGCTTACCAAGGGGAGCAGGGGGAGGAGGGACCTGACTAAACTGCACCCTTCTGACATCATCTCCTCCAAAGAATGATGCTGTTTGTATGCTCACTGTTTCAGACAAAGTAATATAATAAAGGAAGTTCAGATGACTTGACTATGTTAATATTGGTCAGTAGTTATTTAAGAAACAATTGGGGTGGTGGTGGAGAATGAGAGTGTACTACTGACATATACAAGTCCTTTTGTGGAATCAGTCTTTTACACTTAGCTCTTTCTGGATTTTGAATATATTCATCATGTAAAGCAGAAAAAAAATGTGTGCAAATTTTAAGGCATGCTTTAAAGTCATCTGCAAACAGAAACAATGGCAGTTTTTTGATTCCTGAGCATAAAGTACTGAAGCCATGTCTAGTTGAACATGCACTAATATGCACAAATTGGTGGTCTGAAGTGCCTGGTTTAGGCTATGCATGTGTGTGTGTGTGTGTGTGTGTGTGTGTGTGTGTGTGTGTGTGTGTGTGTGTATGTGTGTAAGATGTATAGAGAGTATATAAACTCTGTACCACAAATAGTTAAAGACAGTTAGGAATTATTTTTGTTCCTAGGATAGGGGATGTTGACAATTGTGGAAGCAGTAGAAGGCTAAAGGGAGGTCTCCATTTCCTTTTATTGTATTTCTATTTATAGTAACAAGCAATCCACCATGCAGGAGCCAGGACCATCCTGCTGTGTTCTCCAATGTCAATAAACTTACCCTTGAAAGTATTGATCATCCAAGTAATATTCCTCTCTCTCTCTCTCTCTCTCTCTCTCTCTCTCTCTCTCTCTCTCTCTCTCTCTCTCCCTGATACATTATCCTTAAAAAACTCTAAGAACAAAAAATCCCAGTTCTGACTTCTCTGTCTCTCTGTCTCTTTCTCTTGGTTTTTCGAGACAGGGTTTCTCTGTGTAGTTTTGCACCTTTCCTGCTTCTCACTCTGTAAACCAGGCTGGCCTCGAACTCACAAAGATCCACCTGCCTCTGCCTCCTGAGTGCTAGGATTAAAGGCGTGCACCACCACCGTCCAGCCATTTTTGACTTCTCTAAACACCTCTCAGAAGGAAGTTGTCTGATCCAAGAAACAAATTTCTATGCTTCTCAATTCTCAGAAAAAATTCTCTCTCAACTTGGCTTGGCATGTCGACCTGATTTTAGGGATCTCAACATTTTGATGAACATGAGAGATGTGTTTGTTTGTGTCTCTCTCTGTGTGTTTCCCTTTCTAGATTTCCATACAACATTTTCACAAGTATAGCTTGGTATATGCAAAGACAAGTTTTTATATTCTCTCTTAGACATTGGTAAGATACCTTTTTCATCTGATACTTTTTCATGGAAATCATAGCATTTTCCTTAGGAATTTGTTAATCTCTTTGCATTCTACCTACGTTCTTTCCCACCATTTCCTAAGGTAACTAAATATCCAGAAAGGTTACTTGTAGAAATCTGTTTATTGTTATTCAATGTGTTCCCCTTTTCCATAGAGGATTTGAAATAGCTTTTTGGATTATCTGAAAAAGGAAAATCCTTCAACTCCAGGTGAATAGTTGTTGTGAAAGGTACTAAACACAGTTCATTATCTAAATATTCAGTACTTTTCTAAAATACCTTTAAGTGTTGGTAATGTGCCAGTCAAATTGTAGTAGTGGATAATGACCCTGGTAACTACTGAGGGTCTCGGTGCCAGTAATCAAGCTATGTGCTATTTATCACATTTAGATTCTTACAACAAATATTTAGTTTAGATGCACTCAAATGCAGTAATTGATGCATTTATTCCACTTTGCAAAGAAAAAGAATTCTTAAAACAGCCATTTGATGTAAGTGCACCATGCCTATTTTGCGAATAGGCAAACATACTTATCCAAGGTCAAATAAATGGTAAAACAGAACATAGACCTAGGCGTTGTGAACCAGAGCCCACACTCTCAAACGATATGCTGTCCTGCCTAACATGATATCCTCGGCATACCTCTAAGAGCACTTAGATATGTATAGGCAAATGTGATAAATGTACCCATCAATCAATATTCAAGTTCACAAAGCTGTGTCTGAAGTAAATAATTGTTCCAGTAGACTGTATCACTGAGAAATTCAATTCATCTTACTATCTTTCTTTCTATCTATCTATCTATCTATCTATCTATCTATCTATCTTCTAGCTATCTATTATCTATCTATTTATCTATCCTCTATCTAATATCTATCATTAAACTATCTATCTATCTATCTATCTATCATCTACTGTTACTGTTTTTTTTTTTCTTTGTTTGTTTTGTTGACACAGAAACTTCCTATGTGGACCAGACTGATCTTGGACTCAGGTTCTTTTGTTTAATTACTCCTAGAGTGGGATTCAAGATATGGAAGCAAGCTCACCTTCTAAGCTAAACTCTGCTGTCTCATCTTCTCTTGAAATACACATTCTAAATGTCATGGTCCAGTAAAAGCTTGGCTCAAGTTGCTTTCCCAGGATGCAGTTACTGAAATGGAACTTTCAAGCAAAGGGTTTATTGGGTAAATTACTTTAGGACTATCCTTTAGTGACAAGTGGTAAGCAAAGCAGAACAGAGCATGAGATAAAGTATAGCAAAACATCATTTTGCCTGATTTAAGACCCAGACTGGTCTTTGCAAACCGCTAACATATGAAGTATCTCAAAGTCTGCAGAGTAAGAAGAAGGAAAATTGGACCTTTGCATCCTGCACAAGTTACTGATTGAGCACAGATACAACTGTACAATCAGTACAAAACAGATACAATCTGGTAAATGTTTAGCAATTTGCAAAAAAAAATTTAAAAAAACCCTCCAATTTGCAGAACATACTAATTTCTATGTTTCAAATGTTCCTGGTCACCATAAGTCCTAACATCATAAATGTTCAGAGGATTAGGGATGACAATTGGCTCACACAAGTCTGTTTACTCCTGGAGATAACCTCCTAGACATTCCTGAGAGAGAACCTCTTTGAAATTGATTCCAGCAGTCTTTTGCAACTGCTACTAGAGGGAGGAAAAAAGCCATTAGCCCAGGGAAGGTGATGAGGGAGGTCATAACAACTCCTCCCACAATCACTAAAATTTTATGACTTTATGGACACATATATGTATGGACCACTTGCAGAAGAATGCCTTTGTATCTTCTATGAAGATCACTTTATGTCCTTTAGTATATTTGAGTTTGAGATGATATTTCAACTGGATAATGTGTTTTATAATACTTGCAAAAGTAAACACACTGCATTTTTGTCTCGATTATCAATATGACTAATATTTTATGTAAAAGGAAGATAAAAACACCCCTGACAGTGCACACACACACACACACACACACACACACACACACACACACACACACAGATGCGGACACAGACAAATAGAGTAGAAATAGAGATTGATATTTGTACCATCCATACTGAAATGAGGTATATTCCTACTCACCTGTGTATCCTTAGGTTCTACTTAAAAATATGGAGTCAAACAATGCAGGCATTATTCCAACACTTGGACCACCTAACAAGCAGTTGGGAAAATTTTGATACACAGTAAAGTTCAAGAACCTTTGTACTGGCTTATGTTTTTTACTGTATGCATTCACTCATTGGCAGTCTTATGCCTTCTATCAAACAGCTTTGTCTGAATTGTGATTTTGTGTGACACAACCTACTTACAACAAGCTCTAGAAATATCAGTTATGAAATTTACTGAAGAGATGTACTTGTTGTCAATCACAGTAACTCGTACATGATTATGTATACTTCCTGTAGGAGTTTTACTTAAGAAAATAGTTATAAAAGCTAAGTGGCAAGATCTGCTTTTCTAAGAGAAATGCTGTTATTAGCACAAACAGAAAATAGGTTTTCTTCTGATTGCGCTTTAGTGAGAATCTTGTAAATGACTTTTATATACTTTCAATAACAGAAAATCTCTATGGTCAGATCATGTGATTTCCCTTTACATCCTCATACCTTGGGGTTATGACAACAATAAATATACTAATAGTTATGGTTTAATAAAAACATTAAAATTAATTTAAACACAGATTTTGTGCATATTAAATGCAGTAGCTCAATTCTCAATCATTCTATAAGGTTAGAGGTGTGCTTCTCATAATACAAATGAAGAAATGAAGTTACAAATAAATATAAAACTTACTCAGAATCTGAAACATGTAATATATTTGACCAAGGAATTAGAACCCTGGAGAGAGCCTTTGTTGAGTCCTTCCCACAATAATGTATGACATCAAATAAATCGTGATTATTTCTGTGAATTCTAGTAAATACTTTTGTTGAAAAAGATGTGATAAAGGAGAAAAACAAAAAGAAAATTATACTTTAAATAACTAAATGAATCAATAAGTGAGTTTTAATATCAAAGTGGTACATTTACTTGAATATTTTGTAAATGACACAAAGAACAGCAAGGGTTATTTTCCATTTTTTCCTTTATAGATTTTATGTTTTTCATGAAGAATCTTAATTTCAAGTCAGTCAATGATTACTCCACTTACTTCTTTTTCAGAGAATGGTTCATAATGAGCAATCATAGCTTTAAGTCATCAGTCAGTCAATATTTGCTATATTAGTTATATTGCTGAGTCTTAAGAAAAAAATATCCTTTATGTTTTATATACTTACAAACCGAATTAAAACTTCTTTAGAATTTTAAGCATTATATTCTCTCAAAAATAATGCTTTGGAACTTCTTAAAATTATATCTTTGCTATTTAGGTAGGTTTCTAAGAGTGCATGTAATTCAGATGGATATCTGAGAATTAAATATTGGTCTCTATAGGTCTAAAGATCATGATTTTTGTACCTTATCCTATCTACCAGATACCTTTGAAAGTGTTAAAGAAATTGATGAGTCAAGATTTTTCAGTTTTAAAAATATCTGACTCAACATTATAATAATTTTGAAAAAATAACAAATTATTAGAATTCTGAGTATTCTTATGAAAATATTTATGGGAAGCTTTGGATAACTAAAATTATCAAAAGTGTACAATCAGGTTAATCAATCAAATAGGACAAGAGTCTAATTTTTTCTCATTAACTGCTTTAATTTATTGGTCATAGTCTTAATTTGACTAAGCTTAGAGCATATATAGGATAAAAAGATAAGAAAATATTAAATTTACAGAAGTGTCAATTGTTGGAATATGAGAATTATCATTTATTTATTTGAAAATTTGATTATTATAATTTTAAATTTATTATTTTTAATCAATTAACTTTATGTCTTAGTCACAGACTCTCCTCCATCTTCTCCTCCCAGTCCCTCCCTTCCACCTCCCCTCTTTCCCCACTCCCCCTAATCTAGTAATCCTCCATTCTTGTTCCGGAAGTGGCAGACCTCTTATAGATATCAACAAAACATGGCATATTAAGTTGCAGTAAGACTGATCACCTCCCCATGTATTAAGGCTGGACAAGGCAACCCAGTATGAAAAATAGGGACCCAAAAAAGAGTCCAATACAAGAGTCCAAGGCAGCCCCTGCACCCACTGGTGAGAGTCTCACAAGAGGACCAAGCTAAGCAACCATCACATAGGTTAGTCCCATGCAAATTCCCTGGTTGTTGGTTCAGTTCCTGTGAGTCCCTATAAGCCCAGGTTAATTGATCCTGTGGGTTTTCTTATGATGTCCTTGATCTGTCTGGCTCCTACAATCCTTTCTCCCCCTCTTATGCAGGATTCCCCAAATTCCTCCTAACGTTTGGCTGTGGGTCTTTATCATTTCCAGCAGCTGCTGGATGAAGACTCTCTAATGATAATTGGGGTAGGCACAAATCTACGAGTATAGTACAATGTTGTTAGGTATCATTATATTGACAGGTTTTTTTCCCCTCCAATCATGTTTAGATCTGTCTTAGGTCTCTGGGTCATCCATCCTCACAGCTCCAGGCTGTGTCAGAGGTGGGTTTATTCTCCTGGCATGTGTTTAAGCTAGACCAGTCATTTGTTGGTCACTCCTTCAGTCGTTCAGCCGTCCTTACCCAAGCACATCCCATAAGCAGGACAGACTGCAAGCAGAAGGTTACATATCTTGGTTGTTGTCCCAATCCCTACACTTGAAGTCTTAGCTGATCATAGGAGATGGCCAATTCAAAGCTACAGATTTGCCATTGCTAGGATTCTTGGGAGTTTCCCTTGTACTCGGTTTCTAGATGACCCCCAAAATTCCCTTCCTTTCCAGTAGTCTCTTTCAGTTACCCCCACACACCTGATCACTCATGTTCTCAGCAGTCCACTCACGAAAGCTCTTCTATTTCACCTTCCTAGAGTGATCTAAGTGTCCCCCCTTGAACCCTTCTTGGTATCTAGTTTCTCGGGGTCTGTTGTTGTAGCACAGTTATCATTTATTTTACAAGGTAATATTCACTTATGAGTGAGTACATGTCTTTCTGGGTCTGGGTTACCTCACTCAGGATGGTTTTGGTTTTTTGTTTTTTAGTTCCATCCATTTGCCTGCAAATTTCATGATGGCACTATTTTTAGCAGTTGAATCATACTCTATTGTGTAAATGTACTACATTTTCTTTATCCATTCCTCAGTTAAGGGATATCTAAGTTGTTTCCAGGTTCTGGACATTTCAAATAAGGCTGCTATAAACATAATTGAGCAACGCGCTTATAGTATGATTGAGTATCCTTTAGATATGTGTCTCGTTGTTCCATATCTTCTCCAGCATGAATGGTCACTTCTGTTTTTGATCTAAGCCATTCTGACAGGTGTATAATGGAAGCTCATAGTCCTTTTGATTTGGATTTCCCTGATGGCTAAGGGTGTTCAACATTTCAAGTGTTTGTTTGCAATTTGAGACCTTGGAAGAACAATACCCAACTTCACATGGAAAACAAAATAGCATGATAGCTAAAATGATCCTGTATAATAGAAGAACTTCCAGAGGTATCATCCATCTTGATCATATTTTTTTTGAAAAAATATTCAGAAAATGTTGATTGATTGAGATAGAACAGTATCACTTGAATTTTCACAGAATATTATATACATCAGAAGAAATATTTTAATAGAATGAATGCTAAACATGTGTACTTTGTGTAAGAGTAGAACATGTAGCAAAAATTCCTGAGAATAAGTATATATTTTTATTAGGGGCCATATCATTGATTACTTTTACTCACTCTTATGTGGAGTGAGATTATACAATATAAATTAAATTTACTAGGTTTTCAGAATAGTGCTACCATCTTGGAACAAAGAAACCTGTAATTCTATTTTTTATATGAGAAAAGCAATTAATAAAATATATCCAACCAGCATAATACACTTCAGTTAATTTTTATTATGTCCTCTTCAATGTAGGTAGAACCATTTTGCTTCTAAACAAGAGTAAATGGCCATATCCAAAGTGACTTTCGAAGTGCAACTAAATGAAAATTGGTTAATTTAGAAATAACCAAATGTCCTATTGACTCTGTTCTTTTCCTTACAGAATCTTCTCAGTTTCATAAGTTCCTATTTGTTAATTATTGATATTAGTAACCTGTGCTATAGTGTTCTGTTCAGGAAGTTGTCTTTTTTCCCAATGCATTCACGGCTATACCCCACTTTCTCTTCTAACAGTTTAAATGTATGTGGATTTATGTTGATGTCTTTGATCCACTTGGATTTGAGATTTGTAAAGGGTAAAAAATATGAATCTATTTACATTCTTCTACATGGAGAGGTCCAGTTCGACCACCACCATTTGTTGAAGAAGTCTATTCCTGACTTCTTTATTAAAAAATCTCATAACTATAGGTGTGTGAATTTATGTCTTGGCCTTTGATTCAAACACATTGATCAAATTGTCTGTTTTTATGTCAGTGCCATGATGTATTTATCATTATGGTTCTGTAGTACAGCTTGAAATCAGGTATGATGATACCTCCAGAAGTTCTATTATTGTTCAGAATTGTTTTAGCTGCCCTGTTTTTGTTGTTGTTTTCTTTCCAAATGAAGTTGAGTATTGGCCTTTTAAAATGTATAAAGAATTTTGTTGGAATTTTGATGGAAAGTACCTGAATGTGTCTGCATTAGGTATTCTGCTATATGTGATGGTTGTTGTCTTAGTGTTTTAGGTGAACTTCTGAAGTGGGAGTGGGAGTGGCTCTGACTTTTTGCATCCTCTCCAGACCTTTTCCTTACAGTGAGTTGTCTCACCTAATCTTGACATATGTTTTTGTGCCTGGTCTTACTGTATCTTCTTGTGCCTTGTTGGACTGATGATCCTGGTGAGCCTACTCTTTTCTAGAAGAAGACAAGTTATTAGCAGGAGTGGATCTGGGGGAGAAGGGATGTGAGGGAGGGAGTAGGAAGAGTGAAGGGAGGAGAAGCAGTGGTCAGGATGTATTGTATGAGGCAGAATAAATAAAAACATTAAAAACCCAAATGTCAAATGAGAATAGGTAGGCCAGATTTCATAAAACAAAATCATAAAGAGATTTGTGAGTTATGAAAGGCATATGGCAAGATCATGTGACAGAGAACTACCTGTTTCCTCCAGGAAGTGAGAATAGACATCTGCTGACCACAGGACTCTTGTAGTTTTATAGTAGGAAAGGTAGTGATATCAACACCTTTGAAATGAGTTTGGAAGCTTCCTAGAAGACAAGAAAGGAAAATGGCTCACTGAATACTTTGATTGCAATCTGAAGGTATTTTCACTGGTGGATGTTAGAGCTAGTCAGATTCAGGAAGCATGAAAACTATAAGAATGTAAGAATTATTTTAAGCAGCCAAATATTCAGTAGTTTATTAACAAGTAATAAAAAACAGTTTGAAAGACTTATCATGTTGTAGTCCTGGGTCATGGGGATCCTATAACTTTGGGTCTGCAGGATCAGCCCCTTCACATGCTCCAGCAGATCATAGATGGGGTGGATATGGGATGGGCCAACTCAGAGTCCAATACTGATGATGTATCAAAATCCAGAGACCAGACCAATGACTCAATGCAATAAACACTGAAAAGTAACTACAGAACTAAATGATTGTGTGATTTACTGTGTCTTACTACAGCTTCCACAATGAGATTTTTCTTTTCTTATCTTTTTTTCTCTTCTCTTTTAAATTTTTTCTTGTTTTATCCTAGAGGGAATAGGGGTTACAAGTAGAGAGTAGATGGCAAGGGACAGGGAGATGAGTAGGATGGAAATGCATGATGTGAAATCCACAGAGAATCAATAGGAAGTCACATTTGAAGAAAAATATATTTATCACATGCTTCTGAAGAGAAAAATAACCAATGCCTTCTTATCAAAGCTTGACCTCTTGGTCATCACTGATTCTTTACATTTTCTTTTGTGATCCTCTTAAAATGTACTCTTTATCTTTACTATACTGACCCCTGTATGGTTTACATTTCCTATTCTTTTACAGCTCATAATTGTATACCACTACCACCACCACCAGCCTTTCCAGGAATGCTCTTTCCTTTTGTGCTAAGTCTTCATGATTCTGCTTTAGTAGATATCTACCCTTTGGCCATAGTAGAACTGACTTATTCTGAAAATTTTACTGTGTCTTTCAATTCAATACTTAGTTGTTACAGTTGGCTAAAGATTGCTTTACATTTAATGCAAAGAAGAAAACAAAACACAACAAACAAAATATTTGTTTTTTTCAACCATGGTATCTTTTTGACCATGTTGATTGAAAGTAGTGCATCTAATCAAAGATTTATACAGAACTATTTAAGGGAATGGGGACATTTTTTGTTTCTTTAGGAATTTCACAGATAAGTTAGGAAGTCTTTGGCATTATCTTTTTCAAACTGGTAAAGAAGGAAATATAGAATGAAAATGGAGAGAAATGGTAAATAGAGACATATTCCTCAACATTTTTGCATCTTTATGAGTAATGTCTAAAGCTACTAATAAAATTACTCAACTTCAGGTTTAACTATGTTATGATATTGGACATCAGTGACCCTGAACCACTAACATTCAGTTAATACTTAAGTACTTATTTTAGCAAGAGTTATTTGCAAGGCAGAAAAGCAGACATTGTAATGTTCATTTAGAAAACCAGAAGTTGTGCACAATGCTTTGAGAAGTCACAAAAAAATACATTTTTTGAAAATTTAATAGCAATTAAAATATTGTGAAAGAAAAATTAAAGTAGAAATACAGATTATATTTGATAAGAAGATGATATTCATTTAGAATTACAATAACATTATGTGAATGTATGAAACAGTGGGAAGTCATCTTTCAACACATATTGATGATGGGATGCCTTTACAGAATCTGGTCAAATTAACCGTGAAGAATAGTGTATTTGGATAATGACAATTTCCCTGATGAAAAAGGACATTTTATCAGGAAAGTGACAGCAGAATGAAAACAGGAAGTACTTTTGTAACCACACAGGGCTTACTCCTATACACCAGGGATTAAAAGGAAGGAAATTAAGTATATATAATTACTTGAAAAGTGAAGTTTGGCTTTTAAGATGCTTTAAGGCAAGACTTGTTAAAGTTTAATGTCTATTGTAATAAGTTATAGCTCTTAAGCATAAAAATCTCCAGTCCTTTCAGTCAATGTTCATTAATATTCATTAAGTCTTGGGTAAAGCCTATGAATATACATTGTTCCGATGTACTCAAAGAGTGACCACTACTGGTCCATTGTGATTTAAACAAAGAAAATGTAAAGTGAGTAAAAGTATAGTTTGTAATTACCCCTGACAATAGCCAAATGTGTGCTGTTTCCTCTAATCTAAGTTACATGTAAAGTTGTTTAAAATTCTTTCAAAACCAACATCTGAGAATAAACTTGAGACCAACTGACTTGAAGGCAGAAAAAGCAGTGATGAAGTATATAGAAAAAGGTGAAGAGAAAGCATTCTCAATTGTGCTGCAAGCAGATGAATTCATTGGAAATTTCTGAATTTTTCATTTTAGTAGAACAGCTAATAGATGTTGGGTAGAATATATAAGTAGTGATAATTTGCAGAGAATATTGAATTCCAGGAACTATTTAAGAGGTGATTTGGAATCTAATTCATGTGTTTTTCAATTCATGAGCTGTCCTGCCATTATCATATAAAATTTTACATGTATATATATGTAAATTTTCATGTGTCGCTTATGCATTAACAAAGGAAGAAAAACTAACAAAAAAAGAGTTGGCTGCACTTTATATATAAATGAAACAAGTCAGAAGTAGTAATACATATAACAACAAAAGATCAGATTTAAAAGGTACAATAATAGAAATAAAAATTTTAACCACCTTTGCATCCCTGGGATGAAACCTACTTGATCATAGTGGATAATTGTTTTGATGTGTTCTTGGAGTCTGTTTGCCAATATTTTATTGAGTATTTTTGCATCAATGTTCATGAGGGAGATTGGTCTGTACTTCTCTTTCATTGTAGCTCTTTGTTTGGCTTGGGAATCAGGGTAATTGTAGCCTCATAGAAAGAGTTTGATAAGGTTCCTTCTATTTCTATTGTGTGGAACAATTTAAAAATATTGGTATCCTTATTTGAAGATCTGGTAGAATTCTGTATTGAAACCATGTGGTCCTGGGTTTGTTTTTTTTGTTTTTTTTTTTGTTTGTTTTGTTTTTGTCTGGGAGACTTTTAATGATGTTTCTATTTTCTTAGGGGTAATTGGACTATTTAAATGGTTTATCTGGTCCTGATTTAACTTAGGTATGTGGTACGTATCCAGAAAATTATCCATTTCTTTTAGATTTCCCAGTTTTGTGGGGAGTACAGGTTGTTGAACTATGACTTGATTATTCTCTGGATTTCCTCATTGTTAGTTGTTATGTCTCCCTTTTCATTTCTGACTTTGCTAATTTGGATGCCCTCTCTCTGCTTTTTGGTTAGTTTGGATAAGGTCTTGTGGGTGATGGGGGGTGATGGAGGGCAAGAGTCAGGGGAAGGAGAGCTTAGGGGAGTGGGAGGTCCTGGCTGGGTCAGGAGCCAAGTGGGAGAACAAGGAAAGAGATACCATGATAAATGAAGAGCCCATGGGAGTAGGAAGAGGCACAGTGCTTGAGAGGTCCCTAGAATTCCACAAAGATACCTCGACTGTGGACTACTGGCAATGGTCAAGGGAGTGCCTGGGCTGACCTGCTCTGGTGATCAGATGGCTTAGCACCCTAACTGTCATGATGGAACTCTCATCCAATGACTGATGGAAGCAGACACAGGGATCTGCAGCCAGGCTCCAGGTAGAGCTACATGAGTCCAAATGTCAAGACGGATTGTATGGGCAAGAGATATTGAGACCATGATTGGAAAAAGCACAGGGACAAATAGCGAAACTAGTGGAAACACATGAGGTATGGACCAATAGCTGAGGAGCCCCCATGGAACTGGACCAGACCCTCTGTATAAGTGAGACAGTTGATTAGCATGAACTGTTTAGGAGGCCCCCAGGCAGTGGGACAGGGACCTGTCCTTGGTGCATGAGCTGGCTTTTTGGAACCTAGGGCCTATGCTGAAACACTTGGCTTAGCCTTGGTGTAGGGAGGAGGGGGATGGACTTCAGCTGAATCGACTAGGCTGGGCTGGCTCCCCAGAGGAGACCTTGCCCTGGGAGGGGGAGTGGGGAGCGGCTTGCGGGAAGGGCTGGAGGTTGAGGGGGAGTCTGTGGCTGATATGTAAAATTAAATTAATTATAAAATTTAAAAAAATGGAAATGAAAATTTGTGGAACTTTGCATAGAAGTAGTAGACAATGTAATAGGAGTTAACAAAAACTATTAAAAGTAGGGTGAAAATCCTGGAAGTCAATCATAAATCACTAAGGTTGGTCAATGAATATTAATAAACAATTTACATTATGTTGATGGAGTCCTCCTGTCTTGACTACCTGCTCCCAAATAACCAACATAGAAGCTTGTTACTATTTATAAATGATTGGCCAATAGCTCAGGCTTGTTACTAGCTAACTCTTACAATTAAACAACCCATATTTGTTATCTATGCTTTGCCACATTGCTCATGGCTTGTTACCTCATTTTCTATAAAGTCCTGCTTCCTCAGCAGCTGGCTGGCATCTCTTCTGACTCTGTTCTTTTTCATCCTAGTGTCCTCAGTTTGATCATACCATATAACTTTATCCTGACTTGCTATTGACCAATCTACTTCTTTATTAACCAATGAGAGTGATACCTATTCACAGTGAATAGAAGGATTATTCCACAGCCTTTCTCAATTTTTGTATAATTAAAAAGGAAGGATTTCACCTTAACATAGTATAATTATATATAACAAAGTAGTTATTAAGTAAGAATTACAGTTAAAATGTCCAGTCTATTTGTATTTGTCTAATTTAGAAAAAAAGATTCAATTACCTATCTTATCTTGGTGAGTCTAAAGTTTTCTATTTAATTTATTCTTTATCATATCTAAGGAAAGCTTTTAAGTTTAACTATCTAGTCTTTAACTCAGTCAAAGGTCCCAGAAAGATAAAATACTTCCTAATGACAGGGACATCAGACTGTTTGAACATTCACGGAAAGTTCCTCTGTAAAGTTGGGGCATCCAATTCTGGCCTACAGGCCTAGCATATCTCATAGTATTTCCTGTGAAGCAGGGAATTTTGAAGAACTGTCTTACCTTGTTTTGACAAACTTTAGCAGTCACCTTTTTTTGTGTCTCATTAGTCTAGTTTGGACAATATATTGTTAGCAATTGAGGCAAGGGCAGTTTCTATGCCCACATGACTAGCTTCTGTTATAAAGAAAGCAAACTCCATACACAATTTCTTCAAAGCCCATCATCTTTAAAGTAGATTGGTGCTTCCAGGAGCAAATCTGTCTCAAATATGACTATAAACTTGACTATTATAGATAACTATTAATCTGTATTTCTTAATTATATATTACAATTTTAAATGAGCTACATAAACACAATACTTTAAACAAAGTAGAAACATACAAATGGTATAACAAAATTAACTTTAGATTTGTATCAATAAACTAAAATCCATACCAATGTAAAATACTTAATATTAATAGTTGTTTTTGGATTAACGTAGATTCAATAATCGACCCTTTTATCCTATCATTTCTATAACCTCCCTTTTCTTTTTAGAATCATATCCTGGTCCTTGAATATAATCTCCCTTATTTAGCTTTTTTTCCCTAATCATTACCAATAACAACTTGTAACCCACCCTTCTTAAATGATAATAAATATCCATAACCCATTTTTTGGGAGTGTGGATATAGTTTTCTAGACTATTTCCTGCTGAATGGAGGTGCTGGTAATCTTTCAGGGACCCTTGAAAAAATCAAGGTAATTGCTAAAGTCTTGGCTGTAGTATTCTGTGAAGCTGGATCATCTCCATTTCCAGTCTGGATATTGTTCTAAATGCTGGATCATTTGGGCCATTATATTCATTGGTGTCTGGCCCCCTTGCTGTGAAAATACATAAACTTTTAAAGACAGCATATAGGTCTGTATTAGTACAAATAGATTGTGCATTGTACACAAGACAGTTAAAGTTAAAATTTTTGTGTTATATGTTTAAGCAGGTAAATACACATCACATGTTTCATTTCATAGTTCTTCTTTTTTTTATTTTGTTTCATGTTTTTAGCCAGGATTTTCAGAGTGTCTTCCTTGATCTAAGCTGATTTTCATTATCCCAGAATGAATCCATAGGCCTCTTATTTCCTGTGGAAATAAAAGCATAACCTCTCCTCCAAGTAACATACCTTTTGACTTAAATTTCAAAATCAAGATGCTTTTAAAGTATATTGGTTGTTTTAATCCAGAAGTTTCCATAATACAATATATTTTAGTAGCCAAAAAACTCAAAGACAAAACAATAATATACAGGATTCACACTCTCTTGTGTATTTCCCATCTTTATGTGTCTTACTATATTTTTATTACTCTATTACTTTTTTAAAGGACTTTATTATTTTAAACTATATTTTTAAATATTTTTCTCTCTCCCAAGCCTATGTATATTTTCTAAACATATCATGACCTGTTTAGAGGCTCTTTTAGTCTTAATCTGCCCTTAATGTGTATCTGTAACCTTTTTTGACTGTGTGAGCAAAAACAAACAAACTATTGTATAACTTAGATCATGGCATACTGTAGGTGGATCCTTACCCTTGGTTCCCTGAGAGTTTATTCTCATGATTGAAGCATGTTTGTATCCCAAGTCTGGGAAGTTTCTGTGTCCACACAGCCACTACCCCTGATATTGTGCCACCAGCTGATCATCATACTGTACAAGTGTGTGACAGCAGGTTCTGTTAAATGAGCCACCTGCTTTTGCCAACAGTGCTAAGCCAGGAAGTTGCCTTTTAAAGCAGTCATGCCTCTGCTCACCTTCAGCAAGTAGAGCCCACCCAAGAAAATGCACCTACCAAGAAGCTGTGCTTGACTCCATTCTTGTATGTCTATAATACCTTTTTAAACTTTTCTCAGGTTTTATGCAGAAATTCAGTTGAAATATCCAGTCCATTTGTATTTGGCAAATTTAGAGAAAATATTCAATTATCTTTCTTAACTTGGTGAGTCTAAAGTTTTATGTGTGTGTGTGTGTGTGTGTGAGTGTGTAAACATTCTTTTATTAACATAATTTTACATCTGTTGTCTTAGTGGAGGAGGTGTAATTTGTACCATTATCGAATATGAATAAACTGAAATCTTGGAATTACAGGCTGACATATTGGGAAAGGGATGCCAGATGTTGAGCATCTCATAACTGCATCTATTTTTCTAAGATGTGCATCTGGTATGTTATGGACAAAAGAAAGGAGGGGTTATAATGGTTTTATAGTCTGGAATAAACACTAATTTACTTACTATCAGATCAACATTGATATTTGTAAATTTAGCCCAATGATACATGAGAACATAGCAGAAATCAGAGCTCTAATAGGCAGAAGTAGCTCTAGTCAGGCAGTAACAAAATATACTCACAAATAGAAGCTGAAAGCTAAATGCCATCAACAACTACTACTTGTGAGTCTCTTTGTAAGTCTCTTTTGTAAGTCTCTTTGTAAGACAATGCAACTAACCAAGGTTCTGATTAAGAAGAATCCCGGTGTTGCGTCATCCTTGCTGGTCGACGTGGGCGCGACATGTGGTGGCCCGTATGGAGAAAATGGAGAAATGTACGTATGGGGAAAATTACCAGTCTCTCTCCGGATTCAGAACTTATTACAGTCAGGCGGTACCGGTAAGTTCTCAGGAAAAAAGAAAACCCTGAGGATCCGTGACAAAAGTGGGTAACGCTCACCTGTAGAAGGGAGAGCGGGATAGCAGAGCTGCGATAAAAACAGACAGGTAATTCTAGAGCCGAAATAAAAGTGGACGGGTAATTACAAAAGCAAAGTCAACAAGGGAAACCTGTTCTGCGACTATAGTGGACGGGTAATTTGCATAACAAAACAAGCAGGTAAAGCAAAACCAGCAGGTGAAACAAAACAAACAGGGAAACTGGAGGACTGGAGCAGTTCTGCAGAGGCTTTGAGAAACCTCCGAAAAACTTCTCAAATTGAGAAAAAAAAAAAAAAAAAAAAGAAGTATACTAACATGGGCGCTTCCTCCTCGCACCCAATTTTTCTGGCCCTTAACGAGCTGCTTCTCTCTAAGAAATTGAAAATAAAAAAACACACCCTAGCACGGTTTCTACAAGAGTGCGATGTAGTTGCTCCTTGGGTTTGCAATTTCAGGAAGCCTTACAGTGCCTTCCTGGGAGAAATTGGGAAGAGACCTAGATTTGGATACTGGAGCAGATCGCAGTATCATAGCTAGCAAAGATTGGCCTCGGGGTTGGCCTATACAGGCTTCCTCACAAACATTGCAGGGATTGGGTTATGCCAGTGTTCCAAATATTAGTGCAAATTTGTTAAATTGGCAAGATTCAGAAGGTCACTCTGGCATTATGCAACCCTATGTCCTTGAGCTTCCAGTGTCCCTCTGGGGGAGGGATCTTACGAAATCCATGGGCTTTCAGTTGAGTAATGAATACTCCAAATAATCTAAAAATATTATGAAAAACATGAGGTGTCATCCTGATTTTGGCCTGGGAAAATTTTTACAAGGCAGAAAGGAGCCAATACAAACAATACCTAGGAAACCCAAACAAGGGTTGGGTTTTTCCTAGGGGCTGCTGAGGAGGGCATTCCCATATCCTGGGTAAAGGAGGAGCCAGTTTGGGTTCCTCAGTGGCCACTCTCCTCTGAGAAATTACATGCTGCATATCAATTAGTAAAAGAACAATTAGAGAAAGGGCACATTAAACCCTCCCTTTCTCCCTGGAATACACCCATATTTGTCATCAAGAAGAAATCAGGAAAATGGAGATTGTTACATGATCTTAGAGCTATAAATGAACAAATGAGAATTATGGGACCTGTACAGCGTGGTCTTCCATTGCTGTCAGCCTTGCCTGAAAATTGGCCTATTATTGTGGTAGATATTAAAGACTGCTTCTTTTCCATTCCACTGAATAGCAAAGACAGTGAGAGATTCGCTTTTACTTTACCATCCACTAATCATGAGGAACCTGATAAAAGATATCAGTGGGTTGTATTGCCACAAGGCATGGCCAACAGTCCTACCATGTGTCAATTATTTGTAGCAACTGCTTTAGAACCCTTGAGAGCACGTTTTTCCTGGCCTGGGATGCCTCCATTATATGGATGATATACTGTTAGCAGCTAAAGAAGAGAGCATTCTTCAAGAAGCATATAGCTCACTTGTAGAACTGCTAAAGCAAAAGGGACTCTGTATTGCCCCTGAGAAGATGCAACAGAGCAAAGTTGTCAATTATCTTTGCTCTAAAATAACTAATCATCATATCATGCCACAAAAGGTAGAGTTAAGGAAGGATCATCTTTACACATTGAATGATTTTCAGAAATTATTAGGAGATATAAATTAGATAAAAAAAAGTTTAGGAATGGCCAATTATGAATTAAAACCATTATATGATATTTTAATTGGAGATGCAGCCTTGGATTCACTGAGGCAATTAACCAATGCAGCCCGAGAAGCCTTAACAAAATTAGAGGATAGGCTACAAAGAGCTTTTCTTCAAAGAGTGCAAAATAATGATGATATTACCCTGTGCATTCTGCCTACCCAGTTACAACCTACGGGAATTTTATGGCAAAAAGGACCCTTGTTATGGATTTATACTAAAATCTCACCTGCAAAATCAATTGAGTATTATCCTACTGCTGTAGCATTACTTGCGCAACAGAGTATTCAGCAATGTTTGCAATATTTTGGGACATCACCACAAACGCTAGTTGTTCCTTATGATTCTACTCAAGTCAAGGTATTATGTGCTGCCATAGATGATTGGTCAATACTGCGTTGTACCTATCCAGGACACATAGATTGCCATTATCCTAAACATCCACTATTAACTTTCTTTAAAGAACATCCTGTAGTTTTCCCTAAAGTAACTGCTTCGCAGCCCATTCCAGTAACAAGTGTTATATTTACAGATGGGTCTAAGACAGGCTGTGGTGCTTATATGGTGGATTCTAATGAACCTGTAAAGCATCAATTCTTGCCAGGTGCACCTCAACAGGTGGAACTTTCAATAGTTCTTGAAGTTTTCAAGGCTTGTCCATTTGCATTTAAGTTAGTGTCAGATTCTAGTTATGTTGTTAATGCTTTGAAAAGCCTTGAATGTGCAGGGCCCATAAAATCTTCTAGCCCGGTTAGCTCATTGTTTGGCCAATTACAGAAACTGATCTGGCAACATAAGAATCCCTTTTTTGTGAAACACATCCGCGCACATACCAGTCTGCCAGGTCCGTTGGCTAAAGGCAATGATATAGTGGACCAGTGTACTAGACAGGAATGGATGTTTGTGGCTTCTGCCATACAACGAGCACATGCTTTCCACAAAGAATTTCATGTTAATGCAAGGACATTACAACAAAAGTTTTCTATCTCACTTGTGGATGCACAAAAGGTGGTACTAGATTGTCCCCAATGTGTCATTTTTCATCATCCTTCTGGATTAGGAGTTAACCCTCGTGGTTTGCTCCCCTTAAAAATATGGCAAATGGATGTTACACACATCTCTGAATTTGGACGTGTCAAATATGTACATGTATCTGTTGATACCTGTTCTGGAATCATTCATGCCACCCCAATGGCAGGAGAAAAAGCCTCTCATGTTATTGCTCATTGCTTAGAAGCTTGGGCAGCATGGGGTAAGCCTCAACAGTTAAAGACAGACAATGGTCCTGCATATACCGGACAGAAGTTCGCTTCCTTCTGTCAACAGATGAATGTGCAACTTATACATGGCCTACCATATAATCCACAAGGTCAAGGCATTGTGGAGCGTGCACATCGCTCCTTGAAAGAGTTGCTTCAAAAACATAAAAGGGGAATAGGCTATGGCCGTACTCCTAAGGACAGACTTTCTCTTGCATTATTTACTCTGAATTTTTTTAATTTGGATGCTTCTGATTGTTATGCTGCAGATTTATCTAAAAAGTTGTCTAGTTATCTTTTAGGCAATTGGACCGGAGAGTTCGATAACCTGATGGACCAGCTGAGAGTGGCTATTGTCACGGTGAATTCGACTCGAGTGGACACCGGACTGGTGGAGGGATTGTCTTCCTGGATTGCTACAGCCATGGATCACATGAAGGAGTGGGCAGGAATAGGAGCCCTAGTAGGCTTACTGGTGCTCACCTTCCTAGTATGCTTGTGGTGCATTTGTCGCATTAGGATCTCACAGCGTCGCCATGCAGCCATGATTGTCCAAGCCTTTATGGCCATTGATGCAGGACAGTCCCCCCAAGCCTGGTTGGCTACTTTAAAAGATATTTAGGCACAGGATGCGAGGCCTGTGCACTGCACTTGAGGTTATGATACGCTGACCTCAAGAAGAGCAAGTCTGATTGCATGTGGGTTGGTACCCTAACTCCCACCTCTGTGAAAAGGGTATCGGACGGGTCTAGTGTTCTCTGGGTGGACGACGCCTGGACAAACATTAGTACATGTTCCATTTTAGCAGAGATCAGACCTCTACTCTTGCCTGTTGCTCTGTAAAACAAAAAGGGGGAAACTGTAGAGAGCTGCGTGTAGCAGCACTCTAAAGATGGTGCTGGCTTCTACCCTCTGCCTTCCCAATGGCAAACACTCTTTATGGTAAACAGCTCCTTATTTGGCTATGGCTGGATTCATGTGCTGCTGGCATATGAGTGAATCTGTGGACAGTGCCCACGTGGCTGCCTGGGGTTGGCAGCCCAGCCCTACTTAGGTGCTGGGAGAGGCTTGCCCAGGAGAGAGAAAGACAATGCAACTAACCAAGGTTCTGATTAAACTGTATTAAGAAGAATCCCGGTGTTGCATCATCCTTGCTGGTTGAGGTGGGCACGACAGAGACTGATATCCTGCTGGTGTCATTCATCAAGGTGAGGTCATAATAAACTAGAAAGAATTCTAATTCCACTCACTACTGTCTGAAGAAGAGGTCAGACACATAAACATAGAGAGAAAAGGTGGGTCACAAGACAGACAGATCACAGGTGTTATAGAAGAGGGAAGATCTTGCCCTGTCAGAAGTTACCAGAAGTTGAGGAGGCAGTAATGTGAAGCTTTCTTCATTACAGCATCCACAGGGAGTCTGACCCTGAATTTAGAATTACTGGGCTCTACAAGTGTGTAAGAATTAATTCATAATAATTTAAAAGTCAAAAAATATGTTGTTATTTGTTATTGAATCTCAATAAAATTATAACAATATAAGAATGTGCTTTTTCAATGATTATAGAATGAAAGACTATGTGAGAATATATTATTATATATAATCCTAAAAATAAATACATTTATATCTCATTTTTAATATAAAATTTTTGAACTGTTCTCCACATATAGGAAAAACCAATATTTTAAAACTGCCTTAACCTACTGTTAAAAATTATTTATATTAATTATGTGTATATGTCTATGTCTGTGTCTATATTTATGTCCCTGAGTGGGCATGTGAATGGAAGTGCAGGTGCTTGTACCAGGCTTTTTCTTTTGGGCAACCAACTAGCTCCCAAATCATGACACAGAGACTTACTTTTAGTTTTGAATTCATGGCTTAGCTTAGGCATGTCTCTGGTTAGCTCTTTTGACTAAAATTAACCTGTTTCTCTTTATCTAACTTTTTTTCAGAGGGCTTTTTAATCTTTTTTTTTTTTTACTTTCTTGCTGTCTTTGTCTCTGGGTGGCTGATGGTTGCCTGGCTTCTGGCCCCTGGCAACTCCCTCATTCTCTCCTACTTCTTCTTTTTTCTTATGAACCTGGATTTTTCTTCCTGTATATTCTCTCTCCCTGGCAGTCCTGCATATCCTTTTTCTACCTAGGTATTAGCTGTTCAGCTTTTCATTAGACCAATCAGGTGCATTAGTTACGCAAGTTGAAGCAAATATAACACATCTTTTTACAATTAAAAAAATACAGCATAAACAAAAGTGAAACATCTTTACACTGTTAAAATAATGTTCTGCAGTTTAAACAAACACATCTTTGCCCAGTTAAAATAATATCCCACAACAGATGCCATGGATTTTACTTCCCATACCTGTTTCTAAATTATATATGCGTATACACGCATGAATACATTTGTGTGGTTCTATTGATGGACTCTGGAGTTTCAGTAATGTTAGAAAATTGTTTTATAATTGCTTTAATTTTCAAAATTACATTTTGAGGAAGACTTTTTCTAAATTTCCCAGGCTCACCTAAAACATATAATGCTATTCATTGAGGTTCTAGACTTTCATCAACATGCCTACCTCTAAGATATGTTTTGTACTTTCAATTTCCCTTTTAAACTAGTATCTGAGAAAAGATCACACATTAAATTTGCATGTTATGTTTCATTATTTTTGTGTAGTATAAAATCAAGAATAAAAATGCTCTCATTTATCCTGACTGGTTGTTTATCATAACACATTTTTGACAATTTCACATAGGCCATCAATGTATTGCCCATTAGTTTCTCTTCCCCTCCTTTCACCTCTGCTGATCCCCATTTCCATAACAGCTATTCCCACTTGTACCTCCATGATTTCTTGGAGAAGATCTTATACACTCTGCCTAAGTGTTCACAATTTCAATAGATAAGCTATAGAATGGCATATTGTCATCTCCTGTCTTAATCTTCTAGACTTAAGAATTATTTTGGCACCAGAAGTATTTTGCATAGGTCTCTTCAAAGTTAGGGAGGAATTTTTCTTTTCTCACAATAACACAATGCATGATTAATAATATGATTCAAATGGAGTTTGGAAAGAGATATATTAACTTTAATTGCATGGATTTTACCAAGCAAATTAGAAGATTTGAAAAATTATTTGTTGGGTAAATAGATGTTAAAAACCTTTCTCTTTGAATGTTCTATACTACAGAGTTCTAAATATAAGGCTGTGAATTTGTCACATTCATTGAGTGCTAATTCCCTTAGAAGCTTTGTGTTCTAATTTGGCAGAATTTGTGTTGTTGATCATGTTCTTTGTGTGCTAGTCCCCACTGTAGCTATAAGAACAGAATAGTAATGCACTAGAATCTGTCTTTGCTTCATAGCTTTTGTAATTCTTCCAGAGCACCCAATATTTGACCTTAGAATGAAGCTTTTAAAAATGTATACATTTACGCTACAGAAATTCATATAATGATTTCCTCTTTTGATCTTCTGGACTTTAGAATTCTTCTTACATAAAATGTTTGTGATACAGTCAAAGTTAAGATTGATAAATAGAAAATGAAATTTTAGAGTTACATAACTTTCCAATTAACCACATTAATCCTCTAATTTAAAATGTGTCCCCAAATTTATAAAGTGCCATACTATGGAGCACACTGATCCTTTAACAGAGGTAGAAATTGTGTTCAGATTTGTAAAGTGAGTTAATGACATGCTTCTGGTCTCTATTTCATTGATATTTTCATATACTGTATGTGTATGTGCATACTCATTATCTGTTAATATATGTATGTGATGGGAGCTCAAATATTTTGACTTTTTTTTTTCTGAGACAGAGTTTCTCTGTGTAGCTTTGTGCCTTTCCTGGAACTCACTTTGTAGATCAGGCTGGCCTTGAACTCACAGAGATCTGCCTGCCTCTGCCTTCTGAGTGCTGGGATCAAAGGCGTGCACCACCACTGCCCGGTTTGACATGGTTTTTAGGGATGGGCATTGCTTACTTCATCAGATGTCTTGAAACCAGAAAAATTATTAGTTATATTATTTTTAAATTGTTAGATCAGGAAAACAACTAATGGGCTATATGGTAGATTCATTAGCAATGTCCTCTTATTATTGATTATCCTTTAGAGTTTAGCCATGTCCATGAAACTTGATCTTAGGTACTAAATGGATGCAGGGAAATGGAAAATATATAGCAATGTATCCATTAAATACAAATATTGGCCAATCATAAATCATTGGCAAAGTCTTTAGAGCTCTATAGAGGTATATTTTATTAGTCTTATTTTACATCTCAGGAAACTGAGGCAGAGTAGAGAAATAGAATTTTTATGGTTATACTAACAGACTGTATCACAAGCAAGAGTATAATAAAAAAAAATGCTCATTTCCTAAACCAGAAAATTGTCCATTTTGCATTATCAAATGTTAATTATAAAGATGGTTCAATGAGTAAAGATACTTGATACTAAGCTGATAACTTAAGTTTGGTCTCTAGGACTGACATACTAGAAGGAGAGAAAACCATCTCCTACAAAGTGTCTTTTAACTCCACAAGTACTCAGTATCATGCATGTTTACACACACACACACACACACACACACACACACACACAGAGACACACACACACACACATTTTTTAAAAAACTGTTATATCTTACATCTTGTATCTAAAACCTAATGTCCTTGTCTATACATATTTCTCATAATGATACTATTGTTAGATTACATATCTGAGAATGATGGACCAAAGACTATATTTTTCCATCAGCAAATCAGAAAATTTTTATATTTTAAATTTATAATGGATAGTGATGTATAAATTTACATCAAGATATAACATATTTGTTGTTTTCATATATGCAAAGTCAATAATTTTATCTCTCTATATACCAGTTGGATTTGAATGGTGAATGTACGTATTTGGTGCTTTAGTTAGAGTTTCTTTTGCTGTGAAAGGCACCATGACACACAGAAACTAAAGAAAACATTTAATTGTGGCTAGCTTATATTTCAGAGGTGTAGCCCATTTTACCACTGTAGGGAGCATGCCCGTGTAGGCAGTATGGTACTGGAGAGGTTGGCTGAGAGTTCTACATCTGAATCATTAGGCAGAAAAAAGATCAAGGGAGCTACTGGGCCTGGCTTGAGCTTCTTCAAATACAAAGCCCACTCCCAGTGACACACTTCCTCTAAGGCCACACTTACTCCAAAGAGGCTGTACCTTTCATTGGAGCCTATGAACCTACAGGGGCCATTTTCATTTTTTTTTTTTATTATATTTGTGTTTCCCCTGTCCTCCCCACTCCCACCCCTGCCATCCACCCGGCCCCTCCCCTCCATTCCCATCCCCTCCAGGGCAAAGACTCCCTTGGGGATTCAATTCAACCTGGTGGATTCAGTACAGGCAGGTCCAGTCCCCTCCTTCCAGGCTGAGCAAAGTGTCCCCGCATATGCCCCAGGTTCCAAAGAGCCAGCTCATGCACTAAGAACAGGTCCCTGTCCCACTGCCTGGGTGCCTCCCAAACAGTTCAAGCTATTCAGTTGTCTCACTTATCCAAAGGGTCTGATCCAGTTGAGGGGATTCACAGCTTTTGGTTCATAATTCATGTGTTTCTATTAGTTTGGCTCTTTGTCCCTGCGCTTTTTCCAATCCTGGTCTCAACAATCCACACTCTTACAATCCCTCCTCTTTCTCCACAATTGGACTCCTGGAGCTCCACCTGAGGCCTGGCCAAGGATCTCTGCATCCACTTCCATCAGTTATTGGATGAGAGTTATAGCATGATAGTTAGGGTGTTTGGCCATCTGATCACCAGACTAGGTCAGATCAGGCTTTCTCTCAACCATTGCCAGTAGTCTACAGTGGAGGTATCATTGTGAATTTCTGGGGACCTCTCTAGCACTTTGCTTCTTCCTGTTCTCATGTGGTCTTCATTTATCATGGTGTGTTATCCCTTATTCTTCCTTTCTGTTCTTGATCCAGCTGGGATCTCCTGCTCCCCTAAGCTCTCTTTCCCTTGAACATTTCCATTCATTACCCCCACTCACATCCTGGTTGTTCATGTAGATCTCTCTCATCCATTTCTCTGTCATTGGGTGATCCCTGTGTCTTTCTTAGGGTCTTGTTTTCTAGGTAGCCTACCTGGAGTTGTGAGTAGCTGTCTAGTCATCTTTGTTTTACATCTAGTATCCTCCTATGAGTGAGTACATCCCATGTTTGTCTTTCTGAGTCTGGGTTACCTCATTCAGGATGATTTTTTCTAGATCCGTCCATTTGCCTGCAAACCTCATGGTGTCATTGTTTTTCTCTGCCGAGTAGTACTCCATTGTGTATATGTACCACATTTTCTTTATCCATTCTTCAGTTGAGGGGCATCTAGCTTGTTTCCAGGTTCTGGCTATTATAAACAATGCTGATATGAACATAGCTGAGCAAATGCCCTTATGGTATGATTGAGCATCCTTGGGTATATGCCCAAGAGTGCTATAGCTGGGTCTTGGGGGAGATGGATTCCCAATTTTCTAAGGAAGCACCATATTGATTTCCAAAGTGGCCTTACAAACTTATATTCTTACCAGCAGTGGAGAAGAGTTCCCCATGCTCCATATCCCCTCTATCATAAGCTGTCTTCTGTGTTTTCGATCTTAGCCATTCTGACAGGTATAAGGTGGTATCTTAGAGTCATTTTGATTTGCATTTCCTGGGTAATTAGGGATGTTGGGCAATTCCTTAAATATCTTTCAGCCATTTGAACTTCCTCTGTTGAGAATTCTCTGTTTAGTTCTATAGCCCATTTCTTAATTGGACTGTTGGGCATTTTGATGTCTAATTTCTTGAGTTCTTTATATATTCTGGATATCAGCCCTCTGTCAGATGTGGGGTTGGTGAAGACTTTTTCCCATTCTGTAGGCTATCGCTTTGTCTTATTGACCATGTCCTTTGCTCTGCAAAAGCTTCTCAGTTTCAACAGGTTCCATTGATTGATTGTTTCACTCAGTGTCTGTGCTGTAAGGAGATTAAGGGGATACAAGTTGGAAAGGAAGAAGTCAAGCTTTCCCTACTTGCAGATGGCATGATAGTATATATGGGTGACCCCAAAAATTCAACCAAGGAACTGATACAGCTAATAAACACCTTCAGCAACATTGCAGGATACAAGACCAACTCAAAAAAAAAAATCGGTAGCCCTCCTATATACAATAGAGAGGCTGAGAAGGAAATCAGAGACACATCACCCTTTACAATAGCCACAAATGATACAAAATACCTTGGGTTTACTCTAACTAAGCATGTGAAGGACCTATATGACAAGAACTTTAAGTCCCTGAAAAAAGAAATTGAAGATGTCAGAAAATGGAAAGACCTCCCATGCACATGGATAGGCAGAATTAGCATAGTAAAAATGACAACCTTACCAAAAGCAATCTACAGATTCAACGCAATCCACATCAAAATAGCAATGTAATTCTTCACAGACCTGGAAAGAATAAAACTCATCTTCATATGGAAAAACAAAAAACCCAGGATAGCCAAAAGAATCCTGTATAATAAAACAACATCTGGAGGCATCATGATTCCCAACCTCAAGCTCTACTATAGGGCTACAGTAATAAAAACAGTTTGGTACTGGCATAAAAACCAACATGTGGACCAATGGAATGAAATTGAAGACTCTGACATTAATCCACACACCTATGAACATATAAGTTTTGACAAAGAAGCCAAAACTGTACAATGGAAAAAAGAAAGTATCTTCAACAAATGGTGCTGGTGTAACTGGATGTCAATATGTAGAAGGCTGCAAATAGATCCACATCTGTCACCGTTCACAAAACTTAAGTCTAAGTGGATCAAAGACCTCAACATAAATCCAGTTATTCTGAACCTGATAGAAGAGAAATTAGGAAGTAGTCTTGAACACATTGGTATAGGAGATCACTTCCTAAATATAATACCAGTAGGCCATTTTCATTTTAATCAGCACATTTGGTTTAACTGATGAGAAGGTATTATGTAGAAATTTTAGGACAATTGCAATAAATTTATCTTCAGCTCAAGCCACCATGCTCACGATTAATGTTTTCTCAAATTCATACATGCTAGAATACAGAAAGTATAAGTAACAAAGAATTCAATTGAAAATTGGTTTGTTTAGGGGAAATTGTTAAGATATATTTATTTTTCTAACATCTTCCTAAGATTAAATATTAAGTTATCTGGAAAAATATGAAATCTCTCAAGTACCACAAAAATATTTAGGAAAATAAATACAAAAAATATTATTAAACATGTATAAAATTTACTTGAATTATACAATTATGAACAATGTTCCAATTTCATTGATTTGCAGAATAAATTCTATTATGCAAGAGGAAATTGCTTTATTGTTTAGCATACAAAAGGCTAGAATTATTAGAAGAATTGAACAGTACATATAAAATGCAAAATTGTTTTTGAAACTTAAAGCTTTCCAACTCCAAATTTACTTTAATACAGAATCATTGAAAATAAATGCCATGATTTCAGGGTTGGCTGAAAATAAAATAGGTTTTTAATATCTGCCACCATGGTATTTTTGACAAATTGACAAAGACAGTCCAGTTAATTTAGTATCTAGAGTTTAAATTTTTAGAGAAGAAAATCCACTCACATCTAAATAACTCCAAACCAGTAGACTACATCTTGAAATTATTTAATCTATTTTATAATTTATAAGTAGCTATGTGTCATATTTCATCAATTCTACTTGTGAGTTACACTCTGAAGATGCAATGGAAAATAATGAAGGATGGATGAAAGTTCTTAAAATGCTCGCACATAATTATTTTGATTTAGATGTTGAATAAAATTTAAACACACCTTAAGCAGGTGTCAGTCTCAATGAAGCCCTCAATGAAAAGCTAGGTTTTATTATTTGATATCAATGAATGACATAAGCATCCTCATTTTTTTTTTCATTTTAGCAAGAGATGTTATTGAGTATATATATAATGTAATCAATTGCTCAATATGCTATTTAGATGCAGTTTCTTTTATTAGTGCAAAGACAAATGCCCAGTACATATTTTATAAGCAGATAAGCTACAGCATTTTTTCTTTTTAAAATTACTTCATTATTTTAAATTTTGTGTATATATGTTTGGTGTTTGCTTATGACTGCAGGTCTCTGCAGATGCCAGAGGTGTTAGATTTCCCCGGATCTGAAATTATAAATGGTTATGAGCTACCTGACATGGTTCTGGGAATCAAACTCAAGTCCTTTCTTCTTTTACCTTGCTTAGTCATCTTTCCAGTCACTGAATACTAATGGAATGAATAAATTACTATTTACATTGTCTGGATACTTGTTCTAGTAAAATTCATGCCTAAGAATTAATAAAATGCCTTTTGAAAAGAAGTTGTTGAGAAAAACAGATCAGTGTACCTAAGCAATCATAGATTTTATTGATCCAAAAATATGCTTTGATGAAGAGTTGGTTCTTTGCTGTAGAATTTCCAGGTAAGGTGGCAGGTTAGAAGTTGCATCTGTGTGACACATCTGAGGAGAAGAGCCAAGCTCTAAAAGAAGAGATTATTGTGTGAAATTAAGATGTGAAGACATTTTTCCATTGAGAAACAGCCATCAGCTGCATTTGATACATTGTGCTGATCATACACGAAGCTCCCAGAGAGGAGCTTTTCACTTCTGGGAGTGGGAACCTTTAACACAGCAAACTGGAGGGAACTGTTTGGCTACAGAGATGTAACTATAAGTTGGGAGATCATGGTCAAAGAGGTACCTGGATCCATGTCAGCAGTGGAGATTTCAGTTGAAGGGATGAGGAAGCCTGAAGGTGAGATTCTGCAAGAGCAATCTGAAAATGAACTCCCTCGGTACAGGACAGCAAGATGATGGGAAAATGTGAAGGACATGTTGCACTTTTGCAGATGGGTGTGAGTATTCTCAGAGGAGAACCACAAAACAGTAAAATAAATAAATAAATAAGCCCTCAAAATGCAGGCAAAGAGGTAAATACAAGTGCCAGGACCATTTTCTCGCCTTCACAGACTTGGTCTGAGAAATTTGTATGAGGAATACAATTCCAATTGTATAAGATACAGTCTATGTAATACTGAAGTAAGGAGGAGAAAGATGATGGTCTCTGATTGTAGAACCACACAAGTTTTATTTTACAAGTTGATACTGAAACTGCTCCTAAATTATTTTGTCAATTACTGCAATAAGCTTTTCCCCCCATGACTAGGAGAAACACAAATACAAGTAAAGACAGCTCAACAGGAAAACTCAAAACATGAAATAAACCTTAAAGGTGTGGGATGAGAAAAAATTGACACCTCAATTTAAAAAAAATGAAAACAACTAAAAAAATTCACACAAAATTCTAAGCAAACAGGTCATTATGAACCCTTCAGAAACTAATAACTCAGCATAAACAAAAATGAAATAATGTTTTATTTGTATTTTTAAAAAATAATTTGTATATGTGTGTGTGTCTGTATATAGGTTTGTTTACAAGAGTACAGTGCTTACAGAGGTCAGAAGAGAGCACACAATGCCCTATGGTTGGAGGGATACATGTTTTTGAGATGCTCAGTGTTGGTGCTGAGAACCAAACTCAGGCTTTCTGGAGGAACAATATGCATTCTTAACTAAAAAAACATTTACCTAAATCAAGTCTTACTCTCAAAGAGGATAAATGACCACAGAGGTGACTAAAATAAACTGATGAAATTAAGAAATACTTAGGACTTTGATAAGAAAATTAGCAAAGTAAGTGGAATGGTCAGCAGTTTGGATGGTGAATCCAAATATGGAGTCAAAATTCAGGAAAAATTATGGAGTGTAGTGATCAGTCAACTGAATAAAAGACACAGTTGGAAGCATTTCAGACATAGATGGCAAAGTAAAGAAAATACAGCCATATACTAAAGAAAAAATGTAAAACTAAGAATTCTAAAATGTATCTAGAAGAACTCACAGTAAAGAAGAAAGATGAGATAAAGTTTAAGAACATAGAAAATGTTTTAGACTTAGTTAAGGCATAGAGTTTCCCCTAAATCTAGAGAAAGAAATCGACATGTATAGAAAGGAGTTATTTAGCATTTCCAAATCAGAAAATAAGAGCAAAACTGTTCAATATAATTATCATATGTGCAATGTCAAAATATAGAGTAAATGACAAGAAAGTGTATTCCTGCTGGCTAACTATCATAGTGCTAAAAGTGCTATTAAGGCTATTGGGTGGAAAATGCATTGATAATCTTATTCAGTGTTGACTACCCAATGCTACTAGACCTTGCTCTGAGGTAAATGTGTCCTCTGGTGACATCATGACATGACTGCTTATGAACATAATTAACTTCTCTCCTAATTGGATTTCAGGTGTGCTTTAGAGGATTCTTCTTGATAATTAATACATGGGTAGAGAAGTCATAGGCACAAAGAGAGAAGCTATTGATATTGTTTTGCTAAGTAGCCATGCTAGTAAACCATGTGGTTATATATTGTGTACCCTTATAAACTTTCTTGAGGAAGAGAAGACAGAGCGAGCCACTAGATAAGACAGAGATCAGACAGTAGTGGCATACACCTTTAATCCTATCACACAGCAGGCAGAGATCCATCTAAATCTCTGTGAGTTCAAGGCCACACTGGGCTACATGAAATTGATCCAGTATAAGAGAGAAACAAAGCCAGGCAGTGGTAGTACACAGCTTTAATCCCAGCACTTGAGATCTCATGCCTTTGCTTGGGAAGCACACATGCCTTTAATTACAGGAAGTACTTTGGCAGGACAGAGAAAAAGGTATGTAAGGCATGAGGAAATAGAAATTCACTCTCTTTAGGCTGAGGATTTCATGGAAGTAAGAATTAGTGGCTGGCTGTTCTGCTTCTCTGATTTTTCAGCTTTCACTCTGATATCTGGCTCTGGTTTTTGTTGTTTGTTTGTTTGTTTGTTTGTTTGCTTGTTTTTATTAAAAGATCATCTAAGGTTCAAACAACAAAACCTCATTCTAAATGCTTATTTAATTACATAGATTTGTGCAGCTCTCAACCTTAGTTATGGAAGGTTCATATTGCAGTAGGCTATGGTTAATGTAGAGTCTCACAACTGTGAAAAATGTTGTGAAAAAGTAACTATGAATGCTATAATATAGGTAAGACATCTGTATCTCCCCCTCCCCCACAAAAGCTCATGGAACACCATTGAATTTGGGGTAAAAAGTAAGATTTAGAAGACAGGGAAAATTTTTATGAAATGCTATCCCTTATGACATACTGTACACATAAACATACAGCATTTAGTGTATAAAATGATACATACTAATACTTGTAGGTAAGTAACTTCCAAGTAACCTTTCTAGAAAAGTTATCACCCCTGTATTTTATCAGGTTCTGGTAGAAAGTAAAAAGTAAAGTGAAAACTAGAGAAATCACAGAAATTACATACACATATGGGGATTGAATGATACTCTTGAAAAACAGTGAGGTGATGAAGAAATAAGGGAGGAAATATAGAAATTTCCATAATCAAATAAACATGACGCCACAACTTGCCAGTATTGTTGGATATCTGGAGACAGCTAAGGCATTTCTTCAGGAAAGTTATTAGTTGAAAGAAGTGATAAAAATAAAAACAAGCAAATGGACAAATGACCAAAAAAACAAACAATAAGATTTCTCAATGAAATAACTTAATGATGCATGTCACTGAATTAGAAAAGCATGAAAACACTGTAAGATGATAAACGGTAAAGAGTAAAGACCCATTCAGAAATTAATGAAATGGAGCCTAACTTCCATCTCTACCTATTTTTCCTGGAGAACTGTATCCCTCAATTACACTTGAGGTTACTTTGAAAAATATACACAGAATTATATATCATAGAGTTATTTTCCCTGTGATGGTTTGTTTGTAATAATACCATTAAAATTCAAGACTCTAGAAGGGCCTCCATTCACCATGAACTATGGAGATTAAGATGATCAGCCATGACAGTGCTATGTGAGAAAGTGAAATTTAAATGATTCATTTCTTATGTGTGTTCATATTTCTTTGAAAAATTGTAGAACACTTATTGTTCAGAATTTAGAATAGAAATCTATCACTTTGAAAAATGAGAGGATTTGGAGGCTTACACTAGTTTCAATAATGAGTTGCAAGATTGTTGGAATCAGCTAAGAATTTAGATTCTTCCATATTTCCCTTTCCAGGGTTCAAAGAATATCAAAGAAGAAGAATCAGAAAGAATGTAAGACCCAGAGTATTGGAAGATGTCCATGAATTACTCTCTTTTGGACAAAAATAACATGACATTTGTACTCAGAAACACACAGGAGCAGAGGCTGACTACATGGGGCTTGAACATGACTGGGTCCGTCAGCATTAAATCATGCATAGAAAAGAAGCAGATGGTGCCAAATCCCCTCTTACTCAGGACATCTAGTGGCAGGTGATAGCTGCTAAGGAAGGCCAGTTTTGCCTTCAGGGGTGTACCCTCTGCTGAGATACCCTTGAGCTGATTGATGATAGCTCCATACCTAGCTTCATTCAGAGGAACCTCATTATAGTAAACTCGTTTTACAAAATACCAAAGCAAAACAAAACAAAACAAAACAAAAAGCAAAACATATGGGGAGGCGATCCAAAGAGTTTAAAAGCATACTTAGGTTCTAGCCAGCATCCAAAGAAAAAGACAACAGAGGTGTAAAGAAGAGTTAGGCACTTCTGAATCAGAACACAAAACTTTATGATGGCTCCTAATACATATGAAAATAGTTTCAATGTTATAATTTACTTCAAATCTACATATATGCACAGAGCCTACTAGTATACACTAGTATAAATACAGGTAAATTCATGCCAAAGTATCATACTTCGTGCTGTAAGTAAAAGGATAGGGATAATAATCAAGGCAATATTTAGAAAAAAGAATCAATGAATTATTGAAAGTCTGAATCCTGAATTTTTTTCCTTAGAAATATATAACCAAGAAGAATATATTTAATCAGATGGTAAGATTCTAATGTTTTTAAACATTTATACACTTACTTTTATAACTTGACCAAAACCACATTTTAATGGAAAGAAATTCCATTTCAAAATGGTTCTAAAATATTAATTAAAGAACAATTATTATCTGAAAAGAATAACTATCAAAACTCAAGGATTAATAATTTGTAGTAGGTACAACATATTGAGATGAGTTTATGCAGGCACGAAAGATGGCTCAGTGTGTGAAGGGTAAAGGCACTGACTATCAAGCCTGATAGCCAGAACTGAATCCCTCAGAATCATGTGCAGAAAGAAAGAGAAAAACAACAAACAAACAGCAAACAAAAAAAAACCCAACACAAGTTGTTCTCTGACTTTCTCATATTTGTTGGGGCATTCATGACCAGCGCACGTACAGACACAGAAACACACACACACACACACACACACACACACACACACACACACACAAGGGCAATAGGAATAGAAATCAAGTGATGTGAAGATGGCTTAGAGGTTATGGGCACTTATCACACATACTGACAACCAGGATTCTGAGTTTTACCACCGAGACCCACAGAACTGATTATCACCAAGGTGTTTTATGAAATCAGTGGGTACATGATGGTATACAAGTGTCCACAAAAGGATATAAAATAACCAAATAATAAATATAATCATTTTGTAAAAAAAAAAATCTAAGAATTGATATGAGACTGTGGTGGTATTGTGTTCCCCCAAAATATTGTGCACCCTAATAAACTTATCTGGGGTCAGAGAACAGAAAAGCCACAATATTAAACATAGAAGTTAGGCGGTGACACTCACACCTTTAATCCTAGCATTTCAGAGACAGAAATACCTCTGGATCTCTGAGTTCAAGGCCACATTAGAAACAGCTAGGCATGGTGACACACGCCTTTAATCCCAGAAATTCAGCCTTTAATCCCAGGGAGTGACAGCAGAAAGTAGAAATATATATAAGGCATGAAGACCAGAAACTAGAAGCATTTGGCTGGTTGAGCATTCAGGCTTTGGAACAGCACAGTTCAGCTGAGATTCATTTGGATGAGGACTCAGAAGCTTGCAGTGTGAGGAAACAAGACCAGCTGAGGAACTGGTGAGGTGAAGTTGCTATGGCTTGTTCTGTGTCTCTGATCTTCCAGCAGTCACCTCAATAACTGGCCTCGGGTTTGATTTTATTAATAAGACTTTTAAGATTCCTGCTACATGAGACCATTTGTACATTTGGAGGATTTTCATCAAAGAGCATTTGTATTGAAGCTGCATTGAAGATCATGCCAGTTTCTGGTTTTTCTTGTAGTTCCCAGCTTGCCAATTAAGTTATCTTCATCTTGACAATGAGAAACTGGGGCAAAGAGAGGTTAAAAATGTCTACCATAGATCTTTGTGATACCATTTGAATGAAAGTTTTGTAGTCTCAAGTGATGAAAATGTTTTCACTACACACCATTTGCTCTCATCTCCTTCAGAAAACGCCTTGACTACAGAGCAGTATTGAACTGAAGGTGACTGATGTCAATGTGTCAATACTGACACAACTCTGAAAAGCACCTCATGTAAGCTGTGTCCTTACTGCACCTGCATTATCTGCTTGACCTTGGCTACCTTTGCCTTTTTCCTTTCTCCCCTCCCTTCCACAGGCGTTGGCCCCTAGATCAGTCCTTCCAGGTCATCTGCACCTCAGTCCTCCTCCCTCACCTCTTGTGAGACTATTTTACCAAGAGAGGAGAATTACTTAGCCCATGGCTGGGATGACCAAAGATGAGCATATGCTCAGTATATAATATAACGTAAGATACTTTAATTTAATTTTGAATACTTTATTTATTTAATTTAACAGCTCTCTCTCCTCAGTGAAACACCTCCCCTGTTCTGCCTACTTTCTCTCAAGTTTATTATGTCTTATTATATACATAGATACAGATACACAGATACAGATAAATACAACCAGCTATACCTGTATCGGGGCGGAGATTTGGGGTTGTGTAATCAGGGGCTCGTGCCCAGAGAGAACTGATTTCCTCCTCTCAGCATCAATTATTAGCCTGTAGGCTTTTAATCTAAGGGTGAAGTCTGTGAGATGTCATTCATCCAAGTTGAAAGGTCAGCTGGTTCATTGTTCAGGTCTCTCTCTGTCTCTCTCTCTGTCTCTCTCTGTGTGTCTCTCTCTCACCCCCCTCCACACATACACACTCACACATAGTGATTCTTTTTCTTGATACCAAGAAAAATTCATGGGTGGTAGGATCACAATATGGAAGCAGAAGTATCACTCTTTGGGAATATGTATTTCCTGTCTTTGCAAATATTAGACCTTCAGTAAGAATTTCTATGAAGTCAGTGCTTCTACCACAGGCTAAAGAAACTGTCTCATATCAATGTTCACTAAGATATTTAGACTCTGTACAAGTGCACTAGAATTATACGCCTCTAAATATGTTAAGTAATTTCCCCCTGATTTTCCATAATGTAATTTTACTTGGAGGTAGCCTTTTTATAGAGGATGTGAACTTAGTATAAGGTCACAAGAGTAAATATTAATCTAAGAGGATTTAATACATAGTAGATTCTTTTAATCCAAATGTAAATTAAGAAACTGCTTGCAGAAGAAGCAGTCAAGACTACAACCCATCAAGCACATTTGTTCCAGCTGCTCAGAATACTGTCAATGGATGCCTATCCCTTTCTGTCTCTTTAGTGAGTGCCCTCCTCATAAGGAAGTTATCTTCAGCATCACACTGCTTGCCAAGCTGACACCATCTTATGAGTTGTGATATGAAGGACTGTCTATCCTGGTCCAGATAAGGATATGTGAGTCATTTGGATTCCAGAGTTCTTGTTCTGGTTAGGCCTCAGTTGTATCACTTCTCCCTCTCCATTTCATGTGTTTTGATCCCAAGATTTCTCAAATCCTTAGTTCCTGCATGCTAATTTCTGAAGAATACCAGTGTTCATATCAAATTCATTGTTTGTATGTAAATATTAAATGACACAATGCAGCAAACTATTTAGCATATTTGAGAGAGCTAACAGTAATTGCTGAGATTCACAACTCTAAAGATCATGGTACCAACTTGGTGTGGTAGAGAATGTCTGTAACCTTAGCACTTGAGAAGTTCTGGTAGGAGGATTGCCTTGAATTTGAGGGCAATTTAAGATAAATAGTGAAATGTGACTCAAAGAAACAAAAAAAAATGAGGTATTAGTCAGAGGAACGTCCTTGTATGTGAATGAGTGTGGGTCACAAAGTAAACCATCATAGACCATTCAATAATGGGCACATTTCAAAATATATTGTTTACATCGTCTCAGATGGATATTGCTCTCTTTTGCATTACCTCTAGTGCAATCTAAATTGTGTGTGTGTGTGTGTGCGCGTGTGTGTGTATATGCATGCACACATGTGTGGGTGCATTTGCATGTATATGTACTCTTGAATGGTTTTTGCAGATTTTGACTGAAGATTTTCACAATAAGCATTTTAGGAAAATCTTAATAACTTATTGTCTGAAAACTCAGCTTAAAATATAACTATTCAACAAAATTTTAAGTAAAAAAGTAGTATGAGGTATAGATAATAGTGATGGCATTTTTCTTATTTCAAAGTGCTGCATAAGAAGAATTCTAGATAAGATTGCAATATACGCCATTGCTCTTTCTGGTATTGCTAGTGTCACTGCAGAAAATTCACACTACTTGACACTAGGAATATTATGCAGATTGATGCTTCTGATCTTCCTGTAATTTCAGGACAGACATGATGCTTATGTTATAACTGAAACAGTACATTCATTTTAGTTTACTGCAATAGACAAATGGTAATATTCCCTAATACCAAAGCTGTTTATTTCCTAATATTGTTTTCGCTTGCTAGGTGGAAGATAGTGCCTATTCTTGTACACAGGGCCTATGCAATAACTGAGATGATGATGTTGCCAAGGTATTTTCTCTTGTAACCGAGCAACCTATGATGATCCTGTATCTATTCCTTGTAGGAGAGGTCCTCTGAATTCCTCCAAGTCAGAACTCATACTTCACATTTTCTTTCCATTTCTTTTGTTTTCCTTCACTATGTTGAAAGCAGTTTTCCACTGAAAACTTAAATCTGTTCTGTTCAAAAAATTTGGGAACATAGCAATATTTGCGAAAAGGCACTGACTCTGGGATTACTTCTTCATTTATTGTTGCTAGTGTTAGACTGAGTTAATGACAGAAAGAATCACCATACTGCTCTTGATTTTTGACCAGGTTGGAAGAGCAAGCAGACATGACCAAAAGAGAAGGAAAACTCATCCATTGTGCAGTTCTATTATTCTCCTTTGGCTGCTTGCATTTACCCTTCCATTCAATTATTGTGTTCATGACGTCCAGCATGCAGGTGCACTATCTTCCTAAGGAACACGTAGAAGAGCTTGTGATTAATCAGAATCTAACCTGTGGCCAGCAACTATTTGTTTCCATTTCTCAATCCTACTGTTGACTCTGTGTTCCCTTTCCCCTGGTTAGTACCACTGCTGAGCTCAGTAGCTTTACTTAGCGTCATGACCACACTGGAGACCTGAATAAATAGTTACCAAAGTGATGCAGCAGGATAATTTGCACTGGGAAGATCCATAGCAATCATGACAGAGAACTTTAATGTGCTTTAATCATATCCTAAACAACTTTGAATGGATGCAATTATCATATGTATTTTTGAACACTGATTAAAGTAGATTATTCTCCATAGTATGTGTGGTTCCCATGCAATCAATTAAAGGGCCAAGTGGAACAAAACAGTACTCTCTGAGAGCAAAGAAAATGACCCAACAGACTGCCTTTGAAAATCATCTTACCTTCTCTTCAGGGTCTTGATGATACTCAGTCCACTGTAGGTTTTTAATTTTTCAGTACTCATAATCATGCAAGTTGGCTAATACTCATATTGGTACTGACTCTCTGAATAAGTCTTTCTAACCTAAGTGGGATAATGCTCTAGGCTTGCTTATCTGTTCTGTTCTGTAGTATTGTTGCCTGTGTCAGAAATGAAGAGGTCGATGTAACCACAAACTAGTGAGAGAAAGAAAATGAGGAAGAGATGGTATCTTATGGGAGGTGACAAATCCTAAGTTAACCCCATTACAGAAGAGAGAGATATCTTCATTTTAATAGATGAATGTAATTACTTATCATAGGGCTGAAATATGTCTTAATTAAAACTTATGACACATTTGAACCTTGGGCATTTATTTTCTTCAGTTGGTAGAGAACTCATGGAACCCTGTAGTCTCTGTACAGTAACAACAAAACTTTTTCTATGTTTAAAGAAACAATAAGGCATAAAACTAAAGTTGTGTTTCACTTACTGTCTTCAAGTTTATTTATCTTTGTTTACAGGAGATGTTTATCAGGCTGTAGATGAAGATGTTAAAGTGTGGTTAGATGCAGAATTTATGTTACTAGATGACTCCATAGGCAGAGGCATCCCTAAGGGAGAAGCTTTGAAATGGTGAATCCAAGCCTCTCAGTGGTGATGTTTGAAGTATGTGTAGAATACCAATATGGAAGTATCAATTAACAAAGGAGAAGCAAGAGTTAAGTAACTCCATAGTGTACTTTTCCAAACAGGATTTTACAAATGTATATCCTTTCATCTTTTTAGTAACAATTCAGAACCATTTTTTATTACTCTTTAAAAAAAATTCTTCCATTTATTGATGTACCTCAAAAATAAAGCCCCAGGAAGGGCACAAGGAAGAATTTTGTTACTGTTCACCATGCTATTTTTTTACTTTCCCTCATGACATCTTTTTTAGTAAAAGTTTCTGTAGTTATGACAGAAACTATCTTAGAAACAAGTAAATGTAAATAAAGGACCTATTATTAAATGACCTAATAAGTAATGAACAAGAAATACCAATTTATATTTGCTGGGACTAGGAACAGAAGGAGAAAATCATCACAAAATTAGCATTTATTTATATTTTAAATTCTCTGTTTACATTACTATAATTTGATCAGTTCGTTGCTTTACTTTATCTACGAAAATAGAAAGCAGCAATTAATGAATGTTATGAAGTGGGTTTGTAAGCAGGCCAACGACTGATAAATTGTTTTCACTGTATCTATAATGATTATCTTTTTTCTCAAAGATTTGTTTTCATCCATATTTTAAAATATGTTCTGAATATTTCTGTGTAAAATTGCTCTTTTAAACTTTTAGCATCTTTATTGAGGTGCAATTGTATGCAATATTCAAGGAATGAAGTTTTTCTATGCATCCATTACTAAGCCCATATAATGAACATGTCAATCATTCTAACTATTTCCTGGTATCTCTTTATTCTCTTCTAATTCTGTTCCTACAAATATGGGCTTTAATTCTTCTAGCTGTTTTCTATCATAATGGAGATGGTATAAAACCTAAGATTTAAGTATAAAACTTAAGTATAAGGCAGCTGGAGAGATGGCTCAGTGGTTAAGAGTACTGGTTAACCTTTGCAGAGGAACTGAATTCAGTTCCCAGTACCCACATTGTGGGTCACAACTGTCTGTAATTTGGCTTTGAGGATTTCACACCCTCTTCTGATGCCAAGTGCCTTGTTCCTGGCCAACATAAGGTGCACACTTTGCTAATTTTTGTTGTTGCTGATTGTTTGTTAATATAAAATTTTTATTAAGAAAAAATTTTCATTCATTTTACACACCAATCAAATATCCCTCTCTTCCCTCCTCCCACCCTCCCAGCTTCCCCATCCCAGAAGATTTTAAACAAACAAACTATATATAAACAGCTCCAGAAAAAAATTGAATTTCCAGACCTATCATCTCTTTGCTGATATCATAAATCTGATTGTTAAGGAATGAGATCTTGAGATTGAGAATGGCATATACAAATCCATAAAATTGATGTATTCCAAGTTCATTATCTCCAGATTTACCAGGTCTCTCTGTTACTGCAGAAGTCATTTTGCCTGAATGATAGAAGGCTGCACACTCTGGCCTGTGCTTAAAGATTAAGAAGCACCTTCTGCCATACAAGGTGACATGCTTTCCCAAAGGATGTACCCTTGTCACCCTTCCTGGCTACCAGACAGATAACTAAACTCAAATGGCAACACTACTGTGGTAGGAAGGCACTATTTATGCATGACCCAAAGAAGCTTAATGATCAATCAACATATTCTGCCTAGAGGTTGAAAAATAAGTACCGAAATGGATTTGAGGTTTCCAGGGAAGGGAAAGATGTCTACCTGGGAGGATTCTCCAAGAAAGCAAAAGTTAACACACAGCAAATACACTCAAATAATATATTAAAATGTTGCCAAGATGACTATTGTTAGCATACAGGAAATGATTTCCTGAAATGTCTGTGGCAGAATGAGAAAATAAGAAAAATAAAAGTAAAAAAAAAATTCAGAGAAATGCATTACTATAGATTAAAATTTACATACAATAAGACATCCCATTAGATTCCTGAAAGAAAATGTTAGAAGGCACCTTGCTGGTATGATAAGGAATAGACTGCAGATGATGGAATCAGCATCTTTGGGGGGCCAAGGAGTATGACTTTCTGCTGTACACTTGTAGGAATCAAAATTGCTATTCAAGACCAGCCATTATTCACCTGACTACTTGCCAAAATCCCAGTTACAACCTTATCATCATGAAGTAATTTTCTCATGACAACCTGAAGGACCAGATAAAAACTAGTCACTAAGATGTTTAAATAGAGAGCAGTGTCTCTCTAGGGGCAAATCTGATAGAAATGTGAAAAGAAGGCTACCTAACATATATCGTCAAAAGCAATCAGGTTCAGATGATCAGGGGTCTAACAGCCCTCTCCCCAGTGGAAGCCATGGTTCCTTACCCAAATTTCAAATAAGAGACTTCTATGAGGAAAATCCTTATACATCATTCTCCCCTATTCCTTCATTTCCACTTCTTGTTTCAGTCTATTTTTCTCCCACCCACTTGCACACCACTCTGCTTTCCCTCAGGTCCTTATCCTGTTAAGAGTTTTACCCGACTTATCCCAAGTATCACATTTCTTCCTGTTCTATGCCTATGGAGAACTCAGCAACTCTGCCTGCAATTTATGTGTATTACCCTCAGACATTCATGGGTTTCCTGTCCATCTTTATCCCCCATACTTTAATTACTGCTATCCATCCTAACTGATTGATAATGGCCTCAGCCTCAGGGTGCTTTCCATTAAAATTTTATCAGATATTATAACCATATGTCTAATACCCCCTTGTTGCTTCTCAACAGTTTTTATTTACATATGAAATACTTTTGTAGCATTTGAAGGAACACATACTGAATAGCATTTTAGAAAGAAAGCTCTGGAATGTACCATATTTTATAAAATCATTGAACTTTTATAAGAAAATATAACTGAGTAAATGCAGTCTGTTATACATTAATTTGCACAAACATCCAAACTTCCTCACTCCTAGAAAATTAGAATAATTAAGAATACAAAAATAGAAGAAAGAATAAAGTTGTTACTTCACAACATACAGTGTCCAATTCTAACAACAAGTAAACTTTGTAGCTCCTGGCAAAGTGTTTTCCACAGAAACATCATAGAGTTTTATTTCACTTAGAGATAATCACCTAGTGTTATTCATTGCTACTCATGAAGATTTCCCATGGTACTTAACAGCCAAAGGAAGAACACTACTTTAGATATTATACTGGTACACTTTTACAAGGTGATGGGCATATGAAAGTGAGTATAGGTAGTCTTGTAGGGTTATCTAGGAAATACTGTATAGTCTCTTAAAAGTAAATACCTATGGAAAATGTATCATAGTAATAATCAACAAAATAGTTTGGCAGTGAAGTAGAATTTTCACTGAGTATCTATGAATGGATTTGCCCTTAGACTGCTGAGATTTGAGTACCAAATCCATGAGTGCCCAATTCTTAATATAAAATGGCATAATATTTGCATATAACCTACATAAATCTCCCTGTAGGTTCTACAAGCTCTTTAAATTGCATACAATATACAATACATTGTAAATGATATTCAGATAACTTTTATTTGTATTCTTGTACATGATAAGAAAATGAAGTGTCTATATATTAAGTATAGCAATAAATTTTTTCCTGAATATTTTTAATACAAGGTGGTTCAATCCACATATGGAGCACTAGCGGATACGGAAGGTTGACTCTAGAGTTTTAAATTTAAGGGTAAGTTCTGGAGATACTCAAGGAATCTACAAAGCTCCAGCCCCAATTTCTTTGCCAATAATTCAGTCACTTACCTACAGCAACCAAACAGTGGTAGTGCAGTTAATTATTTGGCTTTAAATTATGTCAATAACAAGCACAGGTGAGTACTATTGTGAAAAAACTATATTACTTTAGGGTTACATGGTTAACATGACAGGTGGGAAAGGAATCATCCGGCAAGAGCATTTTCCCCCTTGTAGTCATTCAAAGATGGATTCAACAAGTTTATGCAGTATCTGAATGTTCTATAAAGAATTTTGCATTCAGGCAATATTCTTAATCACAATCACCTACTGACAGTAGAGTGTAAGAAAAGGAGCTGTCCACAGTTGTAATATAACTAGTCTCAAGAAAATCTGAAACTTATGCTGCTTTCCCAGTTTTCAGTATCTAATATCACTTTCACCTATTTGTGTTCATCCTCAAGAACAAAATTGTGGTTGTAAATGCTCTGAGAGGAAACAGTCATGTTCTCAACACCAACACTGATGAGTAACATTTTGTTTGTGTAACAAATAGCATCATGGCTGCTCAATAAATGATGTATTCTAGTCCCAAATATGTGAACATAATAAGCAGTAACTATTCAAAACCACAGTTTCATCAAAAGGGGGAGAGATACAACCGGGAACCACACATGTCACCCAGGTGTATGAAATTTTGAATAATCTTTGTGTGGATAAAATAATAAAGGTGCATGTGGGTTTGTTTGATTTATTATACACTCCCACTTAAGACCTTGTTATAATATATGAATCTAGCAATTAGATTAGTCATGCATTATAGGATATTTTTGTACACACACATATACACATACACACATACATATATGTATATGTATGTATGTATGTATGTATGTATGTATGTATGTATATACTCCTTTCATAAAAACTCAATATTATTGCTATTATTTTCTCATGTAAGTCAGCCAGAGGAGATTGAAATCATTTTTAATAAAAATACTTACATTACTGTCCAACAAGAGATTTGGTGCTGTTTATGACTCTTCAGATGTAGACAAAAGATTGCTGCTTACCTTTAGTTTCTGTGATTTCTACAAACATTAAGCTCAATTAAATCTTGTATTGTCACACTGGACAAATGACTCAACAGTCAAAAGCATGTTGAAGTGAATCAAAATGACTGTATGAATCATACCGTCTTCCTGTGTATGTAGTCTAGTGATTAATAAGACCACATTTGAAGTTAGAAATCCTTGTAGCACCAGCACACACAAGGTAACATTGCTTGGTTGCTTTGTGCTTGTTTGAAACAGAGCCTCATTTTGTAGATTGACTGGCTCAGAACTCACAATGTAGTCCAGCCTGTCCTTGAATTCATAGAGCTTCACATCCTATATCCTCCTGAATGCTGCAATTAGAAGCATTCACTAACATACTTGGCTATCAGGTAACCTTGAAAATAACTTTGGAGAACAACCATACAGTAAACAGGTATGAAACATTGATTGTAACTACTTTTTACAGATGCCCCAGACATCTGATGATTATTATAAGCCAGAGCATTTTTGTCCTGTAGGTACCCAAGGAACAACTTTGGAGACATATGCTTGTAAGTAAGTAAAAGAGATGAATTTACTTAACTAAATACTTGAAAGAATGATAAAAATCCATAATGCTCAATGGAGACCTTTAGAAATAATGAGATATTTTAACTTGGGAATTGCTAATAAGTCAATATAGAGTACATGAAACATTCCTAGGTCACACTCTAGCAGGCAGCAAAAAAATTGTCATTTATGACAGACCTAAAAATTTTTTTAAAGTATATCCCAGAATAAACCCAATGAGGGATGCACAAGTTCTTTCTAAAAAAAAAATGTAAAACTTTAATGAGGGATGTAAAGGAAGACAAGTAAAATGGGTATCTATTTCCAGTTCATGAATAGGTAAATGCCAGGTAGTTAAAATGACAATTCTACAAGTCAAACCATTTTTAATCCCTAAAACAGTCCTCCAAGTTTGTCATTGCTGTTGTTTAGTGTGATTTTGTGTATACAAATTTATAAAGTTTAAAAGACAGAGAAAACTGGGTAAAATAACATAAAACCCAAATGCTGCATTGCCAGATATCAAGGTATGTAACAAAAAATTACAGATAAAATAGTATCCAGAATCTGAAAAGAATATAGAGATGGTAATTTGATTTTTAAAATCACACACATATTTATCTTTAGTGTATTGCAAAATAGCATTGAAAATCAGTGAGTAAAACATGGATCATTGAAATAATTGGCATTATTTTTAAACTAAAAAAAAAACCTTGCCTATTGTTATATATTAAAATACATTTCAAATAGTAAGAAAAAGGAAAATTAAACAAAATCTTTTCATAGTAGGCAAATATTTAACTGATGTTCAGTTTAATAATAATTTTGGTGGAAAGTCAGTAATTTATTCTGCCTTATACATTTCAATGTATAATGAACTAAATAAAAAGAAACAGAACTCAATTAAACTGAAATTATAAATTAAGTAAGTAGTAACCAAGCAAATGCTATGATGCATTATTATGAAGGTGTAATTCTATTTAACAAAGCAATTTTAATTCTGTAGTTTAAAATGTAGAAAGTTTGTAAGCTTTGTGTGGTCCTTTCTTACTCTGCAGGTGATAAAGTTTCTCAGGCTTCAAAAATCCACACATTAGAGTAATATGAAGTAATTGTAACCACACATTTGGTGGCATAGGCCAACACAGATTTCTAAAATCTTTCAGTCTGGAAATTTGAAATGGGTTTCATGGGGTAGTATTCAGGTGTTAGAGAAATGATACTTTATGAAGGTTCTGAAAAAACAGTTCCTCTTTTGCCCCTTTTCAGGGGGCAAAGGTCACCTTTTTTCTTTGGTCATGTGAACATGAAGGCAGTGGTCAAGGACTGTAGCATCCATTCTGCATATCTCTTCCATTCTAAATTCTCTCCTTCAAGCTTCTTCCATTCTAAATGACCTTGTTATTACACCAAGATCTTTCTGGTAGTCCAGGGAAATCCTGCCATATCCAGACTTTTACTCAGATATATATATATATATATATATATATATATATATATATATATATATATATATATATATCTGCTCTTGTTACATAAGATAATATCAATAAGAGGTCTAAGGATTAGGTCATGAACATCTTTGGAGGGGAAAAGTTTTTCTCTTACCATTTCCTGTATGTCTAGGATATCTTTATCTCCCCCCACCCATCTCCTCTGTGTGTGCACGCATGTGTGGTATATATTTCAATCTTTTACTGTCCCCAAAGAACACAGAGCTTTTTAGTTCTATAACACATGAAAAGAAATTCAAATGATTGTTTTTTAAAAAAACACATACATTGAACTTGCAGAGTTTACCATTCTTATTATTGCCCATTCTGGTAACATAGTTTATTCTTGTGAATGGGCAACTTCAACAATCCACTGTTGAATTTGTTCATGTGAAGTAAAGGAATCTAAACTGTAAAGACTCCAGCTTTTGGCTAAGGTCTGGGAACTTGGACCAGGACTCTCTGGCTTTGTGAGCTTTTTCTGATGGGAAAGGCAGTGTAGGCAGAAAAGAGAGGTAATGTTCTTCACCCGGACACTAAAGGCACATTTAAAGTTGTTTACAATCCTGTCGGGTGTTATGTGGAATGCTTTCTCTGCGATTTCTATGTTCACTTGCATTGTGGATAATTAAAATCCACATATAATATGAAATTCATTTACTGAGATGGTACTTACATAACATCTACTTTATATTAGATGTAGTGTGAGGAGATGGCTTCCACAACAGAAGCAATATGAATGGGAAAATGTATAGTGATATAAGATCAATTCTGAGATCAAACAGGAATATTTTGTTTTCCCAAGGATCTTGAACTGGGTAGAGAAAATCATAGTCAGGGTTTCTTTGGGTGGCCAGCTACCAAATAATGACAACGAGATTTAATATTAATTATTGAAGCTTGGCCTTGGCTTAGGGTTGTTCCCAACTAACTCTTATAGCTTAAATTAACCTGTTTATATTATGCCTCATTACCTTTCCTGAGTTCAGTACATCCAACTTCTCTGTGTCTGGCTGCCAAATCCCCTGCACCCCAGATTCCTCTTAGAGGAGGTTTTAGTGTTAGATGAGTACAGGAAAGTAATCAGTAGACAACAAAAGCCTGATTGGGATACAAACCTAGTGAAGTGTATGGCTACTGGAGAGAAGGATATACTGTGTAGAACTTTTGTGGCAAAGAAATAAATACCTATGTGACTTAACTTTGGAAGATGGTAAGCCCTGGGCAAGAGTTGCTAGCCTCTGAATTTCCCTGAAAACCAGGTTTAATTGTCCTTGTAACGTGTTCTAGATGTTTATTGTCTTATAAGTGAATGATGATGAGGAGGAGGATGGAGATATGATTTGAAGACTTTGATTAGGATTTGAATAACATGCCATCAAACTTTCTTTGAAGTTCAACTGAAAAGCTAATGTCAATTCTTTTTCCAAATGTCTAATTTTAATTGCTTTCTTGAATCCTTCAGATAAAAAAGATTTCCATTTCTACCTTAGGCAACAGATTTATAAATATAGTGAATAATTTTACCTTTCCGAATTTTACTCAGCTGAATATAGAGAGAAATTGAGAATTATTACAAAAATTCTAATCTATCTAAATCTAGTATAAAGTTCTTCAGTAATTAAAAAAATCAGTGATAGTTTTCTTATAGTACAGATACGTTTTTCAATATGGTAGATGAGATTCAGAACTAGAAGTCAGTGAAAGCTTTTCACACATAAAGAAAAATGGTCTAAACTGTGAAAACAAAGTACTGTGATACTGACAGAGATTTCCATTTTTCTTTTGTTTTACCATTCTTCTGAAAATTAACTTGAAATTATTTTAGTGATGATAAAAATACACATGGTGAGGGAAAATCATTATCATCAAAGTTCTGGTTCTAACAAGCAAAATAGGAAAATATTAAATATTTGATAGTAATTGTTTGATTAGATGATATACATGCAGTCACCTCATAAATTGTAAAAGACCTATAAAAGTATTTAAGTCTGTTTTTATAACTTTATACTTTTAAGATATTTAAATGATGTTAACATTTGTTACATAGTGACAAAAACTATATATTAATAGTAAATCTAGCAAGATTTCACATGCATCACCACAAGAACTACAGAATATGTCTAAGTAAATAATATATGCATAGGTGTGTCTAGCTTCATTTGAACATGTAGCTATAAATATACATTGACAATGACCTTATCAACAATTGAGAAAGATGATTATATTCATTTCATCTTTATAAAATGAATGATATGTAATGAATATAACCTTATAAGCAACTTAGAATGGAAGATATAGAAACTTTTAAAAAGTTATGTATTTTATTTCATCAATAATATCATTGATTCCCCATTGATAAAAGTTTTTAAGTATCATTATTATCTGCATGGGATGCTAAATATATTATAATATAGCCTGGTTATTTGTTTTGAGTTTAATTTGAAATTACATTTATATACTTTCTGCATATGTGTGTTGTTTAGAGGATAACTTGTGGTAATTACTTCTCTACCGTCAACCATGTGGGATTTGGGGATCAAACTCAGGTCATTAGGCTTTGGGACAAGTACTTTTATCTCCAGAGTGATCTTGTTTTTGATAAAGTCATAATGTTTAATATACTAGTAATTTTAAAAGTGAAAACTTGTATGATATTTTGTAATTATTTAAAATAATATATTATTTTAATTTAAAAATAATTATTTAAATAATATTTTCAGTTCTTTCAAAGTGTATCACATAGTTTCTTCCTTTTATGTTTCAGAGTTGGCACAAACACTTTTGAAAGCACAAGAATTTTTGAAAAGTTGAATTGTATGAAATGTTTCTAATGAATGACAGTATTTTTATTCCATTGGAGAATTCTTGAAGATAAAAGGCACCATTTTGCCATCAGAACTGTTATTGTCTACAAAGGCTGTATTGTGGAAATGGATTAAAAAATTCTTTGATATGTCTTTTCATATGTATACTTAACAGAAAAAGACTGCAGTATTGCAAGTCTGTTGCAGCTGCAGTACTGACATCTCATAAAGAAAGGGTAATCAGAAAGATCTAAGAGTATTAAACTTGATGTTCACTATGACAACAGAGGACAATGTCCTTTCCTACTTTTTAAATATTTTAAAGCTATACCATATTTTTAAAAAGTTCATGCCTGGTCATGTGCTATATTTTATGATGGAATGGTTAAATATGAACTGTGTTCATGGAGGTCTAAGAAAGGGGGTGGGAGAAACTGAATAAATACTTACTGTGCTTCCTTTTTTAACTTTCACTAGCACAGAGCTGCCACAAGATTCCTTTACAATCTTCCCAATCTCACCATGAGAGGAAATGCTCTATAAGTCAAGGGACTTGAAAGACCTAGTTCTCTCAGTTTATCTGTCTGTCTGACTCTGTGTTATATCTGTCTCTCACAGAGATCCATATTTGATACGAGTCTGTTTATCTAATTTGTATATATAAATTTTAGGTGTGCTTTACTGACAGAAGAACAAAGGTTTCAAATAATTGAAGTTGTTTTGGAAAGTACTAACCAGGTTCTAGCCATTTACAACTTTATTGTAGTATCTGAGGATTAGTTCTTCTTTCTTCCCATTGCTTCTCATGAACTGCACATGGTGCAAATCTTTGTTTCCTCATTTTAAAACTCAATTATCCTGTTTAAAATTTAGAAAATGTCATGTTTATGTTAATGTCAAGGGTATGTCTTTCCAAGATGCAAAATAATAAGTTTGAACTCTTTGACATATTAAAAACACATCACGGTGCCATTTTCTTTGTTGAAAAGTGAATTATCTATGTATCAAATGACAAGGGATTCTTTGTTACTATTATACTATTATTTTGGCCTTTCCTGATGAAACAGCTGTGGATGGGAGTAACAATGGAGGATATAAATATTTGCAAATCTGAAATGAATATATGGAGCCAGAAATGTTTGTACACTGACTTTATAAATAAATCAGAAATTTTAAGGCAAGAATAATGTTACTGTAAATGCTTCACTGTATTGCGTGATTCTAATTTTAGTTACGGTCCTGGAAGCCACAAAAGGTTGTGCATAATGTAGTAAGACAGTTAACACTAACTGGTTCTCCCACAAATAAACAATTTCTGGCAGTAAGGCCTGTTGACTATGGGTTATGCTTCAGCCACTTTTTGTTCTTTCAGTACAATGCTAGTGACTGAATCTTGATACTTGCACAGCATAAGTGATCACTCTGTCCCTGGGCTATGTCCATAGCTCTTAAATGGTTCTTAGGGTGTAGCAATAGATTATTTCTCTTGTATTCATCTGTTTTTGGTTGTGTATGACAGTTATGTAGGAAACAGCCACAATAAACTAGATGTTTGAGTAAAGACAAGGCCAATAGTCAGCACAGGATATAGCCAAGAAACATTGTGAGAATCCAAACAAGAGCCAATATAAAAATATATGTACACAACACATATACATATATAAAATCCCAGATGAATTCCTGAATATGTGTATTCAAACTTAGAAAATTAGAACGCTAACCTTATAGCAAGGATTATACTTAATTTATAAGTAAAGAAATAAAATCATTTAAAAATTGTTCCTCAAAGCTACATAATAACTGTGCAAAAGAATATTCCAAGGGAGATAGTTAATGTTTGAAACAAAAGCTATTTCCTTCTATACAGTATTTTGTCTTGCTATGCCAATCATTCTAGAGTTATAGTTTCCACTACATGGCTTTAAGACTTACACAGCTGTTATTTGTAGCTAACAACCAGGTTCTAGACCCTCCTATTTCTACATGTAACATAATAGCAAATGTGTTTGAAAACAATGTTTTTAGAAATTGGCTATATCATTACTAAAACAAGAAGGTTTATAATAGGTCTATAATATTTTCTTTAAGGACCCTTTTCAAAATAATCAAGTTCAGAAAGAGGTAAAAATCCGGAACATTTCTCCTTTTCCTGGACTCTGAATATTAACCCCATTTTTATTGCAGGCCTTATACATATATATGTATCCAAGATGACAAAAGAAAACTTAATAGTTCATTTCCTTATAGAATAATTTCATTCATTTTCTTAATTTAAAATTTTGGTATAATATATTAAATCATGTTTTCTCCCTCCAAACTTGTCTCTGGTTCTCAGTACTTACATGCCCATTCATATTCCTATTCTTTCTCATTCTCAAAAACAATAACAACAAAAATAAAACACCAGCAAGGCAAATAGAGTTGAAACAAAACAAAAATCTAACAAAACAAACAAAAAAATCATGTGGTATGTGATTAATATACCCATTGACACTCCATTGTGAGGAAAATTGATTTTCCCTTTCCAAGCAGGTATCAATTGCAAATTTTAGTGTCTTGGTTAGGTGATGAACTTTGCGTTCATTTGCCTTTCCCAGTTCTGGGTTTTGTCTGATTTGAACCTGTGCAGGCTTTTGTCTATCAGTCCTGTTGCTCATGCCCTTTTGTTTCCTATTTCTATACAATATATTTTGATATGTATTTCCTTTTCTCCAATTCCTCTCAGAAAGGATTCTGTTTATAATGTAAAATCCCACCATTTAATTCATAGATACAAGTCCATTTAACATATCATCAGATTGCTCTATTCTTAGTTTATAAATAGCAATATCATATTTTTGAGTATAGGTCTCATACATTAAATACACAAAATACGCAAGCAAGGAACTAGACTAAATGGCATGTATCCTCTTGTATAATTGCCTCAATTAAGCATGTGAGAAAATTTGATTTCATGGACAAAAAGCCAGTAGCAGCCAATATACACTACACAGAATGTAATGGATAATATGAAAACTTTCTAAAGAAAATGTGTTGACTTCTATTACATTAATAAATGCAACCAAGATATTCAATAACATGTCACTACCAAGTAGTTTCAATAGCAACTAATAAGAGGGACGTTATTCTGAGCAAGTTTGAAATAGGCAAATACTTGTGGCAAACCTAGTTTAGGCCTGTGTAGACATTTTCATTGACAAATGGCTATCTCTAAGACTTCAAATGAAATGATATATGCAAATTAAGTAATTGTCCCAATTGCTTTGTGTGGATCTTGGATAATGTTACTTCATATGGGCTGGGGACTTTAAATGCAACTTCTCTAGATTTGGTTTGCAAGCCTTTGACACTAACTCTGTCTTCTGATTCACCATGTATTGTTCAAATCTTAGGTGGTCTATTAACAAAAAAAAAACTAGAGCCAGATATCAGGGTGAAAGCTGGAACATCAGAGAAGCATAGAAGCCAGCCACTAGTTCTTACCTCTATGAAATCCTCAGCCTAAAGACAATGAGTTCATGTTTCCCCATGCCTTATATACCTTCCTCTGCCCAGACATCACTTCCTAGGATTAAAGGCATGTGTGCTTCCCAGTACTGGGATTAAAGGTATGTTCCACCACTGCCTGGCTATGTTTCCAGTGTGGCCTTGAACTCACAGAGACCCAGACAGATCTCTGCCTCCAAAGTGATAGGATTAAGGGTGTGTGCCACCAATGCCTGACTGCTAAGTCTGTTCTAGTTGCTGGCTCTGTCCTCTGATCCTCAGGGAAGTTTATTAGGGTACACAATATATCACCACAAGCATGAGCTTTTGTTGAAGTCTTGCTTATGTCTTTCATTAATTTCCCCCTATGTCCTACCCACAGCTTGCCCAACCTGATCCCTCGTGTTTTCATTCTGCCACTCCATCCCCAACCACCAGTTTACTCAGGAGATCAGGAGATCTCCTTCCCAGGTGGTTTAAGAGAAACCTGGTGCTAGGAAAACTCTCAGAAATCCATAAGAATGACCCCAGCTCAGACTCATAGCAATAGTGGAGAAGGTACCTGAACTGTTTTTTTCCTGTAATCAGATCAGTGACTACCATATTTGTTATCAGAGAGCCTTCATCCAGTAACTGATGGAATCAGACACAGAGATTTACAGCAAAAAACTTGGCCAAGCTCCTGGAGTCCAGTCCAAGAGAGGGAGGAGGGATTGTATGACAAGGGGAGGGAATCAAGCACATGACTGCAGAACCCATATAGACAGCTGACCTGAGCTAGAGGAGCTCAGAGACTCTAGACTGACAGTTAAGAAGACTGCGTTGGACAGGTGTAGGCCCTCTGCATGTGTGTGACAGTTGTACAGCTTGGTCAGTTTGTGGGGCTCCTAGCAGTGGGATCAGGACCTGTCCCTGGTGCTTGAGCTGGCCTTTGGAAACCTATTCTCCATGCTGAGATGCTTGTTTCAGCCTTGATGCAGGGACAGGAGCTTAGTCTTTCCTTGCCTCAACTTGCCTTAGTCTCAACTTCCTATACCATGCTATGTTGACTCCCATGGCACCTTGTTGCCTCTGAATGGAGAGAGAGGCTGAATGGATGGTGGGTATAGGGTAGATGGAAAGTGGGAGAGGTAACTGGAGGAATGGAAGGAGGGGAAAATGTGGTAAGTATGTAAAATAAATGAAAGAAATTAATTTTAAAAAACCTAAAAATACAAAAGAAGAAAAAGAAAATGATGTCTTGCTTATGTTCTGCTTACAGTACCTCGAAACTTTTCCCCTTTGATTTTGACTTTAAATTTTTTATAAGACTCATTTTGCTCTTACTTTATTCTCAGCTGTTTTGACCCTACCACAATCTCTAATATCTTTTATACTGAGACAATACATCAAAAAGGCAAAGTATAAATCCATATGTTGTATTCATATATATTGGGGTGTGTGTGTGTGTGTGTGTGTGTGTGTGTGTGTGTGTGTGTACACGCGCGCGCGCGCACGCACAAGCGCATTTGCACGCACATACGTTCTGTAGGAAGAAGAAAAACAATCCTCAAGTCTTTCTGGTCCGGTGCATTCAGCTGTCTATATGTGTAGTGGGTAGCCATTCCAACTTTGAACTGGAAGTTCCAACCCCCATTGAGGCTTCAATAATGGTCTAGCCTACAAGGCAGGGCTAAGAGAGGACATTGATGACCCGAGTTCCAGATGCCGGGGCTCTCTTGGTTCCAGGACCCTGGACGTTGGAGGTAGACAGAGCAGAGTTCTCCAGAGAACACCACCAGACTGCGACACACCTTTCCCAGAATTGAATATGACTCTTTTCATATATGGCATATCTCCATTCGTATTTTTCTTAATAATTTATCTTTTTCAAGATTGTAGTGGATAGCCATCCCAGCATTGGCCTGGAAGTTCCAACCCCCATTAAGGCTTCGGTAATGGTCATGCCCACAAGGCGGGGTGGAGGAGGAAGTGGAAGACCCAGGATCGAGAGGAGGTCTCTCGCTTGGATCTGGGATGCTGGACGCAGGAGGTAGACTGAGCAGAGTTCTCCAGAGAACACTGCCAGACTGCACCATACCTTTGCCAGACCCCACAACCTATCCCTTCATTTGTAAGTTACCCCACAAAATAAACCTCCCTTTTAACTATGTGGAGTGGCCTTAATAATTTCACCAATACAAGATCTGCTTATAATTCACAAAATCCTGCTTAATTATTTTTTTCTCCTCCAACTCATTTTTTTATTATATTTGTGTTTTAATTTTACACATCAGCCATGGGTTCCCCTGTCCTCCTGCCTCCCACACCCACTGCCACCTTCCTCCCATCCCCTCCCCTCCATTCTCAGCTCCTCCAGGGTCAAGACTCCCCTGAGGATTCATTTAAACCTGATGGACTCAGTACAGGCAGGCCCAGTCTCCTCTTTCCAGGCTGAGCAAAGTGTCCCTGTGTAAGCCCAAGGTTCCAAACAGCCAACTCATGCACGAAGGACAGGTCTGGGCCCCACCGCCTGGGTGCCTCCCAAACAGTTCAAGCTATTCAATTGTCTCACTTATCCAGAGGGCCTGATCCAGCTGGGGACTCCACAGCCTTTAGTTCATAATTCATGTGCTACTATTCATTTGGCTATTTGTCCCTGTGCCTCTCCAATCTTGATCTCAACAATTCACACTCTTACAGTCCCTCCTCTTTCTTGATAATTGGACTCCTGGAGCTCTACCTGGGGCCTGGCTGAGGATCTCTGCATCCACTCCCATCAGTTATTGGATGAGAGTTCCAGCACGGACCATTAGGGTGTTTGGCCATCTGATCTCCAGACTAGGTCAGATCAGGCTTTCTCTCAACCATTGCCAGCAGTCTACAGAGGATATGTCATAGTGGATTTCTGGGGACCTCTCTAGCACTCTGCCTATTCCTGTTCTCACGTGGTCTTCATTTATCATGGTCTGTTTTTCCTTGTTCTCCCTTTCTGTTCTTGATCCAGCTGGGATCTCCTGTTCCCCTAAGCTTTCTTTCCCTCAAACTTTGCCCTTCATTATTCCCACTTTTGTCCAGGTTGTTCATGTAGATCTCATCCATTCTCTGTCATTGGGCGATCCCTGTGTCTTTCCTAGTGTCCTGTTTTCTAGGTAGCCGAATGGCCAGAAACTCCTAATTATTTATGTAGTCAACTGTATTACTACAGTAATACAGACTGTATTACTATAGCTCTACTAACAATAGGAACCTACTTAAATGTAGTCTAATTCTAGCTAACTGAAGATTAATTTGGAAAGTTTCACAACAGAGAGAGAAAGAGAGACTACATACACATGCACAAAAATGTCATGTCTGGCATCAGTTCTCAATGGACATTAATTAAACTAGTATGTTTATTATTAAATATCAAAAGAGAAATCTTTTACAAATAAGGTAAAAATAAAAATTTAGAAATAAGCCCTCATTTTTTTTTATTGACTTACTACTCTAAGTAATAACAAAAATTAAATTCTACATCATTAAGAGAGGGCAAAAGACTAAATTGAACTGCAGGTAATAAACTGACCACAATGAATCCCATATACATATATGGGTTCTCAATAATGTTAGCTAACATGACTACAGTAGTCAATATGATCTAAAAATGTATTGAAAGTGCAAGTTCAATTAAAAATATTTGTTGCTGGATCCTAATGATTTCCTCAGGGGCAGAGGTGAGAAGGTGCAGAATCAATAGCACAGACACTAGGAGTCAGTTGAAGGCAATCAACAAACTTGTTTGTTTAATAATAGGGAAGGCCTTGTATACCCTTCTCCCAGAACCAAGTGTGTTTTGCAATCTGGTGGCATGCGTGGTTGCCCCTAGTTGGTTGGTCACAATCAGGAACTCTGACAGTAACCAGGAACTCTGACAGTGTCCAGACCTCTGACAATACCTTTTGCTAGGCTCTCTGGCAGACTCCAAGTTGACTCATAAGGAAGTACTAAGTTATGTGCATGCCTTGGCAACTGATCTGAGCCAATTTCCTTGACCTTATGGGCCTTACCTACTACATATCCACCCTTTTATCTTATTATGTGGGCACTCAGCAGGAGTTAGAATTCTTTGTTCTGGTTTTGTTAACCCCACGTCAGGGGGCTAAGTAAGTGGACTGTGCCTGTCTTAGCGTGGCTTGCCAAACAAGCTCTTACCCGTCATTGACTATGAGCCATCAAAGAGTATCCATCCCTGGGGAGTCACCCTGGGTGCGGAGGATCAAGCAGTAGCCCTTTTAATTTCAGAAATCCAGGCATGCATAACCTGTGGAGGGTGATAAATTGGATGTCTAAGAGCCATTAATACCTGTAGAGTCACCTTAGTGGCTGCCCATATTCGCCAGATATTCTTTGAGAGACACTTAAAAAGGAGAAAGATTAAGAGCACTACCCTGCCAATCAAAACATAAATAAAAATCTAGGAGGGATTTTTATCTTTTTATATCATTCCAAACTTTTCAAAAAATAAACAGTTAAAGGCCATAACCTCTACTGTTGTCTGATTTAATTGGAAAATTTTGTGTTTTAGCTGTAGTGGATATTATAGAACCTTAGCTGACCATGGGCTCAATATATTTTGCTAGCTCCCAGCCTTCTAAACTAATATTCCTCATTTTAAAAGACATCATACAAAATGAGGAAAAGTGAGGCTCCACAAGTCTTCAGCCTTTAGAGGGGCAATGAGAGCAAGAATATACATATTCCATTCTAGGTAATTTCCTCCTTGGTGGAAGCAGGATGATTTGTGGCCAGGTGCATATGTCTTTTTGGGACCCATATTGACATAGTGGCACTCTAAGGAAAAACACAAGCATGCCCTCTCCCACAGGCTAGCGGGGGGGGGGGGGTAGTGGCTGCCATAGGAGCAAGATAAGATCTCCCCATCTCACCAGAGGCAATGGTGTATTCTTCGGCACAGACTCACAGTGCTTGTAGGCCAGGCTGGGATCCTTGGAGGGCCTTGAGGGCCAGGTCCAAGACCTATTGAAAATAGTCATTCAAGCCAATTTTGGTGCACAGGATGGACATATTCTCCTTACCCTGTGAACATATCAGAAGTCACTGGGACATTAAGTAAGATATTGGTTTGGGCCTGGAAGACTGCCTGATCATCATAGGCCAGTCTCCAACTGAGAAAGATTGCAGGCTCCAACAAAGCTTTGAGAAAATGGTACCAATTGAAATAAGTTTGTAACTGCATGGACCATTGAGCAAGGACCTGGCAAAAGTAGGGGGAAAATCTAGGCCTGACTCATTGGCTGACTTTTAGATGAGGGAGGGATCAGCTATGGGGATGAGAATCCAGGGCTAAGCATCAACATTTGGGCCCACATTGGCTGAGAAGGCTTCTATTGTCCTGCAGACTGATAGTAGCACAGGCTATGAGGGTTATAAGATACCTGGCACTGTGGGAGGGTAGCCACCTCCTAAGGCAGTCAGTTACTGGGGTAGATGGTCAAAATATTGCAGCAGAGGTATAGTTGTCCATGCTGGTGATGGAGCAGAGGGAGCAGTGCATGACGTAATGAAAGCTGCACTGTTCTTTACGGTATCACAGGGCTCAAACTGACAGCTATGTTCTCCTTGACATAGTTTACAGCGTCCAAACTGATAGTTACATTCTCCTTGACAGATTTCACAGGGCTCAAACTGTCTGTCTCCTCCTCATCAGATATCATAGAGATATCCAACATAGAAGTATTGGGGGTGATGAAAAGATTACCCATGTTTTAAAGGGAAACAGCAAGCAAACAACAGTCAGAGAGAAGATGACAACAGTGGTGGAAATTTGTATTGGACCCTTATGCCTTGTGCTTAGTGGGGGACTTCTATGTTTTTTAGGCCATGGTTGTATGCCTACATGTTGTGTCCAGATGAGGGACAGCATTCAGGAGCCAAGCCTTGGTTACACCTTCTAGGGGGTCAATCCTTTTGTGGAGGGGCTGGGAGACCTGAAACAGGAAAACAAGTGCCTTCCTAATAGGATGGTTAGGCAAACATGACAGACAACACAAAAGAAGGTAAGAAATGGGGGTCCCAATGCTTGCCTGCTAAAGGGATCAAAAGAACACAACACTGAGGGGCCTTCTCACTAAAACACACCATCTTGGGGCTGCTGTCAAATACCAAGTGTGAAGGGAGGGAGAAATTCAGAAGCTGTGCTGGGAAAGAGAAAGTAATAGAAGCCCCATGTTCAGGTACCAGATGTGGCTGGATTCTAAAGGTTCTGTTGGGGTAGGCAGTGAGAAGATGCTGTGTCAATTGAACAGACACAGGGAGTCAGTTGAAGGCAAACAACAAATTCATTTATTTAATAAAGGGGAAGGTTTTATATTCCCTCCTCCCAGCACCTGTAGTAAGACAGGCCCATAGGGTCGAGGAAATTGGCTCAGACCAGTTGCCAAGGGATGGACATAATGTACTTCCTTATGAGACAACCTGAAATCTGCCTAAGGGCCTAGCAACAGGTGCTGTCAGAATTCTTGGTCACTGTCAGAGTTCCTGATCATGCCCAGCCAATGAGGGACAACCAGACAATGCCACCAGATTGCAAAACATTCTGGGTGCTGGAAGGATCATATATAAGGACTTCCCCATTATTAAATTAAATAAATAAGTTTGTTGTTTGCCTTCAACTGACTCATGGTGTCTATGTTGACGTCGTCCCTTCCCACCCCCTCCTCTGAGGGAGCCATTAGGATCCAGCAACAAATGATTAATGATTTGGAAAATGTACTGCAATAGAAAACAAATTTGACAAAACAAAAAAAAGGGATAAAGTAATGTAAATGGTTACACATATGCACATATCTTCACATTTATCCAAACATTGTATACATGTCATATATTTATGTCTGTATTCATATAAGATAAATTGAAAATGTTCTTAGTAGAAAATTATATTTGTGTTGATCTACAGATTGAACAAACTTTACAATGTTGATATGTCATTATTTTTTCTTAGAAATGAGGGAGTTCTTCGCAAAATAAAAATATAGAATTACTGTGATAGAATTTTAAGATGATTCTGAAAAATTCACCTCTTCATGGTACTGCTTTGTTTAATTTCAAACCTTTAAATATTTCTGCACCGTGAAGAATATGGACTTTTCGTACTGTGTCCATGAAATTATATGTCAAAGAAGAGGTTTTTATAGAGGTAATCAAGACTTATCACTGAACAGCAAGGTAATTGAAAGTTACTTTATACTGGGTTTGCCTGATCTTGTTTGAGGTATTTTATCTGTGAGCCCCAATAATGTTTATCTGAGGATCAGAGGAAAAAGCCAGCCACTATAGTAAACGTTGATGTCAGATGATGGTAACATGCTCATTTAATCCTATCACTAGGAAGGCAGAGATTTGTCTGGATCTCTGTGAGTTCAAGGCCACACTGGGAACAAAGCCAGGTATGGAGGTAGATACCTTTAATTCCAACATTAACCATAAAGGTCTGGAGGTCTATCCAGATAGACAGGAAGTGACAGAGCTGTGCAGGAAGAAGAAGTGATGTAGATGGGCAGAGAGAGGAAATGAGATGGCAGAACAGAAAGGCATATAGGTGTGGGTATACAGAAAATAGCTCTCTTTGGCAGAGGACCTCCAAGTGGTAAGAACTTAGTTGGCTTCTTTTTGCTTTTTGGATCTCTCAGCTTTTACCCCAATATCTGTCTCTAGGTTTTTATTAATAAGACCATTTACCAATTCTTCTACAATTGTCAAGTTATTAAAAAAAAATCCTAAGCATGGGATTATTTGGGAGACAAAGAACATGGCAATAACCTCTAGATATGACCATAGTCCTACTAGACTCATTGGCTTCAGTTATGAAACCTCAAAGTCTGCTGATAGTGCTTAGGTTATTGGATGTAAGGAAACTTAAATAGTAAGTGTTTTATGACATTACTATTCTGATAATTTGTCACACAAGAGAAGAAAATGAACATAATCAATGAACTCTTAAAAATAAATAGTGAAGTTGGAAGGTATACACTAGGTGATTATTGGGATTTATGAAGCAACAGTAACCTAGACAGTTCTATATTGTTGAGAAGTTATGTATAAGAGTCATACAGACTAATGAGACATAGCTAGATGTAGACATTATATGATAAACTGATTTTGAAGAAATTTACAAGGAACAATATTTTCAACAAATTACAATTTAAATGTTGATCTCCTTATATGTCATGAATTTTGGCCATTTATAACATACTATATTTGTGGTTGGGCATCCAGGGAAGTAGCTCAGCAGTCATAGCATTAGCTACAGGAACAAGAGATTAGTATTCAGATGATGTCTTGAACCTACATAAATCCTAGATGGAGATAGTGTATGCTTTCAATTTCAACCTTGGAAATCAGAGACAGGGTCCACAGAGCAAACTGCAGGGCAAACTAGCAGTATTTGTGAGTTCTAGGATGGGCTAAAGGGTCCTGACTCTGCTGGAGAACAGTATAGGAAGATTCCTGATGTTGACCATTGACCTCCACATCCAGCACACTAAAATAAAAGGTATGAATAAAAGGCACTTCTAGATGATAGAAGGAATAAAGGCTAAATGACAATTATATAGGCGAATGTTTCATAAATAGGCAAAAATAAAGAAGATAAAAACAATCATAAATTATAGGTCAAATTGAAATATTTATTTCTTTTTAATTTTAGAAATGATTTGACATTATAATGTAATTATATCTATCATTTCCCTACTGTCATTTTCCCATCTCCAATCCCTTCCATTTAACCCCCTAACTAGATCTCATTCCAATTTAGTTTCTTTTTAATTATTGCTTTGTATGTGTCTGTGTCTGTGTGCATGTGCGTGTGCGTGTGCGTGTGCATGTGTGTGTGTGTGTGTGTGTGTGTGTGTGTGTGTGAGAGAGAGAGAGAGAGAGAGAGAGAGAGAGAGAGAGAGAGAATTCCTAAATATAAATATTAGAATGTGTTCAGTCCCTATGATGTTATTTAAAGGTATTTCAATGTATGCATTATGGTGCTCACTGTTTACTATTGAATAACCAATTGCTGTGTTCTTCCCCAGGGAGGACTATTTCTGTTGCTATTAGCATTTCTTAGTCACTGGTTATTTTTTGTCTTGATTTGAACTCTCATGAGCTTTCCCCTTCCATGCTAGCATGTCTATTGATATCATCCTTTTGTGGATTTTGTTCTTGCAGATATATTGGCAAGCATCCATGGGAATAGATTCCCCATAATTTCTAGGAGACCCAATCTAATAGTAAGCTACTCGGTTTCCTGACTTTTATGGTAATTCTGTCCCCTCTTTTGCAATGATCTCTAACCCAGAGGTACAATAGTTGTGTTTTAGATATATCATTTGGAACTGAACCTCACAACTCTGCATTCTGATGGGTTGTGGTTTTCTGTAATGGTCTCCATATGTTGCGAAAAGTTTCCTTGATGAAGGATGAGAATAATGTCAGTAGGTATAAGAAGAAATAATTACAGTTAAGGATTATTCTGGCTTAATAATGTGGCAGTTGTAGTTTTTCCTCAAAGATCTGTGACTTCACTAGGCTCAGGTAGCTGGTTAGATTCTAGCACTAGCTATAATTTTCCTCTTCTTTATCCAGTCCAAAATACAATTAGTGAACTACTTGTTACTTCCAAAGTATGTAGTATACTTTTGTATCTTTAATGTTATCATGCTAAGCTAGCTGTTTATGAACCATTTCATTCTTTGAAAGACATTAATAAGAATATAAAAATGGAAAGTATAGGATAGAATGGATATCTTTGAAATGAATATATTAGCAGATTTATAACAGGTATGGTCCTTCATATAAAATGCATCACCATTGTTGAGTGCCCGAGAACATAAACTTTATGTGTATGTTGACACTTATTCCTTTGCCCCTTGGATCCCAGTGGAAAAGGACTAGAGTGAGCTGGCTGCACTAAAATAATCAGAATAACCCCTTACTAAATTATACACACATTCACACACATGCAAACACACACACACACACACACACACACACACACATACACACACACATACACATGTGTGTATACAAGCATGTATATATCTATATATCTATATCTATATACACATACACACACACATACATATATATGCATGTGGAATGTACTTAGGGATTATGCTATCTTAGTAGAGTGACAGTTGTAATTTCTCTTCCAAGATACATGACTCCAACTTTATTATTCTCTGCTATCCTGCTAGGTCTCCATTACTAGGCATTATTTTCCTCTTGTTGAGCTAATATGTGTGTGTGTGTGTGTGTGTGTGTGTGTGTATCACAAATTATTGAAAAAAGGGTCTATGAATTTAAAAGAAAGCAAACGGGTATGTGGGAGGGCTTAAAGAGAGAAGAGGAAAGTGGAAAATGATGTAATTATAGTATAATCTAAAAATAAAGAAATAATAAAAATATGTATGTTAAATACATTTAAATAATATATGTAAGTTTTCAAAATCCTGCCATAATGAGTGTCTTCATTTCCTCACAAGGCTATTCACTAATTTCCACGAGAATTCAATAAGATAGACTAGACAACACAAACATTTGGATTAGAAAGACATTTAATTTAGTTTAGTCATGAAGCAAATTAATAAGCCTTCTTAAAATACTGGATAGTGAATATTAGCAGCTTTATTTCTGGAAAACATGGCCTCTATTATAACTATTCAATCTGCCTCTGTAGCAAAAGCAACTATAGATAATATATAACTTAATGAGCATGACTGTATTCCAATAAAGCCTTATTTATGGACATAAAAGTCTGGAAATTTGAAAGGACTTAGCTAAAGTCACACATGTAAAAGCATATGTGGCCAGCTCTGTGCTTACAGGCTGCTTTTCCTTTTTCTCCATTTAAATTGCTTTTTCTTTTTTTATATACATTTTTAAGATTCTGAGATACTTTCACATTCAAAAGGTTTCCTTATAAAATATCTGCACTAATAGAATTTGTAATGAACACTTTATTATTGAATGTTTAATACATTGTATACATGATGACATACCTTTAATCTAAAAAGTCATATATTATCATACATGTCATTGTCTATATAATCTAATTGTATAGATTATGTCTAATTAAACTGTCTCCCTTCATTATACCTGTTGTTCAGCTGAGATAAGTAAGCTGGCATGCCAATCTCATGCACTTTGTTTATAGTTTTAAAGTTACTACATACGTTTTGGTAAATCTGTTCAATCTTTGTGCTTTTCAAATTCAATTAAATTGAAAGCTTTGTCTACTTTGATAAAGACAAGTGTAGAAAGCTAATGCCTCATGGAAAAAAAAAGTTACAAGAACAAAATATCATTTAACAGAGGCAGAAAAACTTACCTGTATTTAATAATCAAATGAGTTTTAAGAATACTCTATCAATTATATAGAAACTATTACTTTAAATCATATTTAACTTCAAATGTTCCCATTTTAGTATGAGAGAAACATATTTGACTTAAATATTTAAATATTTAAAAACACATTTTTCTGCAGAAGCATGTTAATGCTCAGTAATTCTAGAAGTGTCTTTAGCTGTGTAACTATATAATAAATTTCATTTGCATTCATAAGAGTGATAATCTAAAGTATGACTTTCACTGATTTGTATTCAGTATCCTTGGTGCAAAAATCTTCTTGGAAGACATATTTTCAAATTCCCTGTTTTTCTCCAACCTACAGAGGAAGGTCTGCTTGACAGTTGTTTGGCTAATATTTCAAGGCAATAAATACGTATTAAATCTGTACCACAGGTCAAGCATTCTGAAACACATCACAGACTAGCTTATGACTCTGGTCATAATGCCAAAGGAATTCATAGCTGGAGAAGGACAACAATTTCTTGAATTGCTAGAGTACAAAGAAGATTAAATGTATATTATTATAAAATAGAGGAATCACTGGATTGCTAGTACAGGGAGTAGCAAAGATTGTAACTGGTATGTGCAGTAAAAATTAAATTGGAAGGTGGCAGCATGACCTTTCAAGTCAGAAGTCTTGGGTAAATGAAGCATGGTGACAGAGTTCATGGAACTGAATAACACTCCAATTTGAATATAGCATAGATACAGGTGTGGTCGTTGATGAAGCTGGACAGAGAAGGCAGGGTTTAGTGCATCTCAGCCGTGAGCACCATAAATGGCTTTTGTATCTTTCAAACTTTCTGTCATGCTACTTACTATACTACATTTAGTATTAGAAGTTGATGACGGTTCTATATCATTTTTGAATCATTGTAAATTAGAATAAAAAGCATCATTGTATAAATAGAGAGAAAATGAGCAACACTAATTGCACAATAGAACAGACATGGGCTTGCTAACAGGCTTTATTTTACTTTTTTTAGTTATTCACTTTATTGTGTGTGGAGGGTTTGTATATGCACAGTGACCCACCTATGAAGCTCAGAGGACCAGTTTTTGTATTAGATTCTGTCCTCCTATCATGTGAGTTCTGGGGGTCAATTCAACTATTCAGTATTTGTAGCAGATGTCTTTACCACTTAGCCATCCTGCCAATAACCAGGAACTACAAATTTCATTGACTTTTTACTCATCGTACATTCTGATCTTGTCACGGATAACACAAAGAACTAAGAATTTGTAGTTATTAAATATTTTGTATATTTACATCACATAGTTTAATCTGTTCACTGTTTTCAACTGTGTCTTAAAACTCTTCATTTCACATGATAAATTCTCAACTTTCAAGTGATTGTTTTGTTTTAATTTATTTTTCACTCCTGTTTTTCTAGCATGAGCATTGTTTGCTCTCAACCAGATTTTTTAGGTCAAATGCACAGTTATCTTGAAAGCGATAACTATTGTTTGACTATTGAATGTACAAAATAATAGTATAGAGAAATGTGTCAAATTTTATTTTTATACAGATAATTGTGTTTTAATTTTACATATCAGTCATGTCACTGCATTTTTGCAATGTAAGAGAGCCAAATCACAATAGTTATAACAAAGTATCATTTTGTTGTGCTTTTCATATTGTTTTCTTGTTACTTTAAGATTTTTCCATCTATGTGAAATAGGATTCAAGTTTTCTTTTGTCATATTTCTAATAGTATTAGAACAAAAGTTATTTAAGAATTAAAAAAAAGAAATGTGTCCACCTTACAAGAATGCAGCTATGTGCACATTTGCAAGCATGTGTGCGTGCTCACACACACACACACACACACACACACACACACACATTTTTGTATACACTAAACAATACTTTAAGACTAATGATAATTTATTTTGTGAGAAGGTAAACAATAATAACAAATTACTGAAATTCATTCTGACAACTACTAGAAAAAAAAAACTTTTCTTTTCATGCTGTAGGTCACCCATTAATTTAGTACCTAAACAGGCAGCAGATCTAACTGAGGATTTTTTTCTGATGACTGATTTTTATCACTTTTTTTGTTCTCTCTGTTAATTTAGGTACTAAAACTCAGAAAAAAAATATTGATGTGACTTAGGGTATGTCATTTCTCCAGTCTGTGGATCATTTGCCCTGTCTATTAAGTAAGGAAAATAGACAAGACTGTCTCCAAATCCCACAATATCTCTTTAAACTCCATTTCCTCTATAATTACCAGCATGATTTTATTTTATATTTTTTTCCAAAATAGAACATTGTAAAATCTTGTTTCCTAGTGCTGCATTTGGATTTGATCCTTTAATCAGGAGCCATATTTATTCCCTAAATTAGTTCTCAAAGGTCAACAATCCATCAATTATCTACTGCTTTCCTGTGTTAATTGGTAGTATATGTTTGAAAAGGCTTTAAACATCAATGTTTGCATTCTGACTCTGAAATCAAAAAGACTCCAGGAGGAAAAGGGATGTTATTTTGGAAGATATAATGGGTTCAATTTCTAATGCTGAATGCATGTATTTAATTGCCTTGATATCTCTGGCATTTCTATGAACCAATGCACATTCTATATCACTATCTGCTTATTTGAAAAGCAAAATCAGATGACTGAATACTTCAATAGACACTTTAAGACATTACTGAGAGCTCTCAGAAATACTAAGGATGATACCACTAAGCAAAGATTTATAGAAAAGCAGGTATAGTTTGAAAATTTTACAAAATTCCGAGATATAATGCGATATTTTGTTCCTGTTTTAAATATATTAAGTCAGAAAATATGAACATCAACATGTGAAAGACTGTACATTGGGATATCTTTTTTAAATTTTTGGTTTAATTATCATAGAAAAATCTGTGAGATGACCTTCCCAGCCCCAATTCATGAGTGAAAATCTGAGTGAAAATATTCGAGTTATTTGCTCTTAACTTTAAAGATAATTAATGGAAGAGGCAGGTGTTGAATTTGATGCTTTACCACATCCAACTCATACTTCTATTTTTCAGCAAATGAAGTTGGATGGTAAGCAAGCTAAGCCTGGAGGTGACACAACTGAGCCCATCACCTCAATCACCCTTTCCATCTCTGATTATGCTCTGATCTACAACAGCCACACTTGTGATGTTTAGGATGCTAAATTTTATATTACCTCTGATGTCCCCAACTTATAATTTAGGGCAACCAACTTTATACCAGTTTGCTTGGGATTTTTCTGAATTTGGATGGGAAATTTCAAGTGTACCCCTTGTGTACAATTCCTGCTTTCCACGTGTACTCCTAGTCAGAAGCAGGAAAATGCTACTTCCTGAGGACAATGTAGATTATAAAACTAAAGTATACTATTGGTTGTATGATTAGAAAACCATATGGTTTATTAATTTAACTAACCCAATTTGGGGCAATACCAGAGAATTAAGCATGGGTAAGCAGTTTGTCTTTGTAATCTCTTACATGGGATGGCATTTACTGCTGAAAATACTGCCACATGAAATGACTTAGCCAGCTGGACAAGTTGGGTCCATCCTTAAGGATGCTGAATACTAGTTCCATCAATAGATGTTAAGTAGTATTGTTTTAGTAAATTGGAGTCTGCTATCTAGTTATTTCATTTGTTTTCCCTAACTAACAATAGGTATTTGAAGGCTTAAGGAGAAAGCCAGGATTTCCTTTTTCCATGTGGAAATATGGGAGGAAATTGTGTTTCCAAAAATCTCAAAGAGAGAAATATATTCTTACTGTTTATTTTCAGTTCCTTTTTCCAATTCAATATTTGCTTTTTTCTTATTATTCTTTAATATGATGAACAGGAGAATGATGAAAATACAACTGCTTTTACCTTGAGAAATGCTTAAGGGAAAACAATTCTAACACTGAAATTAGAAACTGTAACATTTATTAAATAACTTTGCACTGGATGAAATCATCAGTAGTGAAACACTTCAAAACCAGAGCTAGCGTCACTGAAAAAGCATAATGTGCCATGCATAACCCTGAAAGATGCATATTTTGAGAGCAAATCTTCTGAGTTTCTACTAAGGAAATTATTTGAATTAAGTTCTGCAGAAGCACATTCATCACAATATGTTATTTAAGTAACACATGGCCTTTGAATAATATCTAAGTTAAGATTAGGATAAAAATGCTCAGTCAAGTGAGGTTTACTTACTTACTTACAGAGACATCTGAGTTTCTTACAGCAAGAGCAATTATTTAGAGATTTGATATTTTACTTGAAGAAGGTACACTAGGCTTGGAAAGTTGAAAAGTACATGAACTAGGAAGTAAACCCTTGTAATGGATGACAATATTTGAAACATACCATTCATTGTTGTATTAAACAGCATTAATAATTAGAAGTTATAATCTTAAATTTGTATTTCTTTTTTCCTAATGAATTTTAAACAGTTTCCTTTACTGTCCCAAGTTTTAAAGATAACCGAAATTAAAATTAAAATTCAACTTTGTCACTTCTTAAATATGTAATTTCATAAAGGTGAGGTGAAGAGACTGCATTCATTAATGGCAAAAAATCCCGAATTTATTGGGTTGTATTATTTTGTAAACAATGTATAATGAGCTAATTGTTAATATGCATTTTTAAATTTTTGAACTATTCATAGTAAATATTTATTACAAATGCTATTTTTGTTTAATTTGAAGTTTTCTTTTTTAAAACTCATTTGCCTTTATCACATTTATTCAGGAACCCAATGTTCTAATTACTTGACTATTAAAGAAGCCTCTTAATGTCTGCAGTGAAAATAATGTTGAGAATGGGGGTATTAGAGAGGTAATAATACGATGAAGGCTCTGACTTTGTGGATGGATTGGTTCATGATAGAGTCATAATGTGAAAACAGTTTTGGGAGGTGGAAGAGATATTCAGATGTGGGGTCAGATTAGAGGAAGCAGGCCACTGGGAAAATGTTCTCAGTGGCTGCCTCACATGCAGAGATCCCCAAGGTCTTCCTGCAGAGATGATCAACTCTGAACAGCACAGAAATAGTAGGGTTATCTGACCCTGGGCCAAAAACTGTGAATTAAATTATTTCTTTTAAATGATCTCATAGGCAAATAACTGATCAGCTCTTCAGCTGAAAATCATGAGGATTTCACAATGAAAACCATTACTTGGTACAATTAATACATACTTAAAAACAAACAAACAAAAATAGGGATGATATATTTAGAAGTAGACTTGGGATCTCTGACAGTAGTAGAAAAGTAAACCAGGTTTCTCTGGTATTCACTTTACTGATCTGTATTAACAAGAGTTCTGGAAAAAATACACGACTAAGCAAAGAATGGGATCTTTCCTAACAAACTGTTCAAGCATTATATTGTCATTGGGAATAAAACAACAGCTGTTTCACTACAAACAGCACCATTTGGTAGACTTCTATGAACATTAAACAAAGAATAACCCATTTGATTTCTTCATATTTCCAGACAAGTTTTTAATTTCTAACTTTAAGCTGCATTTTCATCCAATAAAATAAACTAGAGGGTGTCTGTTAAAAATTGTACACCAGAATTTTATTTCATTCTAAATACTTCTTTAGCTGGAGAAAAATAATAAATTGTTCTAGTTCATTAGTTGTGTACCACATAGTTCATTCATTCAAGAAATGTTATTCACACACCTTGCATAAACCACTAAGAATGGGGCTACAAATGTGACATGCTTTGTGAATTCAGAGCTGAAAGTTAAATCAAGGTCAATAAATGCTGGAAAGATTACCCAATTATTCAAGGATATCCAGCTAATGTGTGGTGAATTCCATCGTTGGTTCTAGTCTCCTGATTCCCAAATTAATGTCTTTTCACTATCCCAGATGGGTTTATCTAATACTTCTCAAAATCTGCATCCAGAGGTCAATTATCCTGATAGCCTTTATTTAGGAAACTGGGAAAACTGAGAAAAATGTAGTGTGTCTGTATTTTTAAACAGGAAATATATTTCCAACATAAGTACCAAAAATATCACATATCCTATTGTGCACAAGTTTCTTCAGTATTATTGGGACTTACTCATGTGCATCGAACAAAGACCACACTGGAATAGAAGCCAAGTGACAGCTGGCAGGCAATTTTTAGAGTCATTGTCAAATCTAAATTTCCAATAAATAAGAATGTAAAATTAAATTACAATTAGAACTGCATATTCCCTTGTAGCAACTCAGTCATATTAACTCTTGGAAGAAGTTAAGGGGTTGAGAATGAAGCGTGTCCTATGCACATAACTTGGTTGGGTGATTATACTTTTTGTTATAATTTATATTTTCCTATTTGGTGGTCAGGACTTCAGAAGTCTCTTTAGAAGTATTCATTTACTTGTAATCTTCTTGCACAATGGTTGCTTTCTTCCATTTGGAGGTCTAAATAAAGATAAAATACCTTATTCTCATGTAGGAAAACTGCTTTCAATCTTCTATATGTGCTGTAGCATAACTGTTCAATATTAAGCTTGGCATTTAAAGTCTTTAGGATTGACTGAAAGTGTTCAGAAAGGATAAAAGCTTAAAATCATATTTATCAGAGCCAATTTCTTTAGCTTGACATTTTATGATTTACTTCTAAGCTGCTGAAATAGCTTAAGAAACCTTCCCTCCTGGTCTGGCTGACTTTTTTTTTTTTTTTTTCTGCTTAATCCTGCCTGAAATTTCTGCAATTAATATCAAGGCAGGCATCAAATACATTGACAATGATCACCAGGAATTATTCCTGATTAGGAAGAGTCTTATGCTTAACAAGTCTTTTAGGTTTGTGATAATTGCTCTGGAGAGTTCTGGAAGCCGGAGATACTAGTAAATTTCTTGCACGCAATCAAATTTATTACAGGAAATGGTTCTTCCTCCACAGGACACTTTCCAAATCAGATTCTTATTTCAAAGGTGCTTACCTAAATGGGTCTAACAGAAAATTTCAAGAAATGTTTATTCTTCAGATTAGACATAGAAAAAAATGGAATTAATAGCTTTGACTTGAAAATACTAACTGAGTCCTTGTAGAACTCACAGAACAGATTGGAAGAGGGATTCCAGCAGGGAGCTGAACCAGTTGGAAGGGTTAACACACAACTCCCTCAGAATCACCTATTCTCCTGGACCTCTACTAATGCTTTTGAGGAACAGTAGGCATCAAATCTTATAAATTCTGTAGTTGGTAATAGTCCTTAAAAAAGTGTACTAAAAATCTAATTGTTTGTTTTATGTGCTTATTCCAAATAGGTATATTTTAATAATGAATGGAGGTAAAAGTCATTCTAGGAAGTGTATTTGTACCTAAACTTAATTTCTCAGCTATTTTTGTTCATCTTGCATTCATTGGCATATATATATATATATATATATATATATATATATATACACACATACATATATACATACATATATACATACATATTCCCATATTTTATGGTTTCCTATTCCTAAATATACACAATAAATTAGACAACACAAACACGATTTATTTATTAGAGCTTACTTTTTCCATAGAATGACAACTGCCATTTTTTAAGTCTATATTTTCTTCCAATTATTTAGCAAAAAACATAGTTATTTGTGCTTAAAGCCATTTAATCCTTGACAGCTATGTGTAGATATTTTCTATTTTTTTACGTTTGTGTGTGTGAGTTGCCTATATGTATGCAAGTTCTGACAGGGATACATACTGTGTGCAGGTTTACATGTACATGTGTGTGTCCCTGTGTGGGAGGACCAAGGTTAATTTTGTATATTTTCTTTGTTACTTTTATATTGCTATAATAATATATCATGACCAGGACAACTGTTACAAGAAAAATACTTTTTTCTGGCTTTTGGTTTCACAGGTGGAGTCCATGACCATCATGGCTGGGGAGCACAGGAGCAGCAGATAGTTGAGGCAGAGGCGGTAGCTGAAAGCTTACATCTTGATCCACTAGCACAAGGCATACAGAGCTAATTAGAAATGGCAGGAGCTTTTGAAACTTCAAAACAAAGCTCCAGTGACAAACGTCTTCCAACACAGGCACACTGTAACTTACCAAGCAGGAACAAAGTGTTCAAAGGTACCAAGGGGCCATTCTCATTCAAACCACGACATTCCACTCCCGGCTCCCATAGGTTCACGGCCAGGTCACAATGCATTTAGTATAACTTCAAAAGTCCCCTTAGTATTTACATTCTCATTATAGCGTTAAAGTCCAAAATCTTTTCTAACACTTAAAGCAATCCCTTTATTGTGACCAGTAAAGTAAAAATAGATAAATTGTTAGTTACATAGATACATTGGTTGCTATGGATGATTGATTGATAAATAAAACACTGATTGGCCAATAGCCAGGCAGGAAGTATAGGCAGTACTACCAGAGAGGAGAACTGAGAGAACAGGAAGGCAGAGAAGGGGAGATGACAGCCTGCCATCCAGGAAGCATGATGTAAAGGCAGCAGGTAAAGCCATGGAACATGTGGCCACATATAGATTAAAGAAACGGGCTGAGTATAAGAGTAAGAGCTAGACAATGGTAGGCCTGAACTAATGGCTGAGCAGTTTAAATAATGTAAGCACCTGTATGGTTATTTTATAAGTGGGCTAAGGGACTGTGGGGGCTTGGCAGGACCCGGAGAGAAAAATTCTAGCTACAAATAGTGCCCAAAGGGTTGGCAAGAGTTTCCACCTAAAATCTGAGAAAAAAAAAAAAAAAAGATTCTAAAACAGAGCTAAAAACGGCTTCCTAGTTATCTCTCTCAAGTTAGCTGCATCCTGTGGGTTTGAGCTACTATGGCGGGTTCCTGGCATTTGACCAGCAGTATGGCAGGAATGTGGTGTCTACAAGTGGAACATTACACTGGCTGAATGGTGGATTTAGTCTGTGCTAGTTAAAAAAAAAAGTTTCTGGGATACACATTGATTTGGTAGAAACAGAGAACCACTGTTACTGAGAGTTGATGGTTCCCAGAGCTGGCAGTAAACTGTACCACTCACATGTTGCAAAGCTGAGGTGGGCAGAGCCACCAGCCAAAGCTGCTGTTTTAGCCCTAATAATGCTGCCGTTTAAAAAAAAATAGATTCATAATATGACAGATTAAGATGGAACAAGACGTTAAATGCTTTACAATGTGTGTAAAAATGTATGTAGGCTTGAAAGAGAGAGAAAAAGGAATATATACAGTTATATAAAGAAATGGATAATTTTTAAAAGTAAATTCTTTAAAGAGACAGTAAAAGTAGTATAAAATATAAGACACATAAAGATGGATATTACACAAAGAATCTAGATTATGTTGTCTTTGGGAATTTTTCTCCTTTTTTAAATTTATTATATTTGTGTGTTAATTTTACACATCAGACATGGGTTCCTCTGGCCTCCCCCCTCCTTCCCCCACCCTTATGGACCCCCCAGCCTCTTGCCTCCATTTCTGCCTCCTCCTGGGCCAAGACTCCCCTGGGGATTCATTTAAACCTGGTGGATTCAATATAGGCAGCTCGAGTCCCCTTCTTCCAGGCTGAGCAAAGTGTCACTGTGTAAGCCCAAGGTTCCAGACAGCGAGCTCATACACTAAGGACAGATCTGGGTCCCACTGCCTGGGTGCCTCCCAAACAGTTCAAGCTATTCAATTGTCTCATTTATCCAGAGGGCCTGCTCCAGCTGGGGGCTCCACAGCCTTTGGTTCATAATTCATGTGCTTCCATTCATTTGGCTATTTGTCCCTTGTGCTTTTCCAATCTTGGTCTCAACAATTCACACTCTTACAGTCCCTCTTCTTTTTCGACAATTGGACTCCAGGAGCTCCACCTGGGGCCTGGCTGAGGATCTCTGCATCCACTTCCATTAGTTATTGGAAATATCACTGCTTATCAAATGGCCTAAACAATATTTAAAGCTATATCTCAACCATTCTTAAAGACTGTATTATGACAAAGTAGTTATTGTGTTTAAAAAAACAAAATATTTTTATAAATGCGTTATCTGAAGTATATTTTCACAGTTTACCTTGGACAAGTTTTTTTTTTATTCTTTTTTTTGTTATTTGTTATATTTCTGTTTTAATTTCTTGACAATTGGACTCCTGGAGCGCCACCTGGGGCCTGGCCAAGGATCTCTGCATCCACTTCCATTAGTTATTGAATGAGAGTTCCAGCAAGACCATTAGGGTGTTTGGCCATCTGATCACCAGACTAGGTCAGATCAGGCTTTCTCTCGACCATTGCCAGCAGTCTACAGAGGATGTATCATTGTGCATTTCTGGGGATGTCTCCAGCACTCCGCCTATTCCTGTTCTCATGTGGTCATCATTCTTCATGGTTCTCCCTTTCTGTTCTTGATCCAGCTGGGATCTCCTGCTCCCTTAAGCTTTCTTTCCCTCAAACTTTGCCCTTCATTACTCCCACTGTCATCCAGGTTGTTCATGTAGATCTCATCCATTTCTCTGTCATTGTGTGATCCCTGTGTCTTTCCTAGGGTCCCATTTTCTAGATAGGCCCCTGGAGTTGTGTAGCAGTCTAGTCATCTTTGTTTTACATCTAGTATCCTACTATAAGTGAGTACATACCATGTAAATGTGTAGAAGGCTGCTAGTAGATCCATATCTGTCACCATTCACAAAACTTAAGTCCAAATGGATCAAAGACATCAACATACATCCTGTTACTCTGAACCTGATTGAAGAGAAAGTAGGAAGTAGTCTTGAACACATTGGCACCAGAGATCACTTTCTAAATATAACACCAGTAGCACAGACACTGAGAGAAACAATCAATCAATGAGACCTGTTGAAACTGAGAAGCTTTTGTAGAAAAAAGGACACAGTCAACAAGACAAAGTGACAGCCTACAGAATGGGAAAAGGTCTTTACCAGCCCCAAATCTGACAGAGGGCTGATATCCAGAATACATAAAGAACTCAAAAAATTAGACATCAAAATGCCTAACAGTCTAATTAAGAATTTGGCTATAGAACTAAACATAGAATTCTCAACAGAGGAAGTTCAAATGGCTGAAAGACATTTAAGGAATTGCTCAACATTCCTAATTATCCGGGAAATGCAAATCAAAATGACTCTGCGATACCACCCTACACCTGTCAGAATGGCTAAGATCAAAAACACAGAAGACAGCTTATGCTGGAGAAGATGTAGAGCAAGGGGAACTCTCCTCCACTGCTGGTGGGAATGCAAGCTTGTACAGCCACTTTGGAAATCAATATGACACTTCCTTAGAAAATTGGGAATCCATCTCCCTGAAGACCCAGCTATAGCACTCTTGGGCATATACCCTAGGAATGCTAAATCATACCTCAAGTGCATTTGCTCAGCTATGTTCATATCAGCATTGTTTGTAATAGCCAGAACCTGGAAACAACCTGGATGCCCTTCAACTGAAGAATGGATAAAGAAAATATGGTACATATACACAATGGAGTACTACTCAGCAGAGAAAAACAATGACATCATGAGGTTTGCAGGCAAATGGATGGATCTAGAAAAAAATCATCCTGAGTGAAGTAACCCAGAAGGTCTTTGGGATTTTTAAAGACAGAAAAACATTTGATCATAAAAGCTGTTGAGTTACCCAAATATGTATATTTTAAAGGTACCTTTTCTTCAAAATTTTGATGTATGGGTATGTTGCTTTGGAAAGGAGGCTCTGCTTTTTGTTTCCACAGAAAGCAAGAGGCTATGGATTTGTTCTAGGTTAAGATACATCAAGTTTGACCAGCCAAGACCCCCTGAAAAGTCTTTGATGACACCAAGGCCCAGATGATCCAATATCCAGAACAATTTCAAGGCAACTGGCTCAGACAATACAGCTTCACAGATTACTCCATAAGCCTAAAATTTTCTTTGTGTCCCCCTAAGATAGAGTGCCCCCATCCAGTGGAAGTAGTAAGAGAAGCTAAACCCTAATTCCCAAATATACCAAGCTGGCTTTGAAGAGGGAATTGGCTCACTCCTTCTCTAAACCCAGGGATATTATTAAATAAAAGGTTAAGAGATTTTTGTGTCCCAAATCAGAAGAGCCCTCTGTTGTTGGACAAAAGAAAAAAAACAATATTTTTATAAATGCAATCTCTTTCTAAAGAAGAAAAGGGTATAGTATAGATAATGATAGGGTAAAAGGATAAATTGTTGAACCTACTTTTAAAGAGTAATGACTTGTCTGAAATGTTTGACATTGCTGTAGAGTTTAATTTATTGATACAAATTTAGATTTCATTTTGTTCATATATATATATATATATAGTTATACTCTTGTTTAAGATATTATGTTCATGTATCTCATTTAAATTTTAATGTATAATTAAGAAATAGACTAATAATTAGTCATCTACACTAATCACACTCGTAGTCATATTAGTTAAGTTTTCTAGGTATACATAGATATTTTTCAGATAGATAGGTAATCTTCCAACACTTCAGAGACTTACAGAAAATGGCATTTAAAATATTTTTATAAATTTAGACTTTCTGGACAGTGAGACATGTCTGCTCCTAGCAGCACCTATTTACTTTAGAGGGGAGGATGGGCATCAAAAACACTCCATTTGGAGTTTATCTTCTTCTTGAAAAAAAAAAATAGCCATTTCAGCAAGAAATTGTTCTTGCCTGGACTGCTTGATAGACTGGACATGCAGGACCCATAGGAAGGTGACCACTGATCTTTGCTTGGTGAAATTGTCCTTCAGGTTCCTGGTTTGTAGAAGAAATTGCCAGAAATTCTACAGGACACAGAGAGAAGTAACTGAGAGACTCTAGACCTGTGGGCTGAAGACAGATTCCCCAACTCTACAAAGGAACTTTAGATGACTGTCTAGGCTGCTAGCTATCTCTGTCTACTCTTGCAAGACTCCCAAAAGATGTTTGCATCCTTCTCCCATTTCTCAGGTAATAGTATATCCTTCTGTGATCTTTGATGTAGTTGAAGATTAGATAGTTATAATTTCCTCAGTTATGATAAAAGATAAGTTAGATATAAAATCTTAGATTCACAAATTTAGGATAGATAGAATATCTTCTTTAATATTGTAACTGTAATTCTTGCTTGATAATTGTTTCATTATATGTAATTTTACTATGTTAAAGTTAAAATCTTCCTCATTGGAAAAAAAAGAAAAAGAGGAAGTTCTGTAGATGATTGATTGATAAATAAAACACTGATTGGCAAGTAGCCAGGCATGAAGTATAGGAGGCAGTAGCAGAGTGAAGAATTGAGGGAACAGAAAATCTGAGAGGGGGAGATTCCAGCCTGCTGTTCAGGGAGCATCATGTAAAGGCACATGGCAACATATAGATTAACAGAAATGGGCAGAGTGTAAAAAGTAAGAGCTAGACAATGGCAGGCCTGAGCTAGTGGCGAAGCAGTTTAAATAATATAAACGTCTGTATGTTTATTTTATAATTGGGTACAGGACTGCCAGGGCTTGGCAGGAACTGGAGAGAAAAACTCTAGCTACAATAGATAGACAAACAGACAGAAGGACAGACAGGGAGACAGATAGATAAGTAGATGATAGTAGATAGACAATAGAGGCAGACATATGTGGTGGGTAGCCATCCCAGCCTTGGCCTGCAAGTTCCAACCTCCATTGAGGCTTCTGTAATGGCCAAGCCCACAAGGTGGGGCTGAGGGAGGAAGCTGAAGACCCAGGATCGAGAGGAGAGGTCACTCTTGGTTCTGGGACCATGGACGCTGGAGGTAGACCAAGCAGAGTTCTCCAGAGAACACCACGGTACTGCACCATACCTTTGCCAGACCCTACAACCTACCCCTTCATTTGTAAGCTACCCCACAAAATAAACCTCCCTTTAAACTATGTGGAGTGGCCTTAATAATTTCACCAATAGACATACATAAATATTTATATCACAAATTAAAGAAATTCTATGTTTAGAACTATAATATACAAAAATTACTTAATGTGGCATGGAAAGTATCTTTTAAATAGGATAATAGTATCATTGGGAATGTCACTAAAACAGATTGATTTAGACACAACAAGAAATCAAAAGACAGAGAATAAAAAAGAAACTTAGGCCAGGTGCATGCATTCCTGATGAATGTTGCAACAAATGAGCCTCAGGAGAACACTGCACATGGCACTGTGAAGTAGGACCTGGATCAGAGAGTTTTATCTCCAAAGCTACCATGTCTATCTATGTAGCTTTAGGGAAGTCATTTGACCTTTCAGTTCCTCAGTTTCCTCCTATCTAGAATGGAAATAAAGTGATTAGAGCTCATAGAGTGTCTAAGATATTCTCTTTATCTTTCTGTCTCTCTCTGTGTGAGAGAGAGGTTATATGGGCATATATGTGTGTGTGCAACTTAGCTCATGCACGTTAGAAAAGCCATCATTATTATCAATGATAATAGAAAGTGCTATATAAAACCAAGAGCTGTAACACTGTATATATTGAAGCTATGGCTATATATATATATATATATATATATATATATATATGTATATATATATACATAATATATATATATACATTATATGTACATATATAATTAATATGTGTTTATATACTTTCAGTACAAAATGACACAGATTTATACTTTGCCATTCCAAAGGATGGCATGAGAGCATAGTGTGGAAATATTGACCTAAAACAAGAGTGACATGCCTAAGAGAAAACTTCAAATCCTGCATGTCTATGTCTGATGTCAAAGAGCTTAAATAGTTCAGCCCTTACAGCTTTGGTGACTGCAAGACACTTCTGTCTCTTGTGCTGGATCTACTCCCTGTATGCAGTTCACTCCTAGAAGACATCCCAGGGCTCTGTCACCTCTAACCTGTGGTCTCCAAAGCAATCCAGGCTTCACTATCACAGCTTCATGTAATGGCCTCTCTGGGAAGTCATTTGGTAAAATCACTACCCCTACCAAGTGTCTGCCCTCAGGGGCTCTCCATAAACAGGGAGGAAGATTTCACAACCCCTTTATTATTATGTCTATCATAAGTTTAAATCCATAACCACATAAGAGATGCTGCCAAATTCAGCTGCTCTCTTGGGATGCATCCATGCCCCCCTCCTTGAACTACATTCCTATTAGTTTTGATTTACTCATAAAGAAACATGAGATTCTTTATGTCTTTTTTAACATGTTGCAGGAGTACCTGGGTGGGTCTTGCCCTGTGGATGTCACTCCCTTTATATAATTTTGCATCAAGACTTTCATCTTTATGCTTGATTTCTCCTCTCTCTCAATGAAATATATATATTTCATTGTAGATCTACATAAGAGTGGTTACTGATAATGCCATGACATTGTCAGTATGAGGCTATCTTGAAATGTATTTGGTCAGGCAAATTAATGCAAAATTTTCAATGCAACCCCAGTCAGATTCTTAGGGCACATGCTATGTTAAATATATCACAAGAATGGACTCTATTCTAGTTGTTAATGTTGTTTTCCCCTGAAAAGTCATGAGGTGGGCCTCCATAGTCCACATTGCTCTCAGTACTGTACCCCAGCCTCCTACTAGGGTGCCCTATTTACCCCTACCTACAACATTCAGTTACTTTCCTAGTCCAAAATCCCAGAAGCATCCCCATTCCTCAAGAAAGAAAAAGCAAAAACAACAACCAACCAACCAACAACAAATACAGCATATTTGGGCCTCCTGTCAAAGCAATAGGCTACTCCCTGCTAAAAATTTCTGTCTTAGTTCCTTTTGTAGTGTGTTATATGACACCATGACCAAGGTGAGTCCTTGAAGAAAGTGTTTACTAGGTGCTTACAGTTTTAGAATGATAGTCAATGATCATCATGTTGGGGATTACGGCAGAAAGCAGGCAGATGGACACAGTGCTAAGGCAGTAGCTGAGAAACTACATCTTGATCTATAAGAATAAGGCAAAGAAAGATAACTGAGAATGCCATGGGTAGACTTTGAAAACTCAAAGCTCATCCCCACTGTCACAACCTCTTTAACAAGGTCATATCTCTTAATTGTTCTCAAAATGTTACACCTACTAGGAGCCAGGTACACAAATGTACAAGCCTACAGGGACAATTCTTATTCAGTCATTACAAGTTTTCTTCCTTATATAGAGAGGCTTGTCTCCCTACATCAGGAGCTTGTGCTTATTAATTTGGGTAGATAGATGATGTTAGGAATTTCCTATAGCTTCTTGCACAATCAGAAATAAGTCACTCCCACTGTGTTGTATTTGAACGTGAGTTCTAAGGATAAGAACTCTCATCCTCATGATGGTGTGGCAAGTGCCTGCTCTACCTAATTGTCTCTTCACATGTATTTTCTGTTTTGACATGAAAAAAAATCAGATTTAGAAAGATACAGAATGGTGTTATGAATCATGTGTTAGGTTAGCCTCATTGTGGCATGATTCCAGACAGAAACAAGTTAAGGAAGAAATGATTTATTTTGACTCCATGATTCAGTGATTTCAGCCAATTGTGGCAGAGAAAATAGGCTGGTAGAGTGTGAACTCCATCCTAAATTAGAGTGGGATGAACATGTCATGACAGATCAAAAAGAACAGAGTACCAGAGCACTGGATGTATGACCTGGGCTAGAAAGTTCAGTGCTACTTCTAGTGACACACTTTTCCCTACTAGGCCCTACAGTCTTACCAAATAGTATCCAGATCCTGGTAACAAGCTCCCAAAATATGAGGCAGGGGAATATGTTAGAGCCAAGTCCTCACAAATACAGACGTATATCCAGTAGACTTCAAATCTCGTCTATTATGTTCTCTGACCTTTTCCTCACATTGAGTCAAATCACAATAGGTGAGAGAAAGCATGTTTGTGTGATATCACACTGCATTTAGATTTTAAGATAGACTGTGCAAGCTTTTCGCATTCCATAGTCGGAATAGTTTCATATATAAAAAGGGAATATCCCATACTTTGTAAGTAATACATGTATGCAAGTAATACATGGGCTCAGTACAAAACCTGCTAGAATGAAAACTTCATTACATGTTAAAGGAATGTATTTTTATTGGAGATAGAAGGAGAATCATGAATTTAATGCCAAAATTGCTTCTACAAATTAATTTACCTTAATTTAAAAAAAATCATAAATACAATGTCAAAGTTACAGCAAAGAGAATGCCACAAAGAAAAACGCCACATCTATCACAAACATTTCTTTTTAGCACATTTGCTAGTGCTCCTCTGTGTTTTCTTCTCTCTCCCTGAGTCCCTCTTTTTCTACCTCTCATTGATACGGTAACAAAGGAAACATAAATTAGTATAACTTACCATCTAAGGAATAATACCAATAATCAAAGCAAAAGTGTCTGTTATGTAAGTCACTTTTTTTCAGAAATTATCTTAAATGTGTATGTAAAATCCTTTTATCTCCATAATAATATGATAAAATGAGCATTATGAAGAGCTGCACTTTAAGAAACAAACAGGATTTTTACTCCAACTCACAAATGTACACCTAGTAAATGGTGGAGCTATATTTGAATGAGATCATCTGACCTGAAATCCATGTTTGTAACTGCAGTCTAGTGGCTGAGAAGACCTAGTGCCCAGGTTTCTACTGTCTTTCTATGACTAATTGTCAGCTGCTGGTACAAAGCAGTATTGAGCTGTTACTAATTGTCCTTGAAATTGATTTTCACTAATGCAACTCTAAACTGCTTAAAGTTGTGTTCTTTCTGAATAGATCATAGAGCAAAGGGGTTATGAACACTACAGACAGGAGAAATTGATATTAATAAAAATATGATATGCCTCATAATTTTTGTGGATCATATGAGAGCTGTTCTAAACAAAGTAAAATCCCCCTCAAACCTTCCAATCTCATGGAACTCATGTGATCTTAGCCCTCTCAGTACCAGGGATTTTCCAACTTGTCTATGTGGTACATAGACCCAGGCAGGCTAACTGTAGTCTTCTCTTAGCTTCCCTTCCTTTGGATTAGGCAAACCTTGGGGCTGATTGATAGGGACTGACACATCCTCTTGCCCTCTGCTTTTTGTTTTGTTTTGTTTTTTGTTTTTTCAACATCCTAGATCCCAGACTAGCCCCTACAAGGGAATATTCAGATACTACAGGTAACATGGAATCCGAGGGCACTGCCCGCTGCCTAAGTAGAACTCTTCAGTTGCTCTGTATGGCCACAATATCCAGGAGCAGCTCACACAGTCAGGAGAAACTTGTTGCAAGTTCCTGGACCAAGACACCAAAGGCACTACAAATGTAGCTGACAAGTAAAAGATGAGAGGGAAACTGTGGACCAAATACCAGACAAACAGAGGAATGGATATTCCAACACTGATGGGAATTTGGCCCTAGAACATTGTAAACACATCTGCTGCAAAAGGAAGGGTAATTTGACCCCAAAGAAATTTTTTCCTTTTTTTATTTATTAAATTTTTGTTTTAATTTTACACATCCGCCATGGGTTCCCCTGTCCTCCCCACTCCTGCCTCTGCCCCCACTTTCCCCCCAGCCCCTCCCCTCCATTCCCATCTCCTCAGGGCCAAGACTCCCCTGGGGATTCATTTAAACCTGGTGGATTCAGGCCAGGCAGGTCCAGTCCCCTCCTTCCTGGCTGAGCAAAGTGACCCTGTGTAAGCCCAAGGTTCCAAACAGCCAGCTCATGCACTAAGGACAGCTTTTGGTTTATAATTCATGTGTTTCCAAAGAATTTTTTTTAAATCACACTAAGTAACTGTCTCCTGATATATAAATCCCAATGCAGAAAAATCAACAGCAATATCACACAAAGAACTCAAACAAACAACCTCCATTAAAAACACTTCTCCCAAATAAAAAATCCCTTATCCCTCCTTAATTATTCTTTCCCCTATTTTCTCATTTACCCCTTCATATCACTTGTATCTTACTATTTTCTTATCTAGGAGCCCCCTATGATCCGTAGGCCCCTTTCACTTTCCTGTTGTTTGAAGTTAATTCAGATTTTAATCTTTACATCTGAATATTTGAAATACAATGACAAATAGGAGAGAACAAGCCAAATTTTTCATTCTGGGTCAGGGTGACACCACTCAGCATAATACTTTCTAGTTATTTCCATTACCTGCAAATCTCATTTTTTCGAAGTGCTGAATAGTATTCCACAGTGTATATGTACCACTTTTGCATTATACATTTATCCTAAAGACATTTAGATTGTGTTCATTTCCTAGCAATTGTAAATTCAACAAGGAATATAACTAAGCTAGTACATGTGCAGTAGGATATCAAGTATTTGGGGCATATGCCCTCTGATTTTTGATCAATGGCCAATAATACATGTCAAAGACATTGACAGCATATTCAACAAATAGTTCTAGAAACTGGGTAGGTACATGCAGAAGGAAAGATCCTGATATCTCACCCTACTATAAACTCATTACCAAATGAATCAAGGACTTCAACATAAAGTTTGATACCCCGAATTGAATAGAAACAAACATAATGAATATGTTTGATCTCATTGGCATAAGACAGCAAGTTTTGAACAGGACCCCAGTAAGAGCAGGAATCAATCTGACTTCATGAAACTTAAGAGCTTCTGTACTGCAAAGGCTCTATCTTTCAGCTGAAGAAGAAGCCTAATGAATAGGAAAATATCTTTACTAAATAATTATTTAACATAGGATTAATATCTAGAATATACAAAGAAGTAAAAAAATATACATTAAAAAATGAACAATTCCATTAAAAATGGGACAAAAGATACTAACAGCCTAAATGGATTTTTAAAATGTTTTATTTCTTTAGCCATCAGGGAAAAGAAAATTTAAATTTAAATTTAACTTACTCCAATCAGAATAACTAAGATAAAAAGCAAACAGACACACAAACAAACAAAAAACAACAACAAAAAAGGACAGACAGAAAATGCTGGTATGGATAAGAGGAAATGGAAATACTTATTCACGATAACTGGTGGAGGTGCAGACTCATACAGCCACTCTGAAAATAAGTATGGTGGTTTTCTTAAAATCTAGGAATACATCCACCATGTTAATTGCCATACCACCTAAGCATATACTCAGAAGACTCTACATCCTATTATAAAGATACATGTTCATCCATGTTCATTGCTGCTCTATTCACAGTATCCAGGAAATGGAAACAATCTAGATATACATCAGCTAAGGAATGAATAATCCAAGTATTGTATAGTCATACATTACAATATTATTCAGCTATTAAGAAAAATTAAATCATGAAACATTCAGTTAAATGGATGGAACTGAAAATAATCATTCTGAATAAATTCATCCAGACCAAGAAATAAAAACATTACATAGATTCCCTAATTTGTGGATAATAATTTTTAATAATCAAATATGTGTGCTTGGTGTTGATTATCCTCAGAGATCAAGAAATTAGTGAAGAACCATAATGGATTGGAAGCTTTCAATAGAGTGGAAGCATGAAGGGCAAAAGGGAAATAACTGAATAAGAAAGGTTAAATTTGGGCTAGAAGATGGGCAGGCACGGTAGAATTTGGATTATAAGGAGAAATAACTAACAGTAAAGAAGTTTGAAAAGGTCACATGGAAACCTACTGCTGTAAAAGCTTCCTAAAATATATATATGTATTCACCTACAAAAATAGTTTAAACGGAGGTACCCAATAACTGGGCAATAAAACCCCTACTAGATTCCTACTAGATAGCAAATACATTTTAACATGAATAATCTGTTACTTCTTGTAAAGTTTTTGGATCCCCAAGGTGCTATTGGCCCTCAAATATTTTAATCTATTTCTAATGTCATTGATTACTCTCTAGAAGTCTAGAACTTGATGGTAAGTCCCTATTGCTGATGGCAATACCTATTTGAGTCATAGAACATGGGGAGATAAGGTTATTGGTTACTTGGAAGCTTCATCCCTACTGCCTACATTTCATTATGCTGGAAGTTGCTATGCACACCCCCAAGAAGAGAAAAAATAATCATCAATATTACCTAGTTGTGAACTCTTAGAGCTATGATGATAACTGACTTGTCCAGACATGGTCACTGGCATTAACGTTTATGGGAATAAACAACCACCACTTGATTAGATTTAAGACCTGCTCTATAAGATGAAATCTTGACCTGCAATGTTATTCAGGTCAAGAGACTTATTACTGGACAGTTCATGGGCCATATATGAGAGACAACTTGTATTTTTCTGCTAAATGGCTGACCTAATTATGAGTTATTATTAGGCCTGAAGATCCATGCATCTTTCACTTTATCTTAGCCAAAAGGCCAAGAAGCAATGATTGGTGCATCTTTTAATACTCATAAAAGAAGGGATTTTTAAAACAGGTTATAGTAATTTATATAGTACCTCAATATTGATTAAGGTGCATAGAAGAGAATGAAATCCTCAGCTCTGAATACAATGTGCATCACAACTCTTCTTCCAAAGGCCCAGGGATCATTGTGGAAGATGGAGTGATATGATTTTAAGAGTCAGAGAAGGCAGATGACTACAAAAAAAAACCAAAAACCAAAAAAAAAAAAAAAAAAAAAAAAAAAAAAAACCAAAAAAACCCCCAGTATTTTCGGAAACAAAAGTACAGTTGCAAATACAAAACCACAACAGTCATGATAACACTCACAAGTTCTACAGAAGCTCAAACTAGACAAAATTCCCTGAGTAAAGAATGAAGGTAGATAAAAAGTCCTACCAGTAACTGAGGAGATATTGGTAATTGATACCTGTTGGGATTCAGTTTTCTTCAGGGTATGGCTCCTGATATATCTACCAAGCTCAAAAGCCAAACATATAGGAATGCATGGACAACAGAAACGCATAAATTATCTCAAAATAGAGGGTCTAAAAGTTGGATGGTTACAGAAGGAGGTGAATCTGGGAGGAGTTGTTGGGTGAGTACAGGTAAATAGAAAAACATGTTGTACAAAATTCTCAAAGAATAATAAAAAAAAAACTAGCACACACACAAAAATATCCCCAAGTCTTTTGATTTTGAACATTCTAGGACAAATATGAACTGATAGCATTAAAGGAGAGGGAGGACCTTTTAAAGCAATTCTGTTTGGAGAAAAATGGCCAAGTTCCTTATGATGGAATTTTTGTTATTTGGTAGATTGAGAGACACAGGGAAGAAAATAACCCTATGTACTATATCCTATGCAACAGATGATACAGCTGCATTCTTTCTAGTTGTGCCTCATGATACCAGTCTTATAACACCAGCCTCTCACAATTGGCTAAAGAAGAACATATCAATAAAACAAAAAAAAACAAAGAAAAATTAATTCCTTCCCTTCAGACCTAATCCAAAATTCTCAATTTACTGCCAAGTTCATTGGTCAAAAGCAAGAAACCTTATATACTTAATGCCAATAGCTTGACAAGAATGTCCTGGTGGAGTATTTTTCATTAAACAAAGTTATTAACTAGTCTCAATATTTGAATTTTTGTTCTTAAGAGACAGGTATTCTTAAGTGGGAGTAGGTAAATTTGTTCACCATGTGGTGCAATTTTCTTTTAATAAAGCAGACAGAAGGATTCCTGTTGAAGATGGCTTATAAACCACACTTTCAGATTGAATATACTACTAGTCATGAGAAGTTTCATTTACTCTGAATTCTTTTAAGTCACAGATGTATACTGAGAGGCATGTTGGCTCAGAAATACCTTGAAGTAATTTTCTTATTATTTCAACCTTCATTTTCATGTGGGATACTATGGCAAATTTATCTTAATTTGTTTTTATCCTTACAGCACCTAGGGTTAGAATAATATTACAATTCTGCCATTGATTTGAGGGGGAAATATTAACTCATCTTGGACTTCATTTTTGAAGTTGTGATCTAAATGGTCCAGTCTCTTTCATGGTCTAAAATGTGTTGCTCCAATCCCTCTGGTTAATCTTGTCCTAATCCCACACTGCAAATCACTCACATTATTTAGAGGACATCCAACTAATTAAGAATAATTTTATATTTATTTTGCAATAGAAGTTCCAAAAATACTAAGTTGAGTTTTTAAACTGAGACATGTATTTGCCTTTCTTCTCATAATAGTACAATGAGAATGTCTAAAGTTTTGACAATAAATCCAATCACTATAACCTAAGATGCAATGCTCTATTTTAGATTTTTGATATTTCCCTTTCTGTCATGGATTATGTAGTAGCTCATTTTTAATATATCATAGAAAACTGATAACCAAATATATTTAGCTAAATGAAATATGTGTGCCTACAGTTGGCTCAACTTTACAATTACTTTCAGTCTCAAATCCAGAAATGACCCTGTGAATTTGTGAACACTGACCTAATCTTTGACTGATATTTTATTTACAAAATGTTCAATGACTCCCCTGGAGCTGCTGTGGTCGATTTGATCAATAATATGAATTTTAAGTAATCTCTTAATATGCATTTATATGTGAATCACTAGTCACTGAGATACTTTAGTGTCTTTTACATCAATAATCTCGCCTCTTAAAAGCTTAAAATATGTTAAAGCAATTCATATATTTAAGCGTCCACAGTTATTTCTTTCCAAAATCAATCATAATACTATTATATACTTTGTTTTCTCCTAACTTTGAGGTTCTTTTCTATTTTAGCTCTAAAATACATTTCTAATATGATTTTCCCAGCATCTGTTGATAATGGATGTTTCTTGAGATTGGCAAAAACCTATCTGGATTCCCAATAGCCTGAGTGGTCCAGGTTTATTCCTGAAAGAAGTCTATTCTTTTTGTTACAGTAAGCTAGAAGAGAGTGCCAAGAATTTATTCACCAGCCACATGATTATAGAGGCCTTCAGTGTGCTAGGCGGACCCTTAAAACCTTAATGCATTCAATTATGCAGTCTTTTCGGATGACTTAAATAGAAATGTTGGAAAGTATTCTTTGGTTTCCTAGTCTCCAAATGTCATTGGTTTGCTATTGAAAATTAATTTAAATTGAAAATGAATGAAAGCTAATTCCATAATGATGCCAGACCTCAAGCCAAGGGATTTGAGTGAATTAAGTTATGACTAACTAAAAAGAGTATCACTGTTTAAACATGAGATATTCCATCTGGACACCAAAATTGAATTGGTTGAGCATCTATAATGAGAATGTGATACTGCTAGGCACAGTGACAGTGAATATAGGGATCATTAAAATTCACTCTTTGTCCATAGACATCTTAGAATCTTTTTGCTTCTGTCTTCAAATATGGGTTCCTGCATTCTAGAGGTTATGTACAGCCACACATGTTAGTGAAAAAATGATAGAACTAGTCAAAACAGTATTGGAAAAATTTTCATACTCCATTCATCATATTTCTGACATCCTAGAGACCAACACATCTTGGTGGACAATTCCCAGATGTACTAATTACTTCTTACCTCAGCTGTTTGCATGCTTCTACCTGTCTCATTTTCTGAGAATTTTCTGACTGCAGAAGCATGGTTTGCCTGTAAATAGAATCAGCTTCTAGTATCAGTTGGTTAATGCTTCCAAGACAAAACTAGACCAATAACAATTCAGGATTGTCATGTGAATAGTCAAATTTTCTTGAAGTTATTGATGTGTATTTGTACAGTTTATCAGATAGTAATTGGAGGGACTAAACCCAGATATCTATCCTTTACCTTGCTCAGTTTTAGTTATATTTGTTGACTTTCTTCTTTTTTCTTGTCTCAAATTCTAATTTCTTTGCCATATTTTAGGGCCACAAAAAACAAATTAATTTAACAAATTTTGGAGGTATTTTACAAATATGTACAAGTGAATGGTACCATGTTTATTATGTCTATGCATTATAATGCTATATCATATAAAGGTATTATAATCAGGTTCCAGAGATTAGAATCAAGGAATGTACTAGTTACAACACCATTCAACTTACTATAGGACTCTAATACATATAATAAGAAATATACAATTAGAAATAAAATACGCTAGTCAACTTTCTGTTGCATGACCAGCAGTAACTCAGGGAGGAAAGGTTTATTAAATTGCCTTACAAATTATGGTTCATCACAGAAGAAAGCCAAGCAGGATCTTAAGGCAGAAACCAGAAGGCAGGAATTTCAGAATATTCCATGAAGAAAAACTGTTTATTGGCTGATTCCACTGGTTTCCTTATAAAGCCCAGACCCACTTTCCCAAGTATGGCATTGTTGACAGTGTTCCAATCCTTTCTACAAAAATTACTAATCAAGACAATGCCCCCAGAAATATGTGCACAGGCCAATGTGATGAAGACAATTTCTCATGATAGATCATAAAAATGCTTCCAATTCAGTGCACTATATCTCAAGTTAAGATGTGTATGCAGACATGTCCTTTTGTGCATATGTATACAGTATTTGTGTTGAATACACAAAATACCCATTTGTTTTCACTGAGCAGGATTTAACTTCAGCATTGTACAGAGTGCTCAGAATACTTTGGTGTAATGGGAGTTTTTCTGGCCAGTCCTACAGCTGTTCAGACCCAACTAACACAGAGAGACTTGTAGATGTAATAATCTTTTTAAATAAGAAACACAGAGCCAGATGCAGAGTTAAAAGCCCAAGAAGTCAGAGCATTACCTGAGAGCTGAGACTTAAAATTGCCTTTCTTACCCTTGCTGCCACTGTCGTCCTTCCCCTCAGAAAGACTACTTCCTGTCTGTATTTTTATTGACTTTCTGTTCTGCCTTCTCATTGGTTGTAAACCCAACCACATGACCTCTTTGTCACTGCTTGTCTATATACACCTCCAGGTCTTTTATGGTTGGTATTGAGATTAAAGGCATGTGTCTCCATGCTGGCTGTATCTTTGAACACACATAGATCTACCTATCATGTGATATGGATTAAAGGTGTGTGCCACCACTGCCCAGCTTCTGCTATGGGTTACTATTAGCTCTGACCCCCAGGCAACTTTATTTATTAACATACAAATAAAATCACATTTCAGTACAAATAAAATATCACTATAGAGACTTATATTGCTTATAAACTGCAGGCTTCTTGCTAACTGTTCTTATATCTTAAATTAATCCATTTCTATTAATCTATAAATTGTCACGTGGCTCGTGGCTTACTGGTACCTTATATTTTGCTTTTCATGGCAGTGGCTGGCAGCATCTCCTGTATCTCAGCCTTCCACTTCACAGAATTCTCCTCTGTCCTTGTCCAGCCTGTACTTCCTACCTGACTGCTGGCCATTCAGTGTTTTATTTATTAACCAATCAGAGCAACACATTTAACATACAGAACATCCCACAGCACTTCCCCTTTTCCCCTCTGGATAAATGAGCCAATTGAATAGCTTGAACTGTTTGGGAGGCACCCAGGCAGTGGGACCCGGACCTGTCCTTACTGCATGAGCTGGCTGTTTGGATCCTTGGGCTTACACAGGGACACTTTGCTCAGCCTGGAAGGAGGGTACTGGACCTGCCTGTACTGAATCCACCAGGTTGAATTGAATCCCCAGGGGAGTTTTGGCCCTGGAGAAGATGGGAATGGAGGGGAGGGGTTGGGGAGAAGGTTGGGGCGGGGGTGGGAGGGGAGAGAACAGGGGAACCCATGGCTAATGTGTAAAATTAAAACACAAATATAATTTAAAAAATATTTTTTCTCAGGTTTTAGGTGGAAATTCTTGCCAACCCATTGGGAACCATTTGTATCTGCAGTTTTTCTGGCTGGCCCACAGTCAGGATAAATCTCTCTCACCTGCCAGTCCCACAGCTGTTCAGACCCAACCAAGTAAACACACAGAGACTTATATTGCTTACAAACTATATGGCCGTGGCAGGCTTCTTGTTATCTAGTTATTATATCTTAAATTAACCCATTTCTGTTAATCTATACATTGCCATGTGGCTTGTGGCTTACTGATATCTTACATCTTGCTTTTCATGGTGGTGGCTGGCAGCATTTCCTCTTCCTCAGCCTTCCCCTTTCCAAAATTCTCCTCTCTCCTTGTCCCACCAATAGTTCCTGGCTGGCTACTGGCCAATCAATGTTTTATTTATTAACCAATCAAAGCAGCACATTTAACATACAGAACATCCCACAGCACTTTGGGAGAAAAACTGGTATTTTATGAACTATTAAGAAGTATCTGTTCAAAAAATACATTTCCACTGAATTTTCATTCTATTTCCACTTATATTTAAAATACAGAAAATAAGTCTCATTCTTAGAATACGCTGAACAAAATAAACAAACCACATTGACCTTGTACTTTTCATTATAAATGAATAAAATCTATTGTTATGTTCACATGCTAAGAAAAATATCCCATGGGAGTCTTGGCCCTGGAGGAGATGGGAATGGAGAGGAGGGGCTGGGGGAATGTGGGGGCGGGGGTGGGAGGGGGAAGGACAGGGGAACCCATGGCTTATGTGTAAAATTAAAACACAAATATAATAAATAAAAGAAGGAGAAAAATGTATTTCTGTGTTTGCTCAAGAAGATTATAGTTTTCAAAGACTTCTGTCTTCTAAGTAAGTGCATGGAAGGTGCACATTATTTTGGTAGCTCAAAGAAAGAAATATTTAGCCTTAAGTTTTATATGTATTAGGAATGAATGTCCAGTGAAATACCTATGTATGTAAGTGAAATACTGTGGCAACCACACAACTGATACTCCAAAGATAATGTAATGGATAATGCTATGTGACCGGTTGACAGGATCTGCACTCACCTAGGAGAGAAGCATTTAGCCACAAATCCAAAGGATTATTAGACACTGGGCATCACTGAGGGATCATGTTGAGGTTGGCAGATCCAAACTATAAAGGGATAGCAACATTTCCTGGGCTTGATCCTCAATGGTGGAAAACATAGCAAACAAGTTAAGCTTGGACAGTAGTCACCTTCTGCTTCCGGATTGTGGATGTGATTTTATGAGCTGCTTCATACTCCTGCTGCTTTGAAGTCTCTGTCTTTAATTATGAGCTGAAATGAAACTTTCTTCTCTTGAGTTCATCTGGTTAGTGCATTGTGTTGATGCAACAGGAAAAGAGACTAAGACAAATAATAAACACTGAAAAAGATTAAAATTATTAAAAATATCAGTTACATCTGAAGGTATGAGTGTAATAAAGACATTCTACTTGTTTTTTTAAATAGGCTATGCTTTCAGGATTAAAATTATTTGATATAAACCTTGAAATTTTTTTAAGATTATAATAGAATTGTGAATTGCTTTGGTATTTAATTTTATTTTAAGGATACAGCATTTCCCACTCTGAAGAAGTTAAATACTTTCATGACAACACAGTGTATTCACTAATTTTGATTTGACATATCAAAAACATGAATCTATTTTTTTAAGTCAGCATATTGCCTATGGGGTAGTTCATTTTGTTACTTCCTTGATCTTAAAGTACATTTATGTTTCATTTGGGATATTGTGACTACTATTTTTAAATAGCTCAATTTGTCAGAGTAGGTTGTTGGTTCTATAAACCAGATAATGTTCAAATATTTCTTGTGAAAATTTTTTGTTATTCAGGGCTCTTATTTAGTAAATAATCAATCCTACTTTTAATTTAAATACACCATAGAAGTTAAAATAATCTTACGAAAACTATGGAGAATCTTAAAAATACATTGAGAAAAATTAATCAGGTAACTAAAATGAAAGAATATAAATGGCAACTTTCTTTTTTATTGAATATTTTTTGATATATGCCAATTGGAATTAATTACAACAATAGGATATTAATAGTGTGCATAGAAAAGGAAAGGGGAAGATTTTCCATTCAGCATTGAAAGGGGAAAAGAAAATTAAGATAAATCTCCATGTACCAGACATTATTCTCTTCCTCAGGAGAGCTGATGAGGACTGAAGTGGGTATGCTGTGTATTATGCTGAGCTTAGCTGGCTAAACAGACACTCCTAATACTATTATTTTTTCCAGGGACTCTCATCATTCACAGTAAGATCTGGATAAAAGACTTCATATCCTAGGCAAATGCTTACCTATCAAAACCAGTGCATTTTTACCTTGAAGGGATAAAAGTAAAAGATCTAATGTCTGGGTTGGTCAATCATTTTTCTCTATAAAACACCATTCCATATTCACATTTTGTTTTTGTTTTCATCCTACAGTGCATTGAAGTCTCAATAGAGAACATGATGGTGAGTTTCAAGTCTTCAAAGAGAAAATAGATAGGGGTCCCCACTGCTGTTAGCAAACCTGCTGGTTCTTCTCGAACAAATAAGACTCCATTTGAGTAATTTCAAATTGTGTTGATAATGGTGTGAGAACTGCTGTTTGACATACAGGATATTAAAAAACAAATCACACTGTTCCTTCTCCTTTCTCTTTGCAATTGATTTACTCATATTTCTCCCATTAATGAATTATTGAATGGATTATTTGGTCCTCCTGAATCTGCAGTTTATCTCCTGTGAGCAAGATAGGTAATAAAAAGGAGCTGGATACCTATTAGTAACTCTTTTGACTTGATGGGTCATCTTATTAAAATACCAGGAGTCATTGGACATGTAAATATGCTTATTTCATAAATATGATGTTCTGAACTTGGAAAAGAAAGGGATGTTGAATTGCCAGAGGTTCAGGAAAATAAATTTGCAGCACGTGTCTGCATTCCAGGAGTTTTTCTCCTTTTCCCTATCATCTGATATATAGTTCTTCATTGATAAACTAAGACATCTTTCCTACAGTCACATGGAACAGCATTCTTGTTAGAATTTCAGACAGACTAATGGTTTGGATTCTCTAGCAAGTAGAGGATGAAGGATGCGGCAGAGAGTGGAAGAGCATATTTATTTCTTCTCTGCGCTTAGTTTCCTTAAAGTTATAACGATGGACTTGCTACACAGAAGAGGATATTTCAGGGGGAAAAATATTTCAGTGTTAAGATGAAAGCATAGATAACTAGTAGAAAATGGAATGTACTGTGGAGAAAATTTTCTGACATGTGGATACAGTTTTAAATTTAGAAATAAAGAAGCCATCACAAAGGAACACATCAACAAAAAGCTATAAAAAGTTGACTTCAAAAAGAGCTGCCAAAAGTATTTCCAGCAAATGTGACAAACTGACAAAGTCTTTATTAATATAGAAAAGTTATATAAATCAATAAGAAAATACCCAGGATTCAAGAAGTAAAATAGAGAAGAGAGGCATGGGTAGATACTTTGCAAAGGACTAAAGCTAAAAATATCTCATATATTCAGAAAAAAATTCTATCTTGATTATAAAACATGTAAGACACAGTAAATAACTTATTTTCTATCCCTAACTAAAAAATATGTCATGCATATTAATGGGTTACAGATGTTTTAGTAAATGTTTCATTTCCTACATATATGTAAAAATCCACTTGCACAACTATCAAGTAATATTGACAAATATAAGAGAAAACTAAGTTGTATTACCTAAGGCAGCATTTCAGAACTTATGTATTAGTATAGTTTAAGAGTATTAAACATGCTGAAAAACAATAAACAAGTCTTTGTTTAATTGCAGATAAATGATAACAAAAGCTGATAAACGTTGTTTATAAAATCATACATTTTGAATAATGTGTGATAAGAAGGAAATGAGTGTTTTAAAATGTATTAAAGAGGCTGGAGATGTAGTTCAAAGGTTAAGAGTACTTGCTGCTCTTGTAGAGGATGGGAGCGTAGTTCCCAGCACCCACATTAGATGGCTCATATAACTGTAACTTCAGCTTCCAGGCATATGATCCACTCTCCTGACCTCTGAGAATATTATATGCATATGCATCATAGACATATGCAGAAACACACATACATAAAAATAAAATAAATATCTAAAAAAGCATTTAAATGTTAGAAATTTTAATATCATTGCCATTTTACTAATGAGAACTTCTAAATTCTGTTATATTTAGCAGAAGTTCTCTCTTATGCAAGCTTCCCTTCTTTGTGTATGTGTGTGGGTTTCTGTATTTGCTACAAAATATTGAAAAATTCTGATTTGGGGCTGTTTTCCACTCCATAAATCATGCACATTCATAAGGAATTTTTAAATTATCCCTTCAGTATATGCCCAGAATCTGAATCTTCCTACACCCACTGTCAATTCACTTCATCTATTTGCTTCATTAGAGCTCCATTTACTGTTACTTCTCAAGGGCATAGGGCCATCTATTTTTGTAGTCTTCATAGCACTCTTTCAGTTCTATATTAACAGATATACAACATATACCAAGGTCTCTGCTTGTATTTATCCTTGCTATAGGTTAATACCCTTCTTCATTAGACACACAATTCAAAACTCAGGCACTGAGAGAGTTTTGCTGTAGTCAAATAGATAAAGGTAGTCCTGAAAAGACTACAGCATGGCAATTTGTTCAGGAGGCAGCTGAACTATGGAGCCAGCAATTGAGCCAGTGTACATGTCCACCTCTTCCATCAGCTGCCCATTAGTTTCTTCACAGTGGTTTAAGTGGAAGCTGAAAGAGAGAAGGGCTCATGAATCAGTGTGCTCATGTATTCGGCCGGGCGGTGGTGGTGCACGCCTTTAAGCCCAGCACTCAGAAGGCAGAGCCAGGAAGATCTCTGTGAGTTCAAGGCCAGCCTGGTCTACAGAGCAAGATCCTTCACAAAGTTACACAGAGAAACCCTGTCTCAAAAAACTAAAAAAAAAAAAAAAAAAAAAAAAAGCTCATGTATTGAATGGGATTCTTTCTCAGCGTCCTGTAACTTCTGTCCTGCCCTATGTATATATTTTAGATACAATAGGTTCAATCATGGAAGGATTTCTGCTGATGCCTGCAAACACATGAAACTCTGGAAATTCTATGATCTATGGAATGATTGTTCATGTATTTGAGGACGTTATTATCAAGACCCATTGTTGGTGATTCTGTCTGGACAGGGAAAAGAGTCATACAGAGACTATTTTACAGAATGTTAGAGCTTCCCACTTTAGATTGTACAGACTGGTTTTAGAAACACAAGCTTTTAAAAAGAAATTCCCCTAAGTGGACATGCAAAAATTTCCATATGGTATCATTGTCTAGGAGAAGTAAGAAATTTCTGTGGAAAGTTCAAGGAACTCTGAGAATTTGAATCAACTTGTGAATGAACATTTATATTTCTCATTCATATCTCATGGCCCCAGTTACTTTCTTTCAGCATTCTGATTTTCCCATTGTAGACTAGTTTGAGTTATGAAACTAGAAATTCTGGGTGGATTTACAGTTAAAATTAAATTTGCAGTCAACTTTTTCTAAGCTCAGCTTCTAGAGAATGGGATTCTCTTTGATAAGATACCATTAGGGATTCTGGCTTTTCTTTTTTTCAGTCTCTCTGTCTGTCTCTGTCTCTGTCTCTGTCTCTCTCTGAATGGTGTATGCATGCAAGGGTATGAATGTATGCCTCTGTGCACATGTATGAGGAGACCAGAGCAGGATATCAGGTTCCTTACTCTATCATTTTCACCGTTGTTGCCTCAAGATTTGTTCTCACAATGAAGCAAGAGCACACCATTTTACCATTTTGGCCATTGAGCTTTCTGGAGATCTATCTGACCCTTTCTCCTAGTGCTGGGGTTTCAGATATGTATGGTCTTGCCAAGATTTTTTATGTAGGTACTGGGTATTTGAACTCAGGTCCTAATGTTTGTGGAAAAAGTACTCCAGACTTCTGAGCTAACCCTCCAGGGACTTATGTTTCTTTTATTTTTTTCTGTCATTATTCTTTTTTTATTATGGAATTTTTATACTCATTTTACATAACAATCACAGATCCTCCTCTTCTCCCTCCTCCCACCCCTTTCACTTCCCCCCAACCCCCCCCCATTCCTTCCTCCAACAAGGCAATTTCTCCTATGAGAAGTCTGCACAGCATGGAACATTCAGAAGAGGCAGATCCAGACCCTCTCCCTACATCAAGACTGTTTAAGATTTTCAATTAGCTTTTAATTTTTATTTATTCTTATTTTATGTGTATGAGTGTTTGCTTCATGTTTTATCTCTGTACTATGTGCATACAGTGTCCATAGAGGCCAGAAGAGTGCATCAGAACTGGAACTAGATTTATAGAAGCCCATGAGTGGTCATGTGAGTTCTAGAAATGGAACTTTAGCATTTTATTGGTGATTTGTGCTTGTACTTCCTCATCTATTTGAGTGCAATGTATTAATAGCTTACAGGAAAGGGTATACCATTATTTTATGCTTTTTATTAGGAGAGTCCTAGAACTCTTGAAATGACTAAGATATTGTACCTAAATATCTTCTTCCAATATTCCATTTCACTTCACTTATGTGATAATTTCATGTTTGTACCCCTATTATATGCTGGATGTTGTCAAACACTATTTAAATTTCTTTCTGTTGCCAGCTAGGTAGCATGTAATAAGGTTCAGATATGTGTAAACAAAAAACAAAAAGCAAAACAAACAACAGAATACCTTCTTAAAAACATAGTCACGGGACCAAAGAATCCCACATTCAACATGGACAAAGATCCAGAAATGTTATATAAATACAATTAGAGCTGTTAAATATTTGTAGCCATTAGGTCAATGAGAATCCAACCCACTATGAGATACTCTGTCACCATCAGGAGGATAATCATTAAAATGCAGACAGTGGTAGTAAGAGTGACTGCTATACCCTGCGCATGGCAACTGAAGATAATATTACTATTGCAGAGAATATTTGGGCAATTTCTCAATTAAAAAAAAAGTTAGAATTAAAGGTAGTATTACTATGTGACCCAGAAACACCATGTATGGACATACATTAAAAGGACAAGGAAATGGTCTAATAAAACTTTGCATCGGAATGTTTATCATAGCACTATTCTTAAGAGCCAAACAGAGTTCAGAAGATTTCTGTAGGAAAGAGGGTGAACAGGATAGTCATATGATAGTTCAGTTCCTGGTGAAACAGAATGAGCATTTTGGAGTTCATTGGATTTAGCTAGGAGACTGTAAGAAAAGCAAAGCTAAACCATGCAGGTCTCACTACTAAGGACGTTCTTCTTTTCTTATCTACGACAACTGATTAAGTCAGAGGTAACCAAGGTGGGAAGGACTGAGTAATGTCTTACCTCATAATGAAAGAAGAAAACTTCAGATAAGACTGGCCAGAGAGAGACTTGTAAAATGAAGAAGAGCTGTTGGGAAAGACTTAAGGATGGAAAAGTAGGAAGATAAAAATACATTTGTGCAGTGAACGTATGTGCATATTACTATATAAATTTATACAACACCTGTTAGATTATGAAACTCATAATTAAAAATTTCTTCACAGAAATGCTAATTTTCATTGTTTAATTTTTGATCTTCAAATGTTCATATTTTGTTTACTACGTTTCCTTCTACTTAAATAGGCCACTTGCATTTTAAAGTTTTCCACACTGGACTCGAATCTAAGTATTCGTTCTATTTTGTACAGAAATGAAATTTAACTCATTGCTTGAAAAATGCATTTTAAATAAATTAACAAGGTTGTATTCTTGAAAATGATACCTATGAAGCTTCTACCAAAAAATAATAAGGTAAAATTTTATGACTATCTCAGCAATCTAGAATTTCAAGATTTTTAAGTCCTGATAATTTGAACTAAAATATAGAGCAATCACCTTTCTCTTTTCTAAAATTAAGAAATACATCAATAAAAATTTTAAAGTAAATGTAATAAAGATACATAATTTAGCATTATCATTCTCAAGATACTAGCTTTTTCACTCATAAAATCTGACACAATGTAAAAAATAAAGAGCCAAAGGTAGAAATAGATGAATGAATAAACAATCTGTCTTAGATCCATATAACAGAATATTATTTAGTCAGAAAAAGTAGAAAACATAACAGTATAAGCTGCTTAAAATTGATGATAACTTTTATGAGATATTGATTTAAGAATGGTAAAAATGAAATGTCATTCGATGAGTTATTTCCTAGTGTTCTTCTCACTGTGACAAGATGTGACAAAAGCATTAAAGGAAGGAGGGAGAGTTTATTTTGGCTCAAGTCAGTCATGGGTGGGAAGTCCCAGCAACAGGATCCTGTGGCATCTGTTCATGTGGCATTCTCAGTCAAGAAGCAAGGAACAATGAGTCCTGCTTTTCAGCTCTTTCTCCCTTTCAAAGTCCAGAGACTCCTGCCTATAGAATAATGCTGTCCACATTTTGTCTTCTCACCTCAATAAACATAATCTATAAAATTTATCAGGTTTTTTTTTTTCGGTTGTTTCAATGATTACTCTAAAATGGCATCATGTTGACAATTGAGACTGTGTCTCATACCTGAATCCTTGTGCCACAGGTATTCTTTCAGTTCTCTTAGCAAAGAGTCTGCAAAGCTCAGCTGTGCAACCAAGAAATTTGTTGGCAAGCTACAGGTAATACCACCAAGAAGGAAGAGAGGCTAAACTAGGAACAGAGAGATGTTATAATGTGCTCAGTTTCAAATTGCTCTGGAGATAAGATAGTTCTTCAGCATTTCCACATGAAGCAACTGGACAAATCATACCAAATTCCTGCTAGATGAAGGCTGTTTCCAGAGAGAGGACTTGTTTGGAAGAAGGCTGCACAAGGTGGCCAAAGGCCACTTCCTGGTAGAAGGACTCAGCTGTGAAATACGAATCTCAACATTGCCAGAAGAGGAAATGGGTGTCCCTGCATTGAAGAAGAGTCTTATTTGAGCACCACTCTTTTCTTTGTATTTCATAAGGCAGAAGCTGTTTAGTGTCTTTTTGTCTCAAGCTACTGTTTTGAAACAAATTTGAGACTAGGATCCCATTATGAGAGTTATCTCAAAGATCTTTTCATGAGACTCCACCACTCTGGAAATCTGTAATGAAAATAAGCACTGCTCCCTTTCTATTCTTGATCCAGGTGGGATCTCCTGCTACCCTAAACTCTGTTTCCCTCGAAACTTGCCCTTCATTACCCCCTCTCATATCCAGATTGTTCATGCAGATCTCATCCATTTCTCTGTCATTGGGCTATCCTTGTATTTTTTTTAGGGTCCTGTTTCTAGGTAGCCTCCCTAGAGTAGTGCAGCAGTCTAGTCATCTTTGTTTTACATCTAGTATCCTCCTATGAATGAGTACATACAATGTTTGTCTTTCTGAGTCTGGGTTACCTCACTCAGGATGATTTCTTTTCTAGATCCATCCATTTGCCTGTAAAACTCATGATGTCATTGTTTTTCTCTGCTGAGTAGTACTCCATTGTGTATATGTACCACATTTTCTTTATCCATTCTTCAGTTTATGGGGAACATAAAGGGAGAACAAGGAATAACAGACCATGATAAATGAAGACCACATGAGAACAGGAAGAAGCAAAGTGCTAGAGAGGTCCCCAGAAATCCACAATGATATCTCCACTGTTGACTACTGCAATGGTTGAGAGAAAGCACGAACTGACCTAGTCAGGTGATCAGATGGCCAAACACCCTAACTGTCGTGCTAGAACTCTCATCCAATAAATGATGGAAGTGGATGCAAAGGTCTTCGGCCAGGCCTCAGGTAGAGCTCCAGGAGTCCAATTGTCAAGAAAGAGGAGGAATTTTAAGAGTGTGAATTGTTGAGACCAAGATTGGAAAAAGCACAGGGACAAATAGCCAAACTAATGGAAACACATGAATTATGAACCAAAAGCTCTGAAGCCCCAACTGGATCAGACCCTCTGGATAAGTGAGACAATTGAATAGCTTGAACTGTTTGGGAGTCCCCCAGGCAGTGGGACTGGGACCTGTCCTTAGTGTATGAGCTGGCTGTTTGAAACCTGGGGCTTATGCAGGGACACTTTGCTCAGCCTGGAAGGAGGGGACTGGACCTGCCTGTACTGAATATTCCAGGTTGAGCTGAATCCCCAGAGGAGTCTTTGCCCTGGAGGAGATGGGAATGGAGGGGAGGGGCTGGGGAAAAGTGGGGGTGGCGGCGGGAGGAGGGAGGACAGGGGAACCCATGGCAGATATGTAAAATTAAAACACAAATATCCATATGAAAAAAATAAAATAAATATACTTTTTTAAAAAAAGAAAATAACCACTACCCCAATTCTTTTAAAAATATCTGTAAATCAAGCTCTTTGAAATTGGTGATGTTCACATCACAGTTACCAAGCCTATATGACATAAATTTTAAGGACAGACCTGATATCATTCCTTCTATCCATAACTTTTAATCAAGCTGAATTTATGACCCCATTATCCAACTAAATAATAGACTAAGACTAAATGATTTCTCTGCTTGAGCTATAGAGTTTTTGATAGCCTTATTCTTTATTCATGTATTAACTGTTTTCATACTGTTCTTACTATGAGTTTATTTCTTACAAAGTTGATATTTTCAGATATATTCTTGAGGTCATTTAAGGCTAATGGTTTTAGAACAAAAGGACTGAAAGTATTGTGGAATATAACTTTTTTAGGGTGCTGAATCAGTGATCGACAGATTTTTTTTAGTAGGACGCTTTCCATCAAGCCATGACATACTGTCAGCCTAAGTCATACTATTGACCTCCTCTGTAGATGAGACTGAAGTCCATTTTTTGTAGGATTAGTAGGAGAATGGGAAAGTGATCAGGACAAGACATAGGCAAGAATTTCTAAAAAGTATACATCTCAGGTGCTCATACCAATTCATTTTCATTCTTTATTGCCCAGAGATCTCTTCTTAGACTCTGAAACCAGAAATATACCCTAAGACAGAGAATTTGCTTGTGGCAAGTGGAATGAGAAATTCCTTCACAGGCTTAAGTATTTCAAGATGTAGTCCTGAGTTGGTGACACTTCAGTCTTGCTAAAAGAAGTATGCCATAGAAGGAACGCTTAGCCTTACTCTACTTCCAGTTTCCTCTATTTTCAACATATGATTGAAGACACGAACTTTCATGTTCCCAATTCAGGTGCCTTGATTAATGTCCCCCACAATTATGAACACTTAGTCTGAAAATGTAAGCAAAAAATATTTTCCTTGAGTTGTTTCTGATTATATTTTATCACAGTTATAGAATATTAACTAACACACTGGGGGACTTTACACCCATGTTCCTTAAGTTTTGAGCCTATTTTAATGTGAATTTACTCCTGAGCAAGGGAAACCCACACATCTACTACACAAGACATCATCTTCCACACAGTAAAAAGCCCCTGTAGTTTGTTTAACAGTGGTTCAATGACTAAATAGCAGGAGGCTTCCTTGACTTTCTCACAAATGTAAAGCATTTGGTATGGTTTAATTATGAGTGAAGAATACACAGACTACAACAATTTGTGTGTGTGTGTGTGTGTGTGTGTGTGTGTGTGTGTGTGTGTGTGTGTAGCAAGATTTCTTCTGGCACTTAATTCATTCACTTTTGTGCCCCAAACAGCAACATGGTCCAGCTTTTCAAGTGCTTGACTCAGAGCTTTCATTTCCTGTCCCCTCTGCTGTCGTCCAGAGCACCTTCGGACCCGGTGCTGTAAGGCCAGGGTCTCCTGAGACATGGGCCGAGGAAAAAATGCTGAACATGAGAGTCTTCTGATGGGTGGCTATTGCTATATTCAATGCTCTGGAATAATGCCTGAAGGTGACTGGCGACCTTTGTGTGCTGTGGAATGCAACTCGTTTGTTTTACTGAAGCTCAAGCATTGGAAATTCAACTTCTGGCTGTGTAAGGAAAATAAACAGAGACAATGGCTTTTTCACTCTCCTAAGCAGTTTATCCAGATCAATATGGGAAAGATTGCTGCTTCACTCTGGCTGATCTGAGCCTTAATTAAGGATTTTGCTCTCTAAGGTTGACACACAAGCCACCTTGGTGAGTTCCAGAGTATTGAATTTCTCTTTTGAAAACAGAGTTAAGACAATGTCAGCACTGCAAAATACATCTGAGTTTTTTTTTTTTTTTTAATTCATAAAATAGTTTTTTAAATTCTATCTGGATAAGTGAGACAATTGAATAGCTTGATCTGTTTGGGAGGCACCCAGTCTGTGGGACCAGGATCTGTCCTTAGTGCATGAGCTGGCTGTTTGAAACCTTGGGCTTACACAGGGACACTTTGCTCAGTCTGGAAGGAGGTGACAGGACCTGCCTGTACTGAATCCATCAGGTTTAAATGAATCCCCAGGGGTGCCTTGATCCTGGAGGACATGGGAATGGATGGGAGGGGCTGGGGGGAAGGTGAGAGTGGGTGTGGGAGGGGAGAGGACAGGGGAACCCATGGCTGATGTATAAAATTTAAAACACATAATAATAAGGAAAAAAATTTTAAAAAAAATTGTCAACCCTGAAAATGTACATACAAGTATCATTATGAAGACTGTGAGTTTATATACCTGTATTTAAACACACTATACACATACACACACACACACATATTGTTTATACATTAATATAATATATATAAACAAATACTGTTATACATTAATATAATATATATAAACAAATACTTTTAAGAAAGACTTCATTATTTGAAAGAGACAAAGTAGAGGTATATGGGAGGGTTTGGAACAAAGAAAGGGAAGGGGGAAATGATGTAATCATATTATAATCTCAAAAAATAGTTAAAATATGATTAAAGATATACCCATGATTTTTATGTTTTATCAATAAACACCTAAAGCCATAGCATAGCAAAGAAGGCTTGCTTTAATTTTTCTGTTAATCTCTCTTTTATTTCTTAATAACTGTTACGATTTAGACATGAAATGTCTTCCATGGGCTCACATCTTGAGAATTTGGGCACCTGTTGATGATGCTCATCAGTGTAGTTAGTGATTTCCTGCCTGACCCACAGTCAGGACAAATCTCTCTTACCCACCAGTCCCATAGTCGCTCAGACCCAACCAAGAAAGCACACAGAAATTTGTATTGCTTATAAACTGTATGGCTGTGGCAGGCTTCTTGTTATCTACTTTTTCTATCTTAAATTAACCCATTTCTGTTAGTCTATACTTTGCCACATGGCTTGTGGCTTACAGGTGTCTTTACATGTTGCTTCTCATGGCAGCTGCTGGCAGTGTCTCCTCCCAGCCTTCCTGTTCCCAGCCTTCTCCTCTTCCTTGTCCCGCCTACCCCATCCTTCCTGCCTGGCTACTGGCCAATCAGCACTTTATTTATTTTAACCAATCAGAGCAACACATTTGACATACAGAACATCCCACAGCACATCAAGGATGGTGATGGAGAGTTTGGGAAAAAGGTCATGGTGTAGGATATTCACTGAAGTGTATTTTGAAAGTCAACTTTGAGTGTTACTATTAGTGTCTCAACTCCTCTGAAACAACCTTCCTTTTCTTCCCCATACTCTGCCACCACAGTTCTCTGCCTTACCTCAGGCTAGACCCATGGAATGACAACTGTAAAACTGTGAGAAAAATGAATACTGCATCCTGTAAGGTGTTTGTTTCAGAGGCCAGTAACTAAGACAGCCACATTTGGGTATACTAATAGCCTATAATCCAGCTGTGTCCAGCAGTTATTTTTCTCAAATCATCAAGTCTTTCATTGCCTGCTGGAATTGTTGCTCTTTCTTCCCATGCCGTCTTTCTATGCCTCTCTAATGCAGACTCTAAAGCCATTTCAAGCACCACATGCTCATTGAAGATTTCCTTCACTTTAGAAAATGTTTATAAACACTATATTCCTAAATTTGTCTCATTGAAATTTGAAATGCATTCTAATTTAAAATACTTGGTAGAAGTCGGCATTAAAAAGCACAACTTTTGACACAATTTTGAGATAGTACAGGTAACACACAAATGTTTCACAAATGTTCTCCATCATAGAATAAATATGATTGTCAAAAATTTTAAACTTGAAAGGCCTAGAGAGATAATCACTGGTTAAGAGCATTTGCTGTTCTGGTGGAGGACCTGAGTTTGTTTTCCATTATAAACATGTTGGCTCATAATCTTCTGTTGCAGGGGATATGAAACACTCTTCCTGCCTCTGAAGATACCTAGCGTTTGATTGGTGCATATACATGCCTGCAGGCAAAACACTCATACAAACATAAAATAAAAATAAATGAATCCCTTTATGTCTAGAAGACACTATCTTACAGCAGGCATCTTGGCTTCTCAGTCTTTCTAGTCCATTTTCCAAGATAGTGCTTGAGCCTTAGGAGCTTGTTGTGTTATGGATATACACATCAAGTCAAGGCATGCAGGGTCAGTTTTTCTCTGAGCTTGACAAGATATGTATTTCTGTAATAGTCTCCATAAGCTGTAAAAAGTAGCTTCTTTGATGAAGAGTGAAATCTTAGTTTATCTGTGAGAATAATGATGAGAATTTAGAATGGAGATATAAATTATATTGGTTTTGGAAAGTGTCAGTTGTGTTTTTTTCTCTGGAATCCATGACTTTGCCAAGCATTAGTAGTTGGCTAAATTTACAATATCATGCATGAATTCTCTCCTATTGAGAAGGATTTAAGTGCAATAAGAGAGATATTGGTTAATTTCAAGATAAAAGTGCCACCACTGGTACCCAGACCAGACCTCCATAATGTTGTCAATTGGCATGTCAACATGATGAGGGAAATACCATATGCCCCAACTCTTAGGGAAGAGCACAATCAGTGTACAGAAATGGTTATATTTAAGAATATATATGTGGCTGGGTAGCAGTGGTGCATGCTTTTAATCCCAGCACTAGTGAGGTAGAGCCAGGCTCTGTAAGTTCGAGGCCAGCCTGGTCTACAGAGCAAGATATCCAGGACAAGCACCAAAACTACACAGAGAAAACCTGTCTCAAAAAACATGTGTGTGTGTGTGTGTGTGTGTGTGTGTGTGTGTGTGTGTGTGTAAATCTATAGATCTATACACAATATATAACATATATTGTATATAACACATAAAATGTACATGTAGATATATGTATATATTAATTATATGTTGTACAATATACATATATGTATACACATACAGTAACTATTAGTGGAAAAGGAAGACATGAGTTTGAAGGAGAGCAGGGAAGGGTAAATGAAAGTGTTCAGAGGGAGAAAATGGATGGGAAAAATGTTGTGATTACTGTAAATTCAAAAATAAAATAAAATAAATGAAGAAGAGGTCATGAATTTGAGAAGTTGGGATATTTGGGAAGAGTGGGAATGGAAAAGGGAGGGAGAGATTAAGGAAATACAATTCTATATGAAATTCTCAAAAGAAATTTAATTAAATGAAAATAATACACAACTCATGAATTAACACTTTAAGCCTCTATATCAGTCACTCATAACACCGGAAAGTAAGTTACAGATGCATTCTTCAAAATATGGTTCTTCATTGAATGAACTCAATGGCCTGCTTGAGAAAGGCATTTCCTGGAAAAAATAATGCTTGAATGAATCTTTTGGAAATCAACATGTAAAACCATTTCTTTTAGAGCACAACATCCACATCATCAAGAGAAACCAACGTTTCCAGAATCCTCTTATCTGGTTTTCATAATTATAGATACTTGGAATTTTATTTCAGCCTTTACAAAGATTGCATTAGCATAAAATGGTGTGTTCTCTGATTTAATATATTCTTTGAAGAGGGAGAGATTCTCTATCATTGAGAACTAGGGTAAGAAATTATTACCTGCCAGGTGACAGATACTACTTTACCCTGATGAGAAACATATTTTAAAAAAATGCAAATTACTGAATTTGAGTTGACACTCAACACTTTTAGGAAAAAATTGCAAAATTCAAGCTGAATATTCACTATTAAACTAATAGAGGTATTTGAATTTTAGTAATAGAAAATCTAAAATTAAAAAAGATTATTTTTTGTGACTGCTACCTGTAACATTACATTTTGTCAAATCATGTCTCTACATACACTGCTCAGGACAATTTGAGTCTCTTTATGTGAGGGCAAGATGATGTTTGTAAATTAACAGTGATGTCTTTGGAATACTGAATTGAAACCTAGGTAAATAAAACCATTTTCCTAACTATAGCAACTCACTTACCAACTAAGGCTCAGCAGATCTTCATCCTGAAGGTGCTTCATCTCTTAGACTCATTACATTCCTCAGAATGACTCTGTTGACTTCCCTTCTCATCATTCCATAGGGAAACAAACCCAAAGATGCTTAGCTTTGACCACAGTAAATTCTCCTAAAGTACCAATAACCAATTCCTAAACCAGAACTTTGTTCTACATATTTGCATAACTTATTTGCCTCAGAATTCTCCCCTCAACAAATGTGTTATACAAAGATTACCATTTTCATGTCACAATAATAAGGTGCCATCCCCTGAGTTATGATAGAAACCCCTCCAGAAATAGTTTATTCCTTTAAAAAAAATGAGGAATATGTTTGTGGAATATCATTAATTGAATTTGTTCACAATGTCACTACTGATATTCAAATTAAATGACCTAACTTATTGGTGTAGACTATGTCATCCAGTGAACCCCACCACATGCTTCCCCCTTACCTTCTTTGTGCACATACATCATCACTGCCTCTGCTATGTTCAGCACACATGCTATGTTCTTCCCCTGCTAGGGTGTGTGTGTGTGTGTGTGTGTGTGTGTGTGTGTGTGTGTGTGTGTGTGTGTGTGTGTAAGGGCATTTAACACATACCAATCCTCATTTCTGACACATGTGAATGATTCAGTCTTCAGCTGTCTCATCCCAATGTGAACAGCAGCTCCTCAGAATGAATTCAAGGAGAACTTTCTCTTATCTTTTTGTTTTCTTTTCTGAAAACTTTCCTCCTATTTGTCACTAATTTTCTCACATTTACAATTTTCTTCATTTAAGTAATTCAGCATATCTTTTTAGGGAATGCCTCCATTACTTTTTTACTAATTTGTTCATCATTCATATGCAGTATTAAATAAAAGGTTCACCCTTATTAGAATATAAACTCCCTGGCTGGATGATAAGGGTGCCTGCCATAAAGCCCGACAACCTAAATTCAATCCTCCAGACCCATATGGTGGGCAGAAAGTATCAAATGCTACATACAATACAAGTCATCCTCTGACCTCTACATGAATGCCATGGCACAGACATTCCTACTCATACACAAGCATACATAAACACATCTACAGTTATGAGTTATAATTCTATTGCTTTTAAAAGACACTATGCCCAAGGGAGCTCAGAAGGAATAGTTTATTGGGGCTTGTAATTTTAGGGGAATCAGAGTTCATGGAAGTCTGACATGGAGGAGAAGCATGAGAGCAAGTGAGGTCATGGCAGCAGAAACAGGGAGCTCAGCATTTATACTTTAAACCACAAATACAAAACAGAGAGAGATACAGTACTTATATTTTGAAATGGGAGTCAGGACTGCTGATTAGCACTGAATCTGTGGTCAGCCAAGTGGACCTGGCTGGGTGGGTTTTCTTGGGGGCTCTGATAACCCTAATGTCACATGCTGGTGAAGCCCCTACTGAGACTAGAGATTCTGAGGAGGTTAAATATTGAAGGAGTTTAAAGTGCAAAGAGGTCTGTACTAGCACCATGCAGGGCTTCAGCTCCTCTCTACATGGAGCTAATTTTTTTTTTTTTCTAAAAGCACAGCATGGTGGATTTCTTACAAAGGGTGATGCAAGAGGCCAGGGCAGAAGGTCTAGTTCTTTATGACCCAGTATCAGTAGTTATGCACCAACCATTCTGCAGTGTATGATCAGTCACCAGAATAACATTGACTCATGGAGGAAGTCACCTCCTATGATAAGTATCACTATGTCAACTTGAAAAACCTAGAGTCACCTAAGAAAGGAATCTGGAATGGAGATTATCTATATTTGCTTGGCGTTTGGCATGTCTGTGGTGATTATCATGATTATATTAATTGATATGGGAAGTCTCATCACACAATGTGTAGCAGCATTTTCTAAACACAGATGCCTGGAATATAAATGTGCAAGAGTACAGGAAATAATTAGAACATAAACAAGCATTCAAAGAAGCAAGTGGACATTTATGCATTTATTTCTCTCTGCCCTTGACCATGGATGTGATATGACTAACTGCTTGAAGCTCCTGCCTTGACTTCCCAACGGTGGACTGTTACTTAGAATTGTGAGCTGAAGTAAAACCATCTCTCCCAGAAATTGCTTTGTGTCAGGCTTCTTTTTCTTTCTTTCTTTTTTTTTTTTAAATCACAAATGAATGAAGCAAGGATGTAGCCCAAATGCCTGAATGCAGTAACAAGAATCAGTGAGGACATCTTAGAGGCTGGCTGCCACAAAAAAAAAAAAAAAAAAAAAAAAAAATTAAAAAAAAAAAATTGGCTATTTCTAGTTCTCAAAGCTCTGAAAATCTTTTGTTCTCTCTGGTTTTGATCCTTTCTTTCACTGTCTACCTTCTCTTCATGACCTCTTAACATTTACTCCTTACCCCTAGCAATGGACAGTCCTAAACCATTCTTCTATCTTAATATTCTCCAGGTTTATGACACCATCACTCTAAAATCCAACTGTTTTCTCCAACTTTGAATATAGCAAAATAATTCTGTCTCTATATCTTACCCTCTGTCTGTCTTTTTATCCAACTAGTTATTGCCTTACTTTTTTTTCAGCCAAGCATCTTCTCAAGTAGGTTTTAATTAAAATAAACTACTAAGAAAACTCATGGTCTAAGATTTTAGAATTCCTTAGTGCCACTAAATAAAATTATTCAGGTCTGCATGGCCCAGTTATTAGCATATAGAATTTATTTTCTCTAATAAATCATTTTTGTTCTATCAACATTTCCCTGAACTCTAGCTATTATTAAATACTCACTCATAAGCTAAACATTCTTATTCTCCATCAATTTTCTCAAAGGGTGAGACGGCTTATTTTAGGCAAGTCTAAAATTCATTTAAAATTCATGTATGCTGAGTTCTAGACAAAACACTAACCTTTTGGTGTTTGGCCTTAACTTTGTCAAACATAACTTCCTGCCTTAAAAAAAAGTTTTAAATGTTAATTAAAAACACTCAAAGAGTCTTAGTCAAAAAATAGTCCTGAACTTAGACCTGTTCTCGCCTACAAAATGATGAGTTACAGTAAGTAGCATATGGATTAAATGTCTCTGCAAACTTAATGTGAATTTAAAAAATAGTCACTGTTTTGAAAACATATCTGCATTTTGATGAATTAACTAGAGAAAGTTTGAGCATAGTACAATATAAATTGAAGTTAGTTCTAATACCTTTGCTTATATTGTAATAACAAGTTTCTATAGTTTACATTTTTTTCTTTTTGTTTTTTGACAAGGTCTCCCTAAAAAAAAACTAACCAACCAAACAAACTAACAAAACCACTGCCCTGTATGAAACCCACTGTGTAACTAAAGTAGTTCTGGTCTCATGTGCCCCTTACTTCAACCTTGGCGATCCTGGCTTTTCTGGTGTGTACTGTCACAGCCAGGTTATTTTTCATTTTTCCCTAAGTGCACAAGTTTAATGGGAGTCAAATACAACATATCGTCAGTTGGCATAGCTTTTATTAGTAATAATTACTTAATTGGAACTTTACTCACACCACTGTATAAGTGAATGCTGAGTGTGAGTAGAAATCTCAGATTATTAGTAATAAAGATTTGAGAGATGATTGAAATGCCTAGCTTTTGGTTTCCTATGGTAACATGGTTCCATAAAGCATGATGACTTTCCTTAGTTTGTATTTTATATTCTGTATCATTCCAGAAAGATTTTGAAATAGTTCACAAGAAAAAGGTTAAATGCTATTGGACTCAGTCAATCCAATATAACTAGTACAGTAATGTCTGTCTTCTTAATACAAGAATAGAACCTTTCAGGCATTTATTTTGTTTATCAGACCTTGTGCTCAGAACCATATTATGACATGCATTATAAAGGAGGAGGACACAAATAATGAAACATTTGTAGAATTCCTTGGGAAAACCAGACAGTAGACAAAGATTGTTTTTACTACATACAACTACTTTATATAATAAGATGTCATAGGTTTTATATGAATATGAGAGGTAATAGAGTTTTAAATAAAAATTTTCTGCAGTTCTGGGAAAGAACAGAAGATAAAGCAAACAAATTGCTCCAGAGCTCAATATAATTTGACTTCACACTCATTTTTCATCTGAAACAAACCATTTGAGCACCACACTGATGGGTAAGTCCTCTGTGAATAAATATCATTTTTCCTAAGCATGTTCAAGAGATGTTAGAGATCAAAATGGATCCATTTTTTGTCTCATAGTGGGAAATTCTGGGCAAATGCAGTGATTGCATGGAAGCATCAGATGGAGAGGTCACCTCTTACTCTCACTGTCACTCTGTTTCTCTCTCTCTCTCTCTCCCCTCCCCCCCCCCCTCTCTCTCTCTCACACACACACACACACACACACACACACAAATTTCAAATCCTCTTCATTCTTTTGACAGGTGCACTAAAGAAACCCCATTTATTTACACTGGACGTAATGCAAATGGTTTGCATTTAGCAAGTGAGCCCAAATCCCTTTACTAAGAGACTTAGGTTTAACAGGCCAGAGCAGTACAGGATTAGTGAATCTCAGCAGAGGTGTAAAAATTAATCTCACTCAAGGTGTTATTACGAGCATATGTACTGGAGGGATAAGAAATGAATTCATGATACTTAATTCTTCCATGACTATGTTAAATTCATTCTTTGCATACACATCTCACATTTTGGCTTCCTTCTCCTTCCTTTTAACCCCCTGACATGTTCCTTGCTTGCTGATGGCTGCAGTTAGTATGGGAAAGGGTGGTCTCCATAAGACTGAACTGATATATCAGCCTCTATTGAGCACCTTGTTATTGAGTCTTATACTGAAGAATATCTACTCAGTACTCTCACCTCCAATCACCTCTCCTCCTGGAAGTGATTGTCTCCCTCTACATAAGTTATTTTCAAATTCTTCAGCACAGTCTCAAAATTCAAGCAAAGGATATTCTTCATAATTCTGGCACTCAGATTTGTTTCTTTTGAAAATGTCACAATGCCACTTATACTCATCAGTCACTGGCTAAGTTGATCAACCTTAAAGCCCTCATAAACTAACCCTCTAGTCATATTATGATGGAAAGGATCATGGACTATTGTAAGAAAAATGTCACTGTCACAGAGATATAAGTGGTGGAAAATTGTAGAAGTCATTTGTTCATAATATTTGAAATGAAACTACTTTGAATGAGTTATACATGAGAATCAAAGAGCTTCAAGTTCTGATTTACACATTAGGTTCCTCCCCAGACCCTGACAGGTGATGGGGATCTAAACTCAAGCTTACATGCTTTCACAACATGTATTCTTACACACTTCATCATCTCATGTGCCTCCATAAAGGGAATTTTAAATAAATTTAACACTTAATGAATTTTGTTTACACCTCAGAGCAGCTACTGAGAGCCATTGGTTTGCCTTTATCAGCTAACAGTACATAAAGAAACAAAAAAAAGCTATCCTGCAAGTTTGTTAAAGGCAGAAACCAGATCATCCATCCTTCACTGTGCATCATTAAAATGAAAAACAAAACCAGAAATGTGTTATTGTTTATCCATACAACTTATTCTAACAACACACAAATATTCATTAAATTCTTACATGAGAGTTAGGCTTGATTTACAAATCAGTTTAAAGCTTATAAAGAAAATGGGTTGTCTTGAATATTTGTGATCAAATAAATTCTCAACTTAAGTTATTGGTATATGATAACAATTGATTTTGCCTAAAAATAAATGAGAGAAAGACCATATGATCAAGGGTGAGTGAATGCCATACTTAGGATTCTAAGTGGAATCCTGGTTTGCTATGATTTGATACTATTTCCATTCAATGTCCTGTGATTAACTCCATAATCACTTGCTGTTCTATGTTTTGATTTAGATATTTTAGTTTCACTTTACTTTCTTGGATTTAACTCTAGTTTTTCAAATGACATTTAAAAAATAGTCTTATGAAGTATTTGATATCCCCGCTCTATACAAACTTGGTAGAATATTACATTTCATCTTTCCCTTTGGGGCTTCATGTATTGTCTTGTCTTTAGTTTACAATTAATTTTTCAGCCGTTGTGAAGGGAGACATATACTGTGGTAAATAATTTCATCTGTATCTACAGAAATGACACATTGCAGAAAGAGTTTAGCTTCTGTCAACTTTCAACCATTTGTGCAGATCTTGTCTGCTGGAACTGTGATCTGAGGACCTAAAAGAATGGGGCAGACTGCAGTCTAATGCTGTAGACAAACTTATTTCGGTTTTAGTGTACTTTTATACACAAATATTATATGAGGAAGATTGAGTCTAGAATAACTTGTAAATAGACATTAGTATGCACACACTAAATATTAACAGAGCAGTCCTTTCTCAGAACTTTCTCAGGAGAAACCAACATAAACACGATTGCCTGGCACATACTACAGATTGTATCTTGAAAAGCATGAATGCAATGCAAATGTCCACATTCACATTTAGGGTACACTGACCAGATCAGGTTCTATAACTGTGTTCTGGTATCCAACAAGAAGAAACATGTCTCATAAATTGAATGTAAATGTTCAACACAGGGGGAATGTAATCAAGTCCAAAATAATTCAGGGAACAAAAACATACCTGAGGTAAAGGGCCCTCTGCCATTTTTCCTGGATCCTCTCTCAAAGATTCCCAAGGAATTGTTCACCATGGGTCATTCTTTTGATCATGTCCCAACAGGCTTGTTTATTGATAATAAAGCTAAATATATGTTTTATTCAGGTAAATTTTAGCATATTTTAAATGTGTGAACTGGATTTTACAAATAATATACTGGAAAGTAAATTAGTTAGCAAAACATCTAGTCTTCCTGGCCTTAATAATGGAGAACATTCCATGAGACACTTATCTTTGCTCTAAACCCAGTTCTGCACTGCTGTCAGATATGTATCCAAGGAGTGATCACAAATAAACAGTAAGGTTCTATAATAACTAACCCAATTCAGAAAGGCACCATGGAAACAATGAAAAAAGTTAGGATTCTACTGCTACGGATATGAGTCAATTCTATACATCTTTGAATAGCTTTGAAGACTGATGTATCATCAGACCAAGGAAAATAGCACCCTTGTGTGGTATGTGATATAATGATATAGACAACAGAGAGGTATTCTGTCATGTGGTTGCACTTAAAAATTGTGAATTTTATGCAACCGTAGTTGTGTAGTTGTAGTAACCAATAGTGTCAGTAAGAGTGGAAACTCAGAGCCTTCTGAGAATCATATGTTTTTCTAAGACTCACAAGTCCAGTTAACAGTCCTGTGAGGAGAATAGTATTAGCCAAACAGGAGAATGTGGGTCACTACAGGCTTAGCCTTTTACCACAACAAGGTAATATATAAAAGCAACAGACTGGACTGAACCCCAGACTTGCTCCAGAGCCCTTCAGTTGGCTAGAGCCCAGTGCTGCACCTCCCATTTGAAAAGTTACCCAGTGTGGGCCATAAGTAAGTCAGAGGTGAGTTTCTGTCCAAGGTCTTGAAATTGGCAAAAGTCTTGCTGGATAACTATAAGTTAGCTATGGTGCTTATTACAGAAGTTTTGGCCTTTGTCAAGACCTTGGATCAAACTGTATTGAACTGACTTAAATGATAGAAATTAGTGCCAATCGTCACACAATTAATTGAAAAAGCTCTTATCTGACTTCATAAACAAAATTGTGAGTTTAAGGCTATATGTTGAGTAACTTGAACATGATTAAAGTGTGTAGAAAGAAATTAACAATAAGATGATTTAATAGAAAATTTATTGATAGTAACAAAATTAATGAAGCCTTATTGAGATACAAAATAATTAATAACAATTATTAAAGTAATTAATAGATAATTAATAATAAATGCAAATAAGTGTTATTTAATTTTAATTCAGTTTCAGACTGAAAATACAATTCAATCCAAAATGGATATCATAGTATCTGATTATATTTTAGTATAAAATTATTAAATTTTTTATTGTATGTATATATCTGACTATGTGAGTGAGTATGCATGTTTGCGAATGTCGTGTATGTTTGTGTGGTGTATGTGCACATACATTTGTAGGAACGTCACTTGTGCACACATGTGGAGACAAGACTGAGTATCTTGCTCTATCACTACCCACCATATTCCACTGAGAAATAATTTCACAATGAACTTGGAGACAGGCTCATGGCCTGCAGTGCTCCTGGAACTCCATCTCACAGTGGTGGAAATACAGGTGAATGTGACCATACTTGCCTACTCTTTTTATGTTTTAATGGAGCTCATTTTATTTTCTTAACTTTTTCAATGTAATATGCTTTATATTATTCTTTATTTTTAATTCAATTTTATTATTTATTTTATATCCCAACTGTACTTTCCACTTCCTCCTCTCCTCCCAGTCCCTCTCCCAAACCCCATCTATTCTAACCCCCCCATCCATTCTTTCAATGTTTCTTCCATGAGTATCAACAAAACATGACATAACAAGGTGCTATAAGACTAAGCACCTCCTCCTGAATTAAGGCTGGACAAGGTGACCCGTCGTGAGGAGTGGGGTCCCAAAAGCTATTAAAAGAATCAGAGACAGCCCCTGCTACCACTGTTAGGAATCCTACAAAAGGAGCAAGGTAATGGGTGATGGGATTTAACAATTTGAATTTAGGTCCTCAGGCTTACACAGCAAGGGGGGGGGGTCTTACCTGTTGAGCCACTTCTACAATAATTTCAAAATCTTTAATTTTCAAATAAACTATTATCCTACAATGATATTTTCTATGTCTTTCTAGACCCATGTAAATACATTTCCTGTAAATTTATGTACAAATGCAAAAATTGACGTTAGTATGATAAAAAGTTGAAATCAAATTAAATAGATTTTAAGGTGATTTAAGAACCATATTTCTTAAAGATTTTTAAAGAAAATTATATCTTGTAGTGTTCAGTTAGCATTTCTCTTAAAAGTATTCAAGTGACTGTTTAAAATAGACTGTTCTGATAATACATGTTGTACTTTTCATCTTTTCAATTAGATGCACTGAGGAGCTACAGAAGCAAAATGAGAAGCCACAATTTAAAATTTTAATTGAAGACTAGTTGAAACAATGCATGGGTATGTTGATTGTGGGACATTCACAGAGAAATAAATGTCCTTCCCAAGAAAGCTCTGACTTCTTCTGAAATGAACCAACTTTCTTGGCTTCAGAAGAAAATACAAGGCAGCCAAGTTGAGTCCTGGCAGGTGCTGTGTGAAAGCTATTATTGAGGAGACGGGAGTATACCTTTCAACTGAAGAGAATGTCAGAGAGTCTTGCTTCTTGAAATTTAAAATTTGAATGTTTTAAGAAATCATACAGAATTTTGAGAAAGTAAAAGCCATGCTTCCATTAGATAATGCAAATAAGGATTGTGATAATAGGTGAAGAAAGCAGTTATTAGATGGTTACTCTGGAACCCCTCTCTTTTAACTATTTAACTACCTGTTTCTACTTCAAATTTGCCAACAAAGTATTGATTCCTCATTTTAAACCATAATTTTACCACCTGTCTTCCCTCTCTTAGTAAATATGTATTCCAATCTGCAATTGCCCTGACTAAAGTTCATAACATCATCTTCAATTTATTTTATGATCTCAGAGAGCATCTGGGGTCATAAAATTGTTGACTCTACCTGTGAGTATATTTAGAAACTGACCAGTTCTCCTCTGCTTTCCATCATTGCTTTGTCATGAGCCTCCATCATCTGCTATTCACTACCATTTTGCTATATCTTCTTTCTCTCAAACAACCTGGAATCTATCTTTTTCAATACAGCAAGAAAAACAGTGACTCATCCAAACATCTAGTCACAGAACAGTCTCTTCCCCTTGGCCCTGTCACCTCATTCTTCATCTTAACATCTTTAGATTTAAGCCTTTGACCCTTCATTCACTTAAAAGGCTTTGCATGATCTTTTACTTTGACCTCTGACTCTGCCTTCCTTGCTTTCTTTTACAAGATTGTATTTCATATCGCTTTAAATATGTTGAGTTGATTCCAACTTCAGGGACTTTGCATGGTCTTCCTTTACCTGCAAAGCTCTAGCTTCATCAGTTCTAAGATTGTTGCTTACCTTTATTTACTTCTGTCTTCAAATGCTTCCCAGTGACAGGAAATTTTATATAAATGAAAGCCAAATAACTAATTCTTGGAAATGCAATCTAGTGTAGTAAAACCTATCCACCCTATACCCAGATAGCCATTTTTTCAATAACTCACCTAACACCCTCATGTTTTGTGTTATTAAATTTTAATATATATTTTTAAAACTTGTCTTTCACCTGAATGTAAACTGCAGAGACATGAAAGTTTAAGTTTATATCACTTCTAGTTTGCATATCTTAAAACAAACTCCACTATATCATAGTATGTGTATTGTGTACACACATATTCAATCACAAGTCTGTGATATATGTATTGATATGCAAATGTGGATATGATGATACAAACTAAATTTGAATCTTGATCCTCTCACCAATGAAAATAACTCAGGTTTAACAAATGTAGACATGACTTAGTATCTTTAAAATTTTTATACATATAGTAGTCAGTGTCCCCTTTATATAGAACATGTATTTTTGTTTCATTGTGACACATTTTATCACCTGTATAAAGCATTTGTTTGTGTTATGCACTTAGTAGCTTTGCCTTTCAGAATATAATACCAAGCAAAGAAAGAAAAATTTTCCAAGAGAACAAGAAAGATTTAATGTAAAACAGGTTTTGTCTTGGAGGGTTGTGTAAATGATTTCTGTGAGACATCAACCCCAGAGCCTTCTGGCAATTTACTTGTATATGATAACACTAATATTAGTGCTACAATTTGGAAAAAAGATACTATACCTCCAAATTCATCAGTTCAAAGACATAGGTGTGAAACCATTTCTTTCTCAGGGAAACCTAATTCACTGCACAGAAACTCACTGGGTTTCCAGTGGGCAGGAGTTCTGAGTTCTTCCTTCAGGTCATAAATCTTTCCTAAGCTGATGCATGAAATCCTAAGCACTGCTTCAACTTATTTTAAATTTTATGAACTCATTTGATCCTGTCTCATAGGACATTTTATCTTCTACTGTCCTCTGCTTACAAGATGGATGTTGTCTCACCCACCACAACTTGCAGAAATAACTGATATTACAGAAGGTTGTACCAGGGAAATAGCTTACTAGAAAGTTATTATGTTATAAAATAATTTTCAAACACACTATTGGAAAAAATATATTTTGCTATAAATGAATATATACTAAAATGCAGAAATCATTTCATTATGTCACATGTATCTGAATATTACATATTGTAATTTTTTGCTTCTTCTATAAAGTTAGGTAAAACTTAAATGGAGCAAAAAATGCTTCTGTCTTTTTTGTTCCTTCTTGAATTCATCTCAACAGGTCTGCTCCTCTGCTCCTTAATGTTTGGTACCCTTGGTCCTTGTATATTAGGTACTTTTTCTTTCTGGTTATCTTGCATTAAAGTACCCAGAGAGAATATGTTGAGGAAAGATACACACAATCATTTTTGTTGAGTATTGCAAATTCTAAGATACCTTGTCTTAAAGTAGAAAGAAAAAATGAATAGATCTGTAAAGCGTATGTATATGCATATTTGTAATAGATGAATTTCTAGATACAGCTGCACAATAAAAGCTAAACCAGGAAGAGATCAAGAACTTAAACCAACTTATGACAAATAAGGAGACTGAAATGGTAATTAAAAAAAACTTTCCCACTAAAAGAAGCCTAAGTTCAGATGTATTCACTACAAAATCCTGCCGTACTCTCAAAGACAAACTACAACTAACAGTGCTCAAATTATTCCAAAAATAGAAATCGAAGGAAAGCTTTCAAATTTATTCTATGAAATCACTACTATTCTAACAACACACCATGTAAGAATATAATAAAAAAAAGAACTATAGGTCAATATCCCTGATAATAGATGCAAACATTTTTTCAATAAATTACTTGAAAACTGAGTGTAGACATGTATCAAAGAGATAATGAACTGTGAACAATTTACCTTTTTTTCCAGACATGCAGGGATGATTCAACATGCCTAGGACAATAAATGTAATAAATAATATAAATTGGCATAACAGTGAAAATCACATGATGCAGAAAAGGCCTTTGAAAAACTCAATAGTAAGTTTACTTACTTAATGGTAAGGTCCTAGAGTGAACAGGAACAGGATTGGAAGGAATAATCTGCAAACTAGTGCTAATAAAATATACCAAGAGTCTTTTAAATGGAGAAAACTTTACCAGCATCTTAAATGAGGAAAACTTGAAGCTAGCTCATGACAGTCTCATTTCAATGTACTGCTCTTCAATGTATTATCTGAGCCACTACCAAGAAAACAAGGCAGGAGAAATAAATAAATAAAGGGGAAGTCAAATTATTCATGTTTGAGATCATGTTTTTATACATAGACAATCCTAAAAATTCTACAATAAAACTTCAAGGAATAATCAACATGTTCAACAAAGTGGGAGGATACAAAATTAACTCACAAAAATACCCCTTCTACTTACAAGTAACAAAAAAATGCTGAAAAGAGATTATGGAAAGACTATCCTTCATGATATCCTAAAAACATATATTGCATAAACTAAAAATGAAACCTAACTAAGGAACAGAATGGCCCTTTACTTGAAAACTTTTATTCTCAGAAGAAGGATTTAAAGATGACACTAAACGAGACTGGGCTTGTTCAGGGTGATATGACCTTACATGGACAGCACAATACAGCCAACCCCATTGTGAGAGGTGTGGGTGACCCAGCTCTGATATTGTGAGCATAGAAGAGCTGTCCTCATTACTCATCTATAATACATGGGCGGGTAGGGAAAGATGTCCCCTCAATCCCCATTCATCAATGACCAAGGGAAGTAGGAGAACTGGCCCTGAGGTCTTAAGAGTATGAGAGCTGTCCTTGCCTTTCATCAGCTGCATCGCTTGGGAGACTGGCTCCTATGCCATACCTGGGCAACAGTAGAGCTGGACCTGAAGGTGCAGTTCTGGAAGAACCAACCCTGGGGACATGAAAGAAGGAGAACTGTCCCTGGCTCACCACTGAGTAGTGAACTTGACAAGGCAATGCAGGAGAATTCACCCCGGTGTTGAGGACAAGGCAGAGCTGGAGGGCTGACCAACCCAGCAACTACCCAGGCCCAGAACCAGGTTTATTGGTTGGCCCACCCCATTAGCCATCCCATCTGTGATCTGCTGGAGAACATGAATGGATCCGTCCTGTAGACGCAAAGCTGCAGGATTACCACAACAGAGGGAAACAGCAAAATAATCAAGAGGAATTCCATGAAGGGCCAGCATGGATAATGTTGAAGAAACCAGAGGCCTCAAACCAGACCAATGACTCTTTGTAATGAAAAATCGCAAGTAAAGATATGTGGATAAAAGGGTTTACTGCATGACTCACTCTGTCATACTACAGCTTCCATGATTAGATTTATTTTTTTATTTTTATTTTATCTATCTATCTATCTATCTATCTATCTATCTATCTATCTATCTATCTATCTATCTATCTATCTATCTATCTATCTATCTATCTATCTATGTTCTACCATCTATCATCTATTTATTTATTGGTTTTTTTTGAGACAGAGTTTCTCTGTGTAGCTTTGTGCCTTTAATGGAACTCAATTGGTAGCCCAGGCTGTCCTTGAACTCACAGAGATCCACCTGGCTCTGCCTCCCAAGTACTGGGATTAAAGGCATGCACCACCACTGCCCAGCTTATTAGATTTATTTTTCCTCATCTTTCTTCTTTTTTTCTCTTAAATTTTGTTTGGGGAGGGTGTTGCACTAATAAGGACAGAATCGAAGGGAAGGGAAATGAATTAGATTGAGACTCATGATGTGAAAGACACAAAGAATAAATTAAAAAGAAAGTTAAAAAAAAAAGAGGGCACCAGAAATGAAAAGTGCTCCATGTTCATTCATTGGCAGATAAAGACCATCCCACTCCAGACAATTTACAACAATCTCCTACTTAATAAAGTTGCCAAACTACACATCCTAGAAAAGATAGAATCTTCACCAAATGGTACTAGGAAAACAGATATCCATGTGTTGGAGAATGGGATTAGATACATATCTATCATCCTGCACAAAAATAAACTCCAAAATTATAATAATCAAAACAACAACAACAACAAAGTAAACAACATTCAGTATGAAACCTCAAATGTGGAAACTACTAGAAGAAAACACAGGCAGTGACTACTCAATATAGATACAGAAAAGACCTTGAAGAACTTGCTGAACAGGCCTCTACCTACTCAGGAATTAAGGCCAAAAATTGACAAAAAGAAAAAACAAACAAATAAAAAACAAACTTAAACATTCTCAAATGAACAATGTTAGTTGAGTGTAAAGGATGCCCATTAAGGGAAGGAAAATCTTCTCTGGTATATATCTGGGAAAGGATTACTACATAGAATATACAAATGATGCAGCAAATAAATAATCCCAAAAACAAATGACCAAATAAATAATGGGATATATAGTTCTGAAAAAGGAGTTCTCAAAAGAAGAAAAATTGTCTAAGAAATGTCTAAATCATGCTGAATATCCTTAGCAATGAGTTAAATGAAAATTAAAACTATAGTGAGGTTTCAGTCAACATGGCTAAGGTCAAGAAAATAAATAAATTTAGCCAGCAAAATCTCCCTGTTCATACACTATGCAATTATGGTGCATCATTTAGACTCTTATTTTCTTCATTTAATTTTTCTTTGTACTGTTATGAGTTAAAGTTTACTTCTGAGTCACCATTTATTCTTTCAAAATGTTCAGGTTGGAGCTGTCTTGAAAGGATACATTGTCATTCAAATTTAGACAGTTCCTATAATTTGCTGTCTTTGCAATGAACTTTATGGATTGATAGATGCAACTTTAATAAGGGGATAAACTCACTGTCTTTATTTGTATCTGTCCTTTCATTTGTATCCTTCAGAGCTTCCCACATTGCACTTAATATATCTGGAGCTCAGTAATACGTACAAAACAAATGAATGAGTCATATTGCACACTGGGTTGAATTTCCTTGTGGATTTCTTTCCTTGGGGAACTAGATCCAACCTCAATCCATACGTGCCTAAGAAGAACCAGAATGTAAGACTAGCTTTGCTTGGAGTTTGGAATATAGTTTGGGTGAAATTATTTTAAAAAATCTAATAATTCTATTAGTACTCAAATATTGAACTCTTTCTGAAATTAGCATTCAGCTTGTAAAAGTACGTTAATATTTCAAGTCTTTCACAACATACTGCTTATAATCTTGTCCTGTAAATCTTTATAATCACCTCTATTGGATATGTTCTTTCTTCTCCATAATTTCACAATTTGAAAAAAATAATGTAATTCAAATACTACTCAAGAAATTGCATACACTATACATTTCTAAGTTATAAATCAAGAAAGGTGGTAATCAAATATAATCTATGTGCTAATTTGTTAAATTTTGATCACTAAAGTGAGTTTAAAATGTGTATTCATTACCTTTTAACTAAATTATTATTGTGATTTAAAAAATATCAGAGCTTACATTTCCTTTTACTTTTGTGAAAAAATTTCATTCTGTAACCTTCAGGCTGGCCTTAAACTCATAATGACCCTCCTGTATCAAATGTTGGGTTTACAAGTTTGCACTATCTCACCTGGATGATCTCATTTTTTAATAATAATTTTACACTTTATTTCTGCTATGTCCTTCTTATTTAATAACTCCATAGCAATCACAAAGAGTAAGTTGCCACATATTTTGAAGATGTTGATGATTATTAAAAGTTCAAACTCCCAATTTCTCATATGTAATCACTATGCCTTTCCTCTCCGCTCCCCTTTGCTTCTACTACTAATAAAACACTACATGGGACATTTTTTACTTGACCTGTCCTGGACATCTTCTCATTGGCCAATGTCACCAGAGCCTCAATAATTCTCTCTATCTGGGGATAGCAGTGTCTGGTATGATTTGTGCTTTCTTATTCAAATTTGCTAATCCTTATGTTAAATACTTCAGCAATTCTTCACTGAATGCACATTTAATGATGTATTCTACATTGTACATCTGCTTTTTTTCATACTTAACATTCCTTCCTAATACAATTAATCTATTATATTCATGCTATTATAGTAAACATCATATCCCTCCTTTTAAATATGCATTAATTTGTCAAACTATTCATGTACTTTTGGACATTTAAGATGTCCTCGATTTTTCATTAATATAAAAATGTAACAAATAGCCTTGTAAAATACACAGATTTACACTGCTATGATTAGATTTTCAGAAGGGTAGCTCTTTCTCTCAGTGTTTGTGACAGTAATTTTAAATTTTTAATTATAAAAGCAATATACCAAGATAATGATACTTTAAAAAACAGAATTTATTCTAGCAGAGAGACTATAAATTTTGCACATCATCTTGTAGATTCTATGCCTTTTGCATGACTATCCTTTAAGTTAGGCCATCTATGGCCTAATTTTTAAAATTAAATAATTTCTTCTATGCAGTCCTGTTATTGTTAGAAGTACTTAATTATCACTATTTTATTTTTCTAGAGGTCAAACCCTGAGCTTGGCAATGTTGGACAAGTGTTCTTGGTCATTAATTTATCACACTTTGATTATCACTATTCATTTAATGTACATCTATCTATATCTATCATCGATTTATCTACCATTTATGTATTGTATTTTTAAGCTGTGTGTGAGTGTGTGTGTGTGTGTGTGTGTGTGTGTGTGTGTGTGTGTGTACGTGTGCTCATAGAGGTCAGACCAGTTTCAGGAAGCAGTTTGATCCTTCCACCAGTGATTCTGCACATCAAACTCAGGCATAGAGGCACTTGCCTTTGCCTAATGAGCCATCTTGTCAAACCTGATTATCACTTCATTTTTGTTTTGTTTTTCTTTTTTTAATATTTTTTAAAATTATATTTGTGTTTTAATTTTACACATCAGCCATGGGTTCCCCTGTCCTCCCCCTCCTGCCCCTGCACCCACACACCCACCTTCCTCCCAGCCCTTCCCTTCCATTCCCATCTCCTCCAGGGCCAAGACTCCCCTGGGGATTCATTTAAACCTGGTAGATTCAGTACAGGCAGGTCCAGTCCCCTCTTTCCAGGCAGACCAAAGTGTTCCTGTGTAAGCCCAAGGTTCCAAACAGCCAACTCATGCACTAAGGACAGGTCCTGGTCCCACTGCCTGGGAGGCTCCCAAACAGTTCACGCTATTCAATTGTCTCACTTATTCAGAGGGCCTGATCCAGCTGGGGGTTCCACAGCCCTTGGTTCATAAATCATGTGCTCCCATTTGTTTGGCTGTTGGTCCCTGTGCCTCTCCAATCTTGGTCTCAACAATTCAGGCTCTTACAGGCCCTCCTTTTTCTTGACAATTGGACTCCTGGAGCTCCACCTGGGGCCTGGCTGAGGATCTCTGCATCCACTTCCATCAATTATTAGATGAGAGTTACAGCAAGACCATTAGGGTGTTTGGCCATCTGATCACCAGACTAGGTCAGATCAGGCTTTCTCCCGACCATTGCCAGGAGTCTACAGAGGATGTATCATTGTGCATTTCTGGGGACCTCTCCATCACTCTGCCTATTCCTGTTCTCATATGGTCATCATTTATGATAGTCTGTTTTTCCTTGTTCTCCCTCTCTGTTCTTGATCCAGCTAGGATCTCCTGCTCCCCTAAGCTTTCTTTCCCTCAAACCTTGCCCTTCATTACTCCCACTGTTGTCCAGGTTGTTCATGTAGATCTCATCCATTTCTCTGTCATTGGGCAATCCCTGTGTCTTTCCTAGGGTCCCGTTTTCTAGGTAGCCCCCCAGGAGCTGTGTAGCAGTCTAGTCATCTTTGTTTTACATCTAGCATCCTCCTATGAGTGAGTACATACCATGTTTGTCCTTCTGAGTCTGGGTTACCTCACTCAGGATGATTTTTTTCTAGATCCATCCATTTGCCTGCAAACCTCATGATGTCATTGTTTTTCTCTGCTGAGTAGTAATACATTGTGTATATGTACCATATTTTCTTTATCCATTCTTCAGTTGAAGGGCATCTAGGTTGTATCCAGGTTCTGGCTATTAAAAACAATGCTGATATGAACATAGTTGAGCAAATTCCCTTGTGGTATGATTGAGCATTCTTTGGGTATATGCCCAAGAGTGCTACAGCTGGGTCTTGGGGGAGATTGATTTCCAATCTTCTAAGGAAGCACCATGTTGATTTCCAAAGTGGCTATACAAGCTTGCGTTCCCACCAGCAGTGGAGGAGAGTTACCCTTGCTCTGCATCCTCTCCAGCAGAAGTTGTGTTCTGTGTTTTTGATCTTAGCCATTCTGACAAGTGTAAGGTGGTATCTCAGAGTCATTTTGATTTGCATTTCATGGAAAATTAGGGATGTTGAGCAATTCCGTAAATGTCTTTCAGCCATTTGAACTTCCTCTGTTGAGAATTCTCTGTTTAGTTCTATAGCCCAATTCTTAATTAGACTGTTGGGCATTTTGATGTCTAATTTTTTGAGTTCTTTATGTATTCTGGATATCAGCCCTCTGTCAGATATGGGGTTGGTGTAGGCTGTCTCTTTGTCTTGTTGACCATGTCCTTTGCTCTACCAAAGCTTCTCAGTTTCAACAGGTCCCATTGATTGATTGTTTCTCTCAGTGTCTGTACTACTGGTGTTATATTTAGAAAGTGATCTCTGGTGCCAATGCGTTCAAGACTACTCCCTACTTTCTCTTTTATCAGGTTCAGAGTAACTGGATTTAGGTTGAGGTCTTTGATCCACTTGGACTTAAGTTATGTGCTTGGTGACAGATATGGATCTATTTGTAGCCTTCTACACATTGACATCCAGTTATGCCAGCACCATTTGTTGAAGATGCTTTCTTTTCTCCATTGTACATTTTTGGCTTCTTTCTCAAAAATTATATGCTCATAGGTGTGTGAGTTAATGTCAGGGTCTTCAAGGTCTTCAATTTGATTCCATTGGTACACATGTTGGTTTTTATGCAAGTACCAAGCTGTTTTTTTTTTTTTTTTACTATGGCTGTATAGTAGAGCTTGAAGTCAGGGATTTTGATGCCTCCTGAGGTTATTTTATTATACAGGCTTCTTTTGGCTATCCTGGGTTTTTTGTTTTTCCATATGAAGTTGAGTATTTTTCTTTCCAGATCTGTGAAGAATTGTGTTGGTAACTTGATGGGGATTGAGTTGAATCTGTAGATTGCTTTTGGTAAAATCTCCATTTTTACTATGTTAGTCCTTCCTATCTATGAGCATGGGAGATCTTTCCATTTTCTGACATCTTCTTCAATTTCTTTTTTCAGGGACTTAAAGTTCTTTTCATATAGGTCCTTCACATGCTTAGTTAGAATAACCCCAAGTTATTTTTTATCATTTGTGGCTATTGTAAAGGGTGATGTATCTCTGATTTCCTTCTCAGCCTGTTTGTCTATTGTATAAAGGAGGGCTACTAATTTTTTTTTGGAGTTTATCTTGTATCCTGCTATGTTGCTGAAGGTTTTTATAAGCTATATTGTCACGACCACCTCGACCAGCAAGGAAGACATAACACCGAGCTCTTCTTTCAGCAGTTTACACAGGAACCTTGAACAATCTTCTGACCCCGGGGAAAGCCTGTCCACGACCTAAATAGTCCCTGGGTGGCCAAGCCCAGGCTGCCACCTGGCCACTGCAGATAGGTCCAGGTTCACGGGAGCAAGCCAGATCCTAGGACTAAGCCAAATATGGAGTTGTTTACTCCCGAAAGCACTCACCATCGGGAAGGTGGGGGCTGAAGCCGGGGCCATATTATGGGTGTGGCTGTGAGCAGCTCTCTACACTATATCAGTTCCTTGGTTGAATTTTTGGGGTCATTCATGTATACTACATGTAATCTGCAAATAGAGATAGCTTGACTTCTTCCTTTCCAATTTGTATCCCATTAATCTCCTTATGTTGTCTTATAGCTCTGGCTAGAACTTCAAGTACTATATTGAATAAGTATGGGGAGAGGGGACAGCCTTGCCTTGCTCCTGAGTTTAGTGGTATTGCTTTGAGTTTCTCTCCATTTAATTTGATGTTGGCTGTTGGCTTGCTGTAGATTGTGTTTATTATGTTTAGGTATGTTCCCTGTATTCCTGATCGCTCAAAGACCTTTATCATGAAAGGGTGTTGGATTTTGTCAAATGCCATTTCTGCATCTAGTGAGATGATCATGTGGTTTTTTTCTTTGAGTTTGTTTATATGTTGTATTACATTCGTGGACTTTCTTATGTTGAACCACCCTTGCATCCCTGGGGTGAAGCCTACTTGATCATGGTGGATAATTGTTTTGCTGTGTTCTTAGAGTCTGTTTGCCAGTATTTTATTGAGTATTTTTGCATCAGTGGGGGAGATGGGTCTGTAGTTCTCTTTCTTTGTTGCATCTTTGTTTGGTTTAGGAATCAGGGTAATCATAGCCTCATAGAAGGAGTTTGGTAATATTCCTTCTGCTTCTATTGTGTGGAATAATTTAAAGAGCATTGGTATTAAGTCTTCTTTGAAGATCTGGTAGAATTTTGCAGTGAAACCATCTGGTTCTGGTCTTTTTTTGGTTGGGAGACTTTTAATGACTGATTCTACTTCCTTAGGGGTTATTGGACAATTTAAATGGTTTATCTGGTCTTGATTTAACTTAGGTATGTGGTACCTATCCAGAAAATTATCCATTTCTTTTAGATTTTCCAGTTTTGTGGAGTAGAGGTTTTTGAAGTATGACCTGATGATTCTCTGGATTTCCTCATTGTCTGTTGTTATGTCCCCCTTTTCATTTCTGATTTTGTTAATTTGGATGCTCTCTGTCTGTCTTTTGCTTAGTTTGGATAAGGGCTTGTCTATCTTGTTGATCTTCTCAAAGAACCAACTCTTTGTTTCATTAATCCTTTGTATTGTTCTCTTTTTTCTATTTTATTGATTTCAGCTCTCAATTTGATAATTTCCTGGCATCTGTTCCTCCTGGCAGACTTTAATTCTTCCTGTTCAAGAGCTTTCAGCTGTGCTGTCAAGTGACTAGCATTAGATTTCTCCAGCTTCTTTATGTGGGCATTTAGTGCTATGCATTTCCCTTAGCACTGCTTTGATGGTGTCCCATAAGTTTGAGTATGTGGTGTATTCATTTTCATTGACCTCAAGTGCTGTGACTGCCTCGACCAGCAAGGAAGACTCAACACCAGGCTCTTCTTTCATCAGTTTATTCAGGTACCTTGAACAATCTTCTGACTCTGGGGAAACCCGCTCACAGTCTTAAGTAATCACTGGGTGGCCAACCCTGATATGCCACATGGGCACTACCAATAGGTCCAGGTGCACAGAAGCAAGCCAGAATCTTTGCCTTAGCCAAATATGATGTTGTTTATCACAGAGAGCACTCACTGTTGGGAAGGCAGAAGGCAGAAGCCAGCGCTACCTTTGAGGCGCAGCTGTACGTAGCTCTCTACACTCAAGGAAGTCTTTAATTTCTTTCTTTCTTTCTTCCTTAACCCATTGGTGATTCAGCTGAGCATTATTCAGTTTCCATGGGATAGTAGGATTCCTGTAGGGTTTTTTTTGTTGTTGTTGAAATCTAACTTTAAACTATAGTGGTCTGATAGAACACAGGAGGTTATTCCAATTGTTTTGTACCTGTTGAGATTTGCTTTGTGGTCAAGTATGTGGTCGATTTTAAAGAAGGTTTCATGGGGTGTGGAGAAGAAGGTATATTCTTTTTTGTTTTGGGGGAATGTTATGTAGATATCGATTAAGTCCATTTGAGCCATAACATCAGTTAAGACCATTATTTGTCTGTTAAGTTTCAATTTGGCCGATCTGTCCAGAGGTGAAAGTGGGGTGTTGAAGTCTCCCACTATTAATGTGTGAGGTTTTATATGTGATTTAAGCTTTAGTAATGTTTCTTTTACATATGTGGGTGCCCTTGTGTTTGGGGCATAAATGTTCAGAATTGAGACTTCATCTTGGTGGATCTTTCCTGTGAGGAGTATGTAATGTCCTTCATCATCTCTTTTGACTGATTTTAGTTTGAAGTCTATTTTGCTGGATATTAGGATGGTTACACCAGCTTGTTTCTTAAGACCATTTGATTGGAAATTTTTTTCCCAGCCTTTTCTTCTTAGGAGGTATCTATCTTTGAATTTGAGGTGTGTTTCTGGTATGCAGCAGAAAGATGGGTCCTGTTTTTCTATCCATTCTGTTAGTCTGTATCTTTTTATAGGTGAATTAAGTCCATTGATATTAAGGGATATTAATGACCAGTGATAGTTTGTTCCTGTTATTAGTTTTATTTTTGGTGGAAGTGTGTGTGTACTTCTCTTTTTTGGGGTTTACTGCTGTGGTGATATCTATTGTCTATGTTTTCATGGGTGTATCTGACTTCCTTAGGTTGGAATTTTCCTTCTAGTGCTTTCTGTAGGGCTGGGTTTGTGGATAAGTATTGTTTAAATCTGGTTTTGTCTTGAAATGTCTTCTTCACTCTCTCTATGATGATTGAAAGTTTTGCTGGGTATAATAGTGTAGGCTGACACCCATGGTCTCTTGGTGTTTGCATTATATCTGTCCAGTTCCTTCTGGCTTTCAAAGTCTCCATTGAGAAATCGGGTGTTATTCTGATGGGTTTGCCTTTATAAGTCACTTGGCCTTTTTCCTTTGCTACCTTTAATATTCTTTCTTTATTCTGTACATTTAGTTGTTTAATTATTATGTGGCAAGGGGACTTTTTGGGGGGTCTAGTCTGTTTGGTGTTCAATAGGCTTCTTGTATCTTCATAGTCATTTCCTTCTTTAAGTTGGGAAAGTTTTCTTCTATGATCTTGTTAAATATATTTTCTGTGCCTTTGACTTGGTATTCTTTTCCTTCCTCTATCCCTATTATTAGTAGGTTTGGTCTTTTCATGGTGTCCCAAATTTCCTGGACATTTTGTGTCATGACTTTGTTGGTTTTAGTGTTTTCTTTGACTGATGAATCTATTTCTTCTAGTGTATCTTCAACATCAGAGATCCTTTCTTCCATCTCTTGCATTTTGTTGGTTATACTTGCCTCTGAAGTTCCTGTTTGTTTACTCAGAATTTCTATTTCCAGCATTCCTTCTGCTAGTGTCTTCTTCACTTTTTTCTATTTCTCTCTTTAGGTCTTGGACTGTCTCCCTTGATTTTTCATGATTTTCATTCAAGGATTTATTGTTTTCTTCTGCTTTAATTGTCCTTTCCTCTAGTTTTTTTATAGCGTTCTTCCCATTTTTTGTTTGTCTGTTCCTCTACTTTATTTTTGATTTCTTCTATATAAGGCTCTAGCCTCTTCATGATGTTTCTTATAAGGTTGTTTTCTTCTGCTTCTTACATTCTGTGATGTTCAGGTCTAGCTGTTGGAGAAGGGCTAGGTTCTGGTTGCTGTGGATATTGCACAGTTCTGATTGGCCAGTGGTCAGGCAGGAAGTATAGGCGGGACAAGAGAGAAGAGAATTCTGGGAAGTAGAAAGCTGGGGAGAGACACCGCCAGTTGCCGCCATGAAAAGCCCCATGTAAAGACACTGGTAAGCCATAAGCCATATGGCAAAGTATAGACTAATAGAAATGGGTTAATTTAAGATAGAAGAAGTAGATAACAAGAAGCCTGCCATGGCCATACAGTTTCTAAACAATGTAAGTTTCTGTGTGCTTACTTGTTTGGGTCTGAGCGACTGTGGGACTGGTGGGTAAGAGAGATTTGTCCTGACTGTGGGCCAGGCAGGAAAACTCTAACTACATCTGGTGATGCTGTATTGCTCTTTATTTTGTTGTATGTACTTCTGCCTTGACGTCTGCCCATCTCCTCTTGGGTTTCTTCTTGGTCTTACCAGTGTACTTGGTCCAGAGAGAGCTGACAGATTTAGGGAGCCTTTCTCTGGTCCAGATGGAAGCTCTGGGCAGGATGGGAGCTCTGGTCCAGTTGAGAGTGCTGGCCAGATAGGAGCTGGGGGGCTGGACTTTGAGTCTCAGGAAGTCCCTGGGGTCTCCTTATCTTGTCCAGATGGGAGCTCCTCTTGTCCAGATGGGAGTTCCAGGATAGGATGGAAACTCTGGTCCAGATGGGAGTTCCAGGGCAGGATGGAATGCTGGATGCTGGTTTCTAAGTCTCTGGAAGTGGCTGGAGTCTCTGGCAGGTGGGTGTGGGGGCAGGGTGTGGAGACTGCAGGTTCTGCCTACAGTCTTGGAAAAGGGGAGCCTTCCTGCAGGGCCCCCCAATGACCGTAAACTGGTGCCAAGTTGGGCAGGTCCTCCCGGGATGGCTGGTGCCCAGGGTTGGGACCCAGAGTTGGTTGCCTCTCTGACTACAACCCCAGGCACTCACCTATGGTCCAGATGGGAGTTCTGGGGTGGATGATTATCACTTTTCTTAACATAGGCATCACACTCATTCATATTTATGTTCCATTATTGAGACTAGATATTTTGGTCTCTTCTGCATTCTTACTATACATCATTATAAATGTTTATAAAATTTATTATTTACTATATATATAGGCATACATTCTTTGAGAATTCACACATGTATACAATGCGTGTTTATCGATTCAACTACTCATCCCCACTCCACCTCTCATAACTTCCCCATTGATAGCCACAGACCTCTCTCAATTTCATGTCTTCTTTTCATAGTCTATTTAGCCCAGTTAGAGCTGTCTCAATGTGTAAGCATGTTATACTTTCTTTTCAGTTGCTATGATAAAACACTCTTACCAAAAATCAATCGAGAAGGAAATGAGTATACTTATAAGTCACAGTTCAATATTCCAAGAACTTAGGGCAGTATCTAGATGTTTGAGGACCGTGGAGGCAAGCTGCTTACTGGATTACTCACTGCCATCCTCACTTGCAGGTTTGTTTAGCTTCCATATATATCTCACGACTACCTCATAGGGGTGGTACCAATCATAGTGGCTTGGGAATTTCTGCATCAATTAATAATACAAACAGTTCTCTAGAGAGAGAGAGTAACTCACAGGGCAGTATGATTTATACAATTCCTCAGTTAAACTTATCCTCTTAAATGGCCCTACACTGTATAAAGTTGACAATTAAATCAAACTAAGGTAAGCATCCATTGGGTCATGACCTGCCTAACAAAAGACACTTTCCTGAGGAAAATTGACTTTTCCTACCTAAGCAGCCTTCAACTATCAAAGCCCTCAGCAGATCTTCATGAGCTCTTCTGACATCTATGCTAGGGTTTTGAAAGCTTCAACCTCTCCAGGTCTTGTGCAGTGAATGACAGCCATTGTAAATTAGTGAGTGCAATTTTCTTGCTATGTACAAAAGACCCTTTTCATAGTAGTCCTCCATATCTGTTGGTTTTAAATCATTCTTCCCTATCTTCCCCACTGTTTATTGAACATGTGAAGTGAGGATGTTAAAAAGAAGACTAATGATTCCAGAGTTATTTATTATTTGAACTCTAACAAGCTATAGACTTTTATATTAATTGCAGGTCACAAAAGAAAGAAAAAATAAAGCTGCTTTGATGAGAGATAAAGTTCCACTAATCTATGGCATATAGATATGTTTTTGGAGGGCAATTTTATACTATATTCACTTTGTATAATAGTAGTAGAACATTCTCCATTATGGTATATGATCTCTCCAGTCATGAGATCTGGGCCAGGTTTATAGTATCAGGTATAAGTTCTATACTGTGGAGTGCACCTTACATCCAGTGACAAAATGGTTGGGGATACCCTGTCCTAGTTATCTTTAACTGATTAATTGACATTCTTGACAGCCACATGAAAGATTAGTTTCATTGAAGACAGTGCTTATGTTAGATTGTTCTGTATGTTTGTGGGGGATTGTCTTGATTGTTAATTGGTGTAAGAGTGCTAGTGACATTGTCTACTGGAAAATGTTCCTGTCCTCTATAATAATTCTAGAAAAGCTTGAACCAGTGAGACCTGAGCCATGAACAGCACCGTCCAAAGTTTGTGCTTACCTCTTCGGAGCATTTGAATTCAATGATCAGAGATAATGGTGCATGGAATAGCAAGCCATCTTTCCTTCTGGATCCAGACTTGAGTTCCTGCCCTGTATTTCTCAGTGCTGTACTGCAACATCTGAAAATGTAAGAAAAATCACCCTTCCCTTCCTTAAATTAGGTTTGGTCATATTGTTTTTGTTATTTTTTATCCCAGAAACAGAAAGAAACATAGAATATTTTCATCAAACACATGCCATTGTTACACCCATGGACACACCTTGTAAGGTCATTCATTACTGTAATTATCAAGAATCACAGCACCTGCCAGTATTATGACAGCTTTGAGCTCAGTATCACCTTGAATATTTCCCATATTGAGACCCAAGAATGTAGTGTTTTCTGCAATAGGGTCTTAACATTTTGTTACACTGGTTATCTAAGAACAGTGGCATGTTTTATGTTGGGGGACTATGTCCTTCCCTCAAACCAACAATTGGAAGATCAGTATCCCACATCCAGTTCTGGGCTTTTTGTTTACTAATCTGTACCATCAAGAAGAAGCATTATATGCCTGCATAGGCTAACTACATCTGCAAACTTGTTTTATCAATGTAAATAATTTTTTGTCAGAGAATAATTTATCTTAAAATATACTGTTTATAAAAAAATATTAGGAAAGAATAATATTATTCCTCATCTACCAGCTGTTAGATTCAGTTTTTATTTCACCCTTCTAAAATACCCTCTAAAAGTGATACTGGCATTAAGTCCCTTCTAGATGACACAAATACGTTGATTTATCTTTAGATTTGATATCAGACTTATATTGTTCAGGAAAATGATTGGAGCTTCTGAGTAGGAGGGAAATGGATTGGTATTTTTTATCCTTTACTATGGACTGACACACTTTTGCTTAGTTGTGGACTCAGAACTATTTGAGCTGTGTCCTGGGATAGATAATAAAACAACCAAAATCTACTATCATTTATCTGGATATAAAAGGGATATGCTATTTCTAGGTTAGGGCTGACTTGTCACTATTACTAGAATTTTTGTTCTGTAAAGCCAAACCTTTTTAAAATTATGTATGATACAAGGGACAATTTAGAAAATTTACTAATCACTGGAATTCCTTCATATTGCTGGTCAATTAATATAAAATAATTGTAACACCAATTTTTATGTCATAAATTAGCCTTTGCAAAATTTATATTTTAGATCTCAGACATGAAGCTAATAATCCAAGATTAAAATTAGAATTGTCTGTTCTACAAATGGTACCACATGTAATGATTGACTGATTACTCAGTTAATTGACAAAAGGCAACTTGAGTTCATTTTACCTTCCTGAATTCAGTGTAACTATGTAGAGTGAGTAGTCACAGAAACTCAACTAGATCTGAGACTTCCTGGACAAAGTGCTTACAGACAAGCTGCTTTCATCCCCATTGATTTAAAGGCTCATTTTGCAGTTAAGTCCCACTGTTTGGCAAGAGTCAGTATTTTGTTTTCATACAAGTATTTGGTGATGTAAGCAAATTTCACGAAGGTAGAATTCTTAAGCTTCCATTGTTTTGTATTTGATCTTTATTGACTAGTGAAGTCAAAACTTTTGTTTGTTTGCTTTTATTGTTTGTTTTTGGTTTTTTTTTATTTTATAGTGAGCTAAACAAAAATGTGTCTTCATTTAGGTCACATGGGCTAAGGGATACCTTTCTAATTCAAGTGGATGATAGAAAAAATGTAAATGTCAAGACAAGAATTTATGTGTTTTTGCTTTCTATGTTTATATTAGAACAGAAAGGGACACCCATGAATCATCTTTTGAAATTGTTTTTTTATCTCTAGAAAGAAAAACTATACTGTGATGAAGGCTTCTGAGACAATAGAAGAGACAACTATGGAAATCATTAATCCTCACCTAGACAAAAATGTTATTAGGAGAATCCATTTCATATAATTATTTTGAAACTCTTGAATTAGTGAAGACTTATGTCTAACAAATTGTTTAAAACTTCAGAAGAAGGACTGGGGGGGAAATGCCAGTGAATTTAAATCATCCTGACTTCCCAACATAGTATTAGCTTGGCACCCATTGTCCCAGAACCTTTGTAAAGAGTCATTAAAGTCATATCTTGCATACAGCTCAGGTGATCTGAGTAGGTCAAAAGACACTGTTCTTCAATAAAGAAGGCTTCTTCTGTAAATTTTTCTTCTGACCACAAAGACATATATAACAGGCTACCTTCATGTTTGTTCTCATCTGCTATGTGGCAAGGCCCCCTACCCCTCATTCAAGTGGAAGTGACTTTCAAATAATTGAAAAGGTTAATATCTGTTTCTCATATTAAATATTTCCTCCATTTTCATTTTATAACATTCATGTTAAATGTTGAGAGGTTTAAGGAACACAAAATAAATAAGAATAGTACAAATCAAATATCTATGCCTAGTTATCAGCATCATAAATACATAAGGATGTGTTTGCTGACACTTTAGCTGATACTTTACAAAGAGAAAATTCACAATTTCTGAAGAGCAAAGACAATTTGTAGTAGACAAAACAAAAACAAAAACAAATAAAGGATTTAAAGATAAATGAGAAAAAAAATCTAAATTATTCTACACAAATGAACTAAGGACAAAATAAAATAGTAATAAAGAAACAGAAGCCAGTGACCTGTATAGAAGATATGAAGAAGTTATAAAATAAGAGAATTCAGATCCCCTTAGTATTAAGAATTTTAAGAATCAATGCATTAACCACATGGGCAAACATCAGAGGTAGATAGAGCAGATTAAAAACAAAATTTCTGTGGGCCAATCCATAAAAAAAAACATGTTTATTAGAGCTAAAGATAAAAGCAGTTTGAAAGTAAAATGTACAATTCATATAAATAAACAACATAAAATATGTAGTCAATGAAGAAAGTCATTATATGCTAATTAAAGCTTAAATATAGCAGAAAATATGATATTTCTGATATTTACAGACTACTTTGAAACAAAACTTACACAATGCAGAAATAGGCATTTCTGTGCTAGTAATTAGGTTTTAATACACTGCTTTTAAAAAATGTGTAGAGAAACACTAGACAGAAGGGAAATAATAGGGGGCCTTAAGCAAAGTGGTTACCCAGTTAGTTTTGGAGATGACTCATGACTATCCACCAGATACTATATCCCATCCTTCTCGCCTTGTCCTGGCACCCAATTCAGGTGGAGACCCCCTGTTAGACAAGAAGCTAAGCTGCCACCAGAAGTCCCTGTAGGCCGCTTGACAGTAAAAGAAGGAAATTCTGGCATATGATTGACCCTTCAGGTTGGGTAGGACAATTCATTTTTGAAGTCATTCACAACTAGGGAGTTGGAGTGGTCAAACTCATAAGAAAAGACTACTTGACAGAATCCAGGGGTAAGAAGAAGTAGGGAGTTGTTTAATGTCTAGAATTTGTTTATATGATGAAAAAAGTTATAGAGAGTGGTAATAGTAGCATGATATTTTGATTATATAATACAATTGTGCTTTCTGATTAAAAATAACTAAGTCAAATTTGTTAAATATAATTTATCATAAATTTGGTAGATATAATCAGAAATGAAGCAATCAGTTTCCTGTAAAAGCAGAAGGACATTCACCATGGGATAATCTAGGAATCTTTATTTAAGTGTGATAAAGGCATCCCTGGAATTCCAGAAGCTCATTCATTTAGAAGAGAGGCCAGTGGTTATAGCAATGAGATATAGTGAGAAACTTTACATTTTGGGAATTGTATATATATATATATGTATATATATATATATATATATATATGTATATATATATATATATAATTCTGGGAGCAAAAGGGTACTCTGATTCTGGATCCAAGGAATACAAGACCTGAATTGGTCCTGGGCCAACTTTCAAGATTTCACTTTATTTAGGGAGTGAGATTGCTTGGCAATTAAAAAAAAAATTCCACTCATTCTACATATCAACCACAGATCCCTCTTCTCAGTTTTCTACATTCTCATACTCTGTCACTTCAAAATCATTCACCCAAAAATCTACACTGATTTCCAGATTCAGTCAAGTTTATATGCAGTACTTGGTTACTTTGAGCTGTTAGAATGTTTCAGCAGCTGTAAACACCAATGTTAACTCATAGTTTGAACTTTGCAAACATTTGAAGAAGTGCCTGCAGAACAGTACATAAAATACGTTGTTCCCTGGATCTTTTCCTGTTGTGTTTTTGGGGTAGGAAAGATGCAACACGGTGATTTCTCTGTGTCCACATAATGTTTTCATAATCTGTGACCCAGGCTCCCATTTGACACTAAAATTTACTTTGTTTCCAACAGTAACAGATTTCATTATTTTTACATTGAAAACTATCAATATAATAATCATGCTTTGCCAATGGTACAGACAAAATCAAGTGAAATCATAAGAAAATAATAGACTGTTTTAGTCCTATCAGAGAAAGACAGGCTAGCTAATTTTCACATTTAGACTGATTAAATTATTTTCCTAATGGCATCCTAGATGAATGAAGCCAGATTGTCCCATGTTTAAATGCATCAATGATCTGATTTAATGTTTCCTTGAGATGTCAAAAGTAAACAGATGGATATTTAAAAGGGGTACTCATATATGAGCATCAGATGCATGAATTTTAAGCCAGTATCTGTTTCTTTGTTTGTTCTAATCCTTATTCATATGCTCAAAAGGATTTCAAGAGAGCAGAGAAATTCGAAAATGTGTAGCAATGCTTACAGAGCATTCTATGAAACCAGCCATGACTCTCTGAAGAAACATCTTACAGGAAAACAATTTACAGAAGTGCCTGTTAGCAGAAAGTCAAACTTGTGAGAGTGACTTTCTCATTCTTCATGATATTGTGATCCTTCATTCAAGAGTAATGTCACACAATTTCTGAACTCAAATTTGAGTAAAATACTCCACATCTTTCTCAGATGTTCTGTGCTAAAGAGAATTGTTGCATTTTTCCACTATCCATTCATTTAAGTTACTGATGAACACAAGGTTTTTCTAAATACATAGTATTGCAGGAGCCTATAAGGAGGCAGGGACATACAAACACATATTGCAACAAATTGTGAATTCTGCAAAGACAGGCATCTGTGACCTTAATGATGTCAATGTATTTGTAGTGGGATTTAGGGTAGATTCACCCACATTGTGTATGTTCATTGAAGATTTCATCAATAGATTTTTGACATAGTTAATCATTTCTGCTATTAAATGCATGTTGCCTATTAACTCTGAAAAAGGAGTAATATAAATATGCATTTACACATACTTATTATGCATAAATAAATAATTGCCTTGATAACCCAAAACAAACTATTAGGGTGTGAATTTACATATGGTTGACACTAAGAAGACATTTTGTACACTTGAGTAAGATCCAGCATGCAGGGAATATAGAATAATTGAGTATGGTGAAGTGATCAAACCCAGTCATCTCAATATGTAAAATGTTGCTTTAATTTTTAAGTTCTTCTAACTTGGCTGCTAAATAAGGAGATAAATCCTAATTTCATTATTAAACTGACTATTTTTCAATAGCAATCTTATATTTTAGCTTCCCAAGACTACACAGATGATTCAATATTGCAAAAAGGACAATAGAGAAAATTCATATTACAAGAGAGTGGAACTCATTACAGTCCTCACAGGCTTGAAAATCACTGAGGAAGATGATGGCAATATTAATATTGGGAACACTTTTTCTGGCTACAGATATCTCATCTACTATCCTTAGTGACACCAACACAATAACAAGTTCATTAAAAGAATAACAATTTGTGCTTCCCTCTAGTAATGGAATGATTTTTGTAGAAGTTGCATTAAAAATTAAGGAGTAAAATAATATTATTACTTTCTACATGATTAGAAAAACAAAACAATCTGTAGCATATAAAGAAAAATGTATGTATTCAAATGGATTATTTAGTTTTTACATAACAACAGATAATTTGAATGCTTTGGGGGAGATTTCTTTTAATCAGTCTGCCTTAGTTGGAAATAAGAATAAATAGAACTTGCAAATATTTCATCACATCATATAATTTTATTCATAAAGATAAAATGTACAGGTTGAGGACAACAGAAATTGAGTCCTGAGAAGTTGAAATTTATAATTGAAAGGTTCATAGTTAATCTGTGTAGTCATAGCAACACAGTATGCAACCATAAGTAGAGAAAATAATGTGCCAGTTTTATGTTGTGAAAGGAGTATGTAATAATTCAAAGTATTAATATCCATGTAGCTATTTGAATATTTATATATGTTAGCATGTCAGCATATATTTGTCAGTGGTACCTATGTAAATATTCATTCTCTGAAACTTTTTTTCTGGAAAACTGAATTAAATCATGAAGCTTTTTCTTCATACTAAGCCCTTAGGGCTCTGAAGTAAGCTACATACTGTAGTGCCTTACTTATTGTGTGTATATATGTGTGTGTGTGTGTGTGTGTACATACATACATATATATTATATGTGTGTGTGGTTGTCATTGTTTTGTGACTATTTATTGTTGTCTAAGTGCATGCTCTTGATTTTGGACATCAACTGTGTAAAGAAGAAGCTCCGCTATATTACTGATAATAGAAACAGTAAACACCATCACAAGTGTGGTACAGGTATTTATTGATTGCTTTGCTGACACTGAATAGATGATTATAAATTTTGTGAAATTTCTTTATCATAGAAGATGGAAAGTGATCCATCAATATATATCATTAATGTCAAAGAAGAAATGGAAGGTTTTATTCATTTATTCATTCAGATAGTTACTAAAAACTTCCATGTCTCATTTTTCACCCAGGAGAAAATCATGATTAAAATGAGGCTGACTGCCAATTTCAGAAAGCATGATCTCGTGAGAAAGATTGATAATAAAATGCCCATGACTGTGTGTTAATTATGTGAAGAAAAGGACACTGCTATATTAGTTTGTGTTTATAAATCTCAGCTGTCACCAACAGGTCCCAGGAAATAGGTAATTTTAAAATGAGAAAGGAGCCAAAAAAATTGTTCAGAAATGCAATGAAGAAAGTTGGATGATAAACAGTCCCTGCACACAACCTGTGTCAGGAGGACAATGGCATAGCTTTGGCATTTGAAAGGGGAAGACATTACTCAGACTCAGGAAAGCTATTGTCTTTCCCAGATGCTAGTCTCTTTACATTCCCCTTAAAGACTCAGAAATAAATATGAAATTCCAAAATTTTTTCCTTTCAATTAACAGAAATACATTATTTTTATTATTTTTTGTCACAGTGGAAAACATTCTTTATGAACTACTAGAACAAAAGCCTGATGGTATGCCTGGTCCTTTTCTCTGTCAGTCTGTGAGCTCAATGATAGGGACAGGTAAAGGCTTAAAATACGCTAGAAGGGCAGAGTGGAGGCTCAGTTAGTGTAACAGACAGGGAAGTCTGTCCACTGAAAGTAAGTGTGTGTGTCCCAAAGGCTGCAGGACCACTGAAGTCAGCTTAGTGGAAGAGTGCTGGTGTTGCAGATGTGTCGTATGCCTACCTGGGTACACGTAACATACTATTCTTTGGGGGCTGCGGGGAGACAGGTCTCACCAGGTACCTCAGACTGACTAGAAATTAGGATATAGCCCAGGTTGGACTCAAAACTACCTCCACATTGCATATTGACTTTTTTGTGACATACTGACCACTCTGGGACATAGTAAGAACAAGGTATAGAGATCTCAGGAAATAGGACATGAGGACAGCCTAAGAATGATGACAGATTTTGTTTCCAATTACAACAGAGCAAAAGTAAAAGAAACCTAAAAATGACAGATATTAAGCTTCTTGCTGATTTTGGTAAGTTGCTGGTTGTAAGTAAATTTCATTCTATTCAGAAGAATAAGAACACATCTCATGAAAGTTCTTCAAACAATTCTTACTACTTGGCCATATTCCGGATAGATTGATACTCACAAACAAATGGGATGATTATGATATGGCCCTAATATTATACATGTGAACATTAACCTTAAAGATTAGTTTAACCAGAAACATAACACCAGTGTTATGTTTGAATTTGACTAACAGACATCCAAGACAGCAGCATAATTTGTTTTAAAATCAAGAAGTTAGATGGTTTGGATAATGGGATGACAGGCCCTTCAGAATGAAATATTTTTTGTTTTTACATACAGATCAACCTTTTTTTTTTTTTGCCCTTGGATAATTCAGATTAGATTTTCATATGTAAGTCTAGTATGTTATTAAACTTTCAAAAATGTTTAAAGTGCAAATTATATCAGTGGTAATACTGATAAAATTTACAAACTAGTAAGTTAAATAAAAATTTTAATTAGTGTTGGGTGGTGGTGGCACATGCTTTTAATCCCAGCATTCAGGAATCAGAGGCAGATGGCTCTCTGAGAGTCTGAGGCTAGCAAAGTGAGTTCCAGTATAGATGGGGCTACACAAAGAAACCCGGTCTCCAAACCAAAACAAAACAAAAATTAAACTTATCAGAAAGATATTTAAAACATGGATAGGTCTCAAATGTCCCTAATAAAGTCCACAGGATGCAGAGAGTACCATTAGTGTTCACACTGAATGTGGGAGAAAAGAAAACTTCACTTGTTTAAGTGTTCTGTGCTAAATTCCCAGTGATGCACATCTAATGAGAAGATGAGCTGTAATTTAAATGGTAATCAACTTAAATGTTAAGTCATACAGGTGAAGTCACAGCTTCATAGACACTCTTTTCTTGTAAATTTGCTGTCTAAGTCTAATCCTCCTCTTCTTAATTTACATGGATATGATAAAGATTACATTCACAGGAACTAAGACATTCACAGGATGCTAAGACAAAATAGAAGTTTTTCTTTTTTTATAGTTACCGTACTTTGATTGTGACTGGCATATAAAACTGTGATAGAATTTGATACTAAGATGTACAGGTCATGGCAAGGTGAATCTTTCATCTGATAGTTGGTACTCCTTTTTAATTAAATCCAATTCATATTGCCTGTCACTCACTCTTATTTTCCTTTGCTCATCCTGGTTCTCAGCTTTTTACTATCATTCACAGTTGCAAACAAGCCTTACTAGGAAATTAGAGTTTCCTGTGCACTGGTTCACTATATAACTATGAACATATGAGGTAGCTATTCCCATTATGTAATAGAAATGCAAATTGGAAGGAAAGACTGAAAGAATTGTCTCAAAATCACTTGTACTATGAATAATGATTTTAGTTAAACATTTCCCACTGATTGAGGAAACTTCCAGAATATCTATTCTGTAATTATTCATCCATATGTGTGCTGTTTAGTTTCCCAAAATTTAAAATCCTTGCTAAAATTTGTGTGTTCTTAGTCTCTGTAGGTTTATAACATGGAAAGACATGTTATTTCATTCATTTTATTTTATTTATTCATTATAACAGATATGCCTTAGGGAAGGGTCCATGAGCACACACAGATACGAAAACCAGACATTCAACTTGTAAATACTTACTGAGATGTCCTAGAAATCCAATCCATGCTTGACATAATTCTAGCAGCCCAGTATGAAGCGAGACATATCTTATTTATACCATAGAGCCTCTCCAGCAGCTTCTTCTTAAAATTCACACATAAAATTTGAAGACTTCCTGTTAGATCAGTTTTCCAAATAAATGTCTTATTTTTATGTCTCCTACCTAAAAGTTATAGCACTGTAAGGGACCTGGAAGACGTCTGAATATGAAAGTTAATAGCATAATAAATGCTATGCGAAATGGTTATAATTCTGCAAGTGCAAAGAAGAAAATTTCTTCCAAAATTGTTTTCCCTGCCAAAGAAGGGGTGGAAAAAGATAATGATTTGAGGGTAGAAAAAACAAATTCAAACAAACAAACAAACAAACAAAAAACAAAAACCGGCCCCCACTCTAAACCCTGTTGCTTAGGGTTAGCATGACTTAGCAAGTCACTCAGATCCTCTGTGTTTTGAATATATCCTCTCTTATTTATTATTGCCTCAGTAAAATAGTGTGCATATATTCAAATGCAAAAGAATGTAATTAATAATAACTGCATCCACTTGATGATACTCAGTGGCTCAATGTGGCAGCAAGATCTTCACAAAAATTAAAGCTTTGACCATTTCTATCACTTCTAAGTGTTATTAATACGTGTTTTTTCAATATTATTCTCCTTTATCAGTGCCACAGACTACTGTTTACCTACAATAATTCATCACAAATTAATGTGTATTTCCCATGAATGAAGTCGTTTGCTTGCTTCTTTAACTCAGAATAAACATCTTAAAATGGATAGAGTATTTCTAATGGTTCTGATTGTCTAGTGTCTTCGTTTTGATAACAGAGTAGTATTCTGATATCATCAGGCAAATAGATACTTTGTATTTTGTTTTCTAATTTGTCTTTTGATGGAAACGTGGGTTTCTTCATTCACACTAAGCTTTGTAAATGAATGTATGGATAAGTTTTTGTGTGAACATGCTTTCATTTCACCTGGATTAATCATTAAAGTTGGATGGAACATCTGATAGCCTATAATTAATATTTAATTTTCAGATTGTTTTCATTAGAAATAATGTGTGAAAATGGTCTAACATAATGAATCAAAATGGTCTAGCACAATATACAATGTTTATTAAAATTTGATCAACCAGTTGGTCACCATTTCCTAGTCAAATATGTCACCATTGAGCTTGTCAACTCAATGCTCATATTCAAGGATGAATCTGCTTTTCTTACAAGAGGTTTGTGATTCCGGACTTCTTCATATGTCTTCTACATTTTCTAGGTAAAGGGATTTTATTTTATTTTCAATAATCGTCTGAGCATTTTCTAGTGAATAATCATGTTCTGATTTTCCTGTAACATCGAACTGTTCTCATTATGAGTTAAAATCAGTTTGGAGTGTGCAGCTGTGACCAGCTCTGAATCCTCTGTTGAACTCAAGTCTGTGACTCTTTAGAAGGAAAAACTCAGGCTGGTAAAATATAGTTTTATTCATCCTCATGTGAAAAGGTATTTTATTAGGTAAAGGTGTTACTGCCACAGGCAGTGATGCCAGCATCTAATTTTCTTTTGTAAGATGATTGGGATAAAATTCATCTGCTGGTTTTGTTAAAATCAAAAGAGGGGGGAAAAGTCATTTACATCTCTCTGCTATCTTAGTTCACTTCCTTGGAAGCAAACAGAAGTGGTAATCAGGCGGAATAGCATATCAATGCAGCCATGTCTCTCTCATAAGTTTTCAGTTTGATGATTAGTGACATTTTAAAAGTTTTTTCCAAGTCAAATAAATGTGTTCAAACACTTTACTTAAATTATATATGCTCATCATTATTCCCTCATCTTAGTAAATGAAAATGTGTGTTTATTCTTCTATTCATCTGAGATAAGAAATGGGAACAAGGCCTGGTGGTGGTGGGGCATGCTTTTAATCCCAGCACTTGGGAGGCAGAGACAGACGGATTTCTGAATTTGAGGCTAAATTTGAGGCTAGCCTGGTCTACAGAATGAGTTCTAGGACAGTCAGGGTTACACAGAAAAACCCTGTCTCAAAAAACAAAACAAAAAACCAAAAAAAAAAAAAAAAAAAAAAACCAAGCAGAATAAGAAGCAGGAAGTAGAGCATGTCTATATAAATGGAGTTGATACTACAGAGCACATGAACAAAATTCATAAATAAACTCATATATAAAACAGATCAGATCACATTAAAATGTTCCTGTCTCAGGACTGCTGCAACTGAGTATCTCTAAATTTCTGTCCTTTCTTCCTTCACTACCTCATGACCACAGCTCTTATTCTCAACTTACAATTCTCTACTTCCTCTCACATCACCAGGTTCATTTTTCTTAGCATTTTCTCACATCATTAGCTCATCTATTCATGATACTCACCCTCATAGACAACATACCCAGAATTGGTTACCCTAACAATCCCAGTTTTTGTCTGTTTTCTTCCTTTTTTTATTATTAAGATATTTTCTATTCATTCTATATACTAACCACAGATCCCCCTCTCCTCCCTCCTCCTGTCCCCCTCAGCCTTCACCCTCAACCCACTCCCTATTCCCACCTCCTCTAAGACAATGCTTCCTGTGGAGAGTCAGCAGAGCCTGGTATATGCAGTTGAAGTATGTCCAAGCACCTCCCCCTGCACCACAGCTGTGTTAGGTGTCCCACCATAAGCACTGGGCTCCAAAAAGCTTGCTCATGCACCAGACTGATCCTGATCCCATTGCCAGGGGGCCTCCTGAGCAGGACAAGCTACACAACTGTCTTGCCTATGTAGAGGGCCTAGTCCAGTCTCATGGAGGCTCCACAGCTTTTAGTCCACAGTTCATGAGCTCCCAATAGTTTGGTTTGGTTGTCTCTGTACATTTCCCCATCATGGTCTTGATGTCCCTTGCTCATAGAATCCCTCTTCCCTCTCTTCAACTAGACTCCTGGTCTCAGCCTGGTGCTTGGCTGTTCATCTATGCATCTGCTTCCATCAGTTACTAGATGAAGGTTCTATGATGACAATCAAGGTATTCACCAACCTGATTTCCCTGATTACCATAGTAGGCCAGTTCAGGCACCCTCTCCATTTTTGCTAGTAGTCTAAGGTGGGGTCATTCTTATGGATTCCTGGGAACTTCCCTAGCACCCTGTTTCTCTCTATCACCATGGTATCTCTCTCTATCATGGTATCTCTTTTCTTGTTCTCCCACTCCATCCCTTTCCAGCTTGACTGTTGCCTTAGGTTCTTATCCCCCATCCTCTACTCTCCATTGCCACTTTTCACCCCCAGTTTACTCATGGAGATCTCGTCTGTTTTAGGTTTTTTGTTTGTTTGTTTGTTTGTTTTGTTCTGTTTTTCAAGACAGGGTTTCCCTGTGTAGCTTTGAACCTTTCCTGGAACTCACTTGGTAGCCCAGGCTGGCCTCAAACTCACAGAGATCCACCTGGCTCTGCCTTTCTTTTACTGTGATATGATACAGACAGTAGATTCAAGAACACAGCTATCAGAAATCCAGGTTGTAACCCACAGTACCCAAGAGGAAGAGATATGCCTAGTCACATGAGGATGTCCAAGGAAGATCCAGGGAAGGAATAAGCGAAATGTAATCAGTCTAGGAGCAGGGTTGAAACTGGGTTATTTAAATGCTGTAGTCAGGCTCCAGGCAGTAGGGGTGCTCTTTTGACACCTTAATTCTGGTCCTGGTGTATCAACACAAAGCAACAGCAGTCCAGGACTGCAGAAGCCTTCCAGAAGAAAACACATCAGGGTAGCAACAGATTTTTGGTTTGAAAATACATATCTAATTCACAGACAATGTTTTTTATTATTATTTCTGGAAATAAGCTGTCTATATCAAAGCAATGCCATTGGTCTATTCAGTAAGGTATAGAATCAAACAATCATAACATATAATTACAAAATGCATGATTAAGACACCTCTCTCCCCATTATTTATAACACTGTATGGAAAATGTCAGTGACTATGTGTTATGTGAATTAATTCAAAACATTGTCACAAGTTATTTAATATAAATATTTATGTTATTTTAGCAATTTGTTCCAAATTTAACATAAGTCTACATCAGTTGTCAATATCTAATCAAAAGGTAAATGGAGATTAATTCCTTTCATAGCTGATTGAGTTCTGTCGAATCCAAATTAGAATGAGGAAGGGATGAACCAAAGAATAGATGCCAATCATGTAAAGCTGCAGCCTCAAACTGCCCCTTCATAGGAGCCTCAACCATGAATTGTAACTTACTTGGTTTTTGTAATTTTTGTTGTTTTGTTTTGTTGGGGGGGGGGGTCAGGTTAGGGAGGATTTCTAGGCAAGGCTAGCCTTGAATCATTGTATTGCAGAGAACCTTGAACTTCTGCCTATACCTGCCAAGCCTCAGAGTAGTAGAATTACAGACATTAGCTACCCCACCTTGATTTGTATAGTACTTGGTTTTGAACCCATGTCTCTCGTGCATTCTAGGCAAAGAGAATGACAATTGAGCTTTGTTTTACATCCTTGATTTAGATAATCTTCTTTAAGTAAATGTATCAATATTTTCTATGTGATAGAATGGCTTATGAAGCAATATAGCTAATCTATTACCTGTAAGTTAAACACAAATATAGACAGATTTAAAATCAAACTACCACTTTTATACTTGAAGAGAGTATATCTAATAATATGTAACATTTGCAATTTATATTGCATGTAAATACATTTAAAATATCATGTTTTGTTCCTCTAGCTCCTAATACACTGAAGCATTCAATAAACATCTATGGAATGCCAAACGAACATAACTTACAATTACTATGATGGAGGCCTTTCAGAAAAAGAAAAAGAAAAAAATATGCTCCATCTGCATAAGCCGTTTTCTACAAAAGTTAGATGATGGACTCAACTGAATTATTTATTTCTAAGTGAAAAAGATCTGTGAAGGAGATTTGGGGCCTGTTTAGATAGAGAGGCATAGCAACCTCCTTTGACTCTGTCACTTGAAATTGCTTCACTCCTCTCAACATACACTTTTCCAGTCTCATTTTAAATTCAGCGGCTGAGAAAGGAAATAGGGTTTAACATTCTTGCAGAGCTAAGCTTTTGTGCCCACTGTAAGACTCTGGTTTCTTTCTTCTTTTCTTCCTTTCTTTTATTTTTAAGTTTTATTGGGTTTGTTTGTTTTGTTTTCAGCTAGACCCAGCTTCCTTCCACTGCGTGTAAGCACAAGCTCTTGCTAGCAGCCTTTCAATCAAGCACATAAATGAGCCCTGAGCCTTTGAATGAAGAAAAGAATAATGTAACCACAGCATAATCTCCACACAAAAGATGAAATCTTGGCAGTAGCCAATTGTGCTCACATGTGGATAATCCTCATCACCCCACACAAGTGCATAAGTGGTATTAAGGAAAGAACTGTGACTTTCATTTTCTGGACACCCAATGTCCTCATTCATTCTTCCACCTTCAGGTTTACTGTGTTTAATATGATTGTCACATACTCATGGCTACTTCTCTACTATCCTTTGAGCTCTCCTATAAATCTTATTAAACAAAAAGATATTTAGAGCCAATAATGCCACTTAAACATAAAGGTTCACACACTGTTATGTGTATAAAACTCTTGAATATACATGGTTTAAATCTGCTAGTGAGAAAAGTTCAGATGAAACAGTTATCAGATTTGATGCTTGTGTAGGCCACATTTTTGTTTTGTATTTTTTATTGTTGTTTGTTTGTTTGTTTGATAGACGTCCGTAAGTAGAAGTTCATTCTGTGGAATATTACCTAGTTTATATCAGACTGGAAACTTGGGCAATGAACAGAGTATTGGAAGACATATATGCTTTATGAAAAAAAAATATTTTCTTCTTCTATGGTTGACTGTTTTGGGTTTTGGTGTTAGTTATACAGCAATCAGGGCTAATATTTAAAAACCTATTTCTTCAAGACATGTCCCTACATATTAGGCCATGAATCAAATACTTGGAGAATTTTTATCCACTAATGAAGTTAGTGGAAGAAATGGAGAATGAGAGTGGAGAGAAAGAAGGGAGGAGAGAAAGACTGAAATTAAAATTTGCACAGGGATCCAAAACTTTCAACAATATTAAGAAGAAAGAAGATTTGGGGATTTGCAAAGCCAGGGGCACTTTATCAGATTACAGGACTCTCTCTTTCCTAGAGGAACAATGAATTCTTTTGAAACTTCTTTTTCATCTCTTCATAAAGAACACCCAAGCTCTTCACCCAGGTTAATTGTTCTTCTGCTTTTAAATAATGAAGTATTATAATTTAAATAGAAAATAAAATAGTATGTCTTAGGAAGGTAAAGAAAACAGTAGGCATGAAAAATATTTTTGCCACTAACTTGAAAACTGAAAACCTTTATGCATGCATCCTATAATGTATGCACATTGGTTATATATAATTATATAATACATATATAATTTTCTTTTTACATATATATGTAAAATATATTTTTGGTACAAATATATGCATATACATATACATGCCACAAAAGTAAGTACTATATTTCAGTATAAGGTCTTTTATAAGTCATTAATTTGTTTATGTATATATCTATTATATATGTATATATGTATGTGTGTTTGTGGTTTTAAACACTAACATAATATTCTTTTGCTGAAAATGGGTGAGAAAATATGTACCTTTTGTTAGAAATTTGTATTTAGAAAAATTTAGATTAGAAAAATCAAATATGTAAGAACCAAGTTTAAGAAAATCTCTCTGCAAATATGTCAACAAAATTATATACAAACACTTTATCATATTTGTACATTTAAAATGAAATACCTAAGGTGATGGAATTAACAACAAAAACTTTATTTAGCTCATAGAAATTAAAATTAAGATCATAATTACTTTCAAAAGTATTCCATCTAATCACAGAAAGTCACGCTTATTGTTGTTCATGATTTTATTCACTTGTGGCTTTGATTTTGATTTACTATCTTGCTATGTTTCTCACCATTGACATCAATTCATCTTCTGTGACAACTGGGAACATAGGTACTCCTCACACTTGGTTTGGTGACTGACTTAGTCTCCTAAACTGATCAAACTACCAAAAGTTTTTCCTCACAATGATATGTTCAGAAACAGGATATGAATAATTCACTGCCAGTGAAAAAGAAGATATGGTAGACTAGAGAATCCTGGCTCAATGTCATAATGTCATGATCAAGATCAGAGAAACCACCTCTTTTCCACAGTCATAGGTTTAGAAAGATCACTGTCAGTTCATCATCTACCAAGCACCCTGTTTTCTCAGGCAGAACCATAATACATTATATTTCAGAAAGCATTTTAGACTTCAAAGAGAATAAACTGTGGTTTCTACCACAAATGTGAACTGCTAACTGAACCAACTTAACCTTGTTGTGTCTAAGGACTTCAAGTGGTATGAGCAACTTTGAGGGAGGGATCCCATATTGACACAGCCAATTAGAAATTACCTTCATTGCTGATTGTCTTTGCTGAAATAAATCTTACTGAAATTTCACACACACACACACACACACACACACACACACACACACACACACACACAAATGGCAATGCCAAGCAATTAAAGTCTAAGACAAACAAACCCAAGTCTTGAATATGTATTAATGGATAGATACACAAAGTAAAGATCAACTTTTGGAAAGCTGAAATAAAAAAAGGAATTTTATTTACCTTCTTCTTGAAAGTGGTCAGAATTGTCACTTGTACCTATAATATGTTCATATTAAAGTATACCTTTCTGGATGTGTTTTTGAAGAATTAATTTTTTATAATTGTGAATGGATATAAGTTTGTTAAATTAGTTTATGGTAAGAAACTTTGTACTTATGATTTACATTGGTTTATTTAAATAAAAACTATGATTATTTCAAAGTGCAGTACACTGAATCTGTAAATGTACACCAGATTGCAAAGATTTATTATTAACACAGTAAATATTTTAAAGCTTTTCCATTGTTTTAGGCTGGTGATATGCTTTGTTAATTATCTTTCATCACCCATTTGACTCAGTGTAGAGTCACATGAGAAGAGGGAACCTTGACTGAGGAATTTTCCAAATAGGATTGGCCTGCTTTCAGGTCTTCAGGACATTATCTTTATTGTTAGTTGATATGGGAATACCCACTCTGGGCAGCACCATCACTATGCAGCTACGACTAGATTCTATAACAAAGCTAGCTAGACAGGAGTCTGTGAGGAAGGCAATAGTCAGCATTCTCTGACAATTTCTTCTCCAGTTTCTGCCATGAATTCATGCCCTGACTTACTTCAGTGGTGAGCTATTGCCTGGAAGGATAAGTCTGAATCCTTTCCCCATCTAAGCAACTTTTGGCTATAGTGTTTATTACATTTAGAGAAAGCAAACTAGAACAGAAACAGGGATAAGGAAAAGTGAAGTGTTACTGTGATGTACCTGACTAAGTTATTTTGGGTAAGGATTGTGTAAGCATTTGGAAATTTGAGTTGTGAAATCTGATTAGTGCTCAGAGACAATTGAGTTATTCTAGGGGAGGCTGGATAACAAAAATGTAGAGAGAAATGTAGACAAAGTAAGACTTGCATAATGTGGCAAAGTTAGAATACATGAAAAGGGGCTAGGAATAGTCATGGGTAAAGAGGAAGACTCAGGTACAGTGAAGACATAAAGATTTTGGAGATTGCAATATTACATATTGTCCATTAAGGACAGTGGGAGGTGTGGAGTTGAGCTGGCTTGAGTGTATCAGAAGATGTGGTGGGTGCTGTGGAAGGCAGAGAAGTGGACTGTTTAGCAGAGGATTAGATGAGAGCTCAGGTCTTGGTCACTTATCACATGCATAGAGAAGGAAGCATATGGGGAAAGGTAGAAGGCTTTGGAAGCCTCCCCCTACATTTCTCCTGCTACCTCACTTTGACACACCCCTTCCAATGAAGTCATACTTCCTCTTCCTCTTTCTCAAATAGTTTCACCAACTGGGTCCCAAATATTCAAACATTTGAGCCAAAAGTGGCCATTTTCATTCACTCAATCACACTAACCCTCTGGATCCCAGAAGATCATGAGGGAGTCCCAAATGCTGGATATTGAGGTACAGAATTTAGATATTTACTTCAGTATTTTGGGTTTGCTTTGATTTCATTCTAAATTTGACTTGCTCCTTACCTTTTAAAATAAGAAATATTTAACCTGTTTTTGATTATATAGGACTCCACAGACAAAATATGTGGCATTATTAAGGAAATATTGACTTTTTAAGGACTTGGGGTTTTTAAAGACTGTGAACTTATAAAGCCATATTTATATTATGATATAATATAATGCCTGAGATCTTGGCAGCAAATAATAAAGGAAGTATTACAGTTTAACAGTGATAAGTTTATGTATCATGTTGGTAAGGGGTCAACTGTGCTGGTCCATTTTTATTGTCAATTTGACATAATTAGAATCTTCTGAGGAAAAGGAACCTCAATTGGAGAATTACTTTAATCAGACTGATCTTTGCAAGATCTATCTCTAAGAGATAATATAGACTTACAATTGATAGTTCCTGCTTCCAGGTTTCCACCTGGATTCCCTCAAAGATATACTGTGTCATAGAATAAAGATGAAACCAACATTTCCTCCCTGACATGGTTTGGTTAAGGTATTTGTCACAGAACCAGAAAGCAAATAAGACAAAATACCAACTTTATAACATTTATAAAATCTTGGATTTGGCAAAAACTTTGTGTTATATGGAAACTATTGGACATATGTGCTCTTATTGCTTAAAATTTCATTGTTAGAAAAGCACAAGCTACATTTGCAGTTTGCACTCTCTACCTCTCATATTGGTTAACAGATATTTGCTTCATTGAAAAACATTGGAACAAAATCATTTATGAAATAAATTTATCATATAATAGGAATGCTCTTCTTGTTGAAAATAATTTTAAGGTATAAGTTAAGAAAGTAAACCATAATCAATTTGTGCAAAATTATTGAATCTTTTCTGTCTTTGCTTCTCCCAAGGAGCATAGTAACTGTGTTTTAGAGACTTGAGGTGACATGTATGAAATTCTTTAGTCACTTCTGCTTCACAGTGATAAAATGAATCAGAAATAGAGGCTTAAGATATGGTCATTTTTCCATGTTTTGTATTAAAAGCTGCTCATTAACTGGGTTTTTAATTAATTTCAATAAAAGATCCTTCTTGATGCTCATTTCCAACTATGCTCAATTCTGATATCTAAGAGCACTAACTTCAGAATTCTAGCATCTGTGAAAAAGTTTGTAGTCCTAGAAAATTAAAATGATTGTGATGAAGGGCGAAGAGATACACTTCCATGATCATTCTTACAAATTGTGTTCATAATAATTTTATGATTATCAAAATAACAAATTTTCCTTATTGTGTCCTCAGATTTGAAATCATAGTGGGAATATTTAAATGGACTTTTATTTAATTAATAATACATTCTTTCTCAATTATAAACATTCAGTGTTGACAATGTAAGGAATATTAGAAAGCAAAAAATGTCTTTAAGGCACCATCAAACAATACAATATTTCATATCTTTATTAATTTTTTTTGAGACAGGGTTTCTCTGTGTAGCTTTGCGCCTTTCCTGGAACTCATTTTGTAGTTCAGGCTGGCCTTGAACTTACAAAGATCCAACGACCTCTGCCTCCCGAGTGCTGGGATTAAAGGTGTGTGCCACCACTGCCCAGGTCATGTCATTATTTTTAAAGGTATAAATATTTATATTGTTTTTAATACACTATTACAACAAAGGGTTTTATAAACAAAAGTATAATTTATGCAAAATCTATTACCTCTAGTTAGAAGACATGAGGATACAATCTAACGTACGGGTATTTATGTCTGTGTGTGTGTGTGTGTGTGTGTGTATGTGTATGTGTGTGTTATATAGAAGATGTATATATGCATATATATATGGTCTAAGGGATAATTATTAACACAACAAAAAAAACAGAATAAGATAAAGCGAAGAACATCACATCAAGGCCTGGCAAGGCAGTCCAAATGGAAGAGAAGATTCCTAAGACCAGTCAGATGATCAGAGACCCATTCATTCACACACTCAAAGCCCTATAAGATACATACATATACATATATAAAAATACCTATATATTATATTGTATCACATGCATTTCATGATTAATATATTATAATTAACTTCAATTCTTCCTTACTTAAACTCTTATTTTAATGGCTAAAAATGAGATTGAAAAGTTAAAGAGATTCTTATAAGGTCACATAAAAGTATGCCTGAAATTTTGTTTTATTCAAATAATTTGGAGAGAAGTCTGATGTACTGTTCTAACTGCTGTTAAAGGTTATAATTAAATTTGACCCTATTTCATGTAAAGCAAGTAGTACTTTAAGCTAACTTGAAATTTAAGGCAATATGTAAGGAAAATATGGAGTAGCTACACATGTCTACACTAAAAGAACAACACAGAGAAAATAAATGTAATTATTAATAAGTATCGCATATCATTAAAGGACTCTTATAACTTATAATTTATCAATGATTTAATTAAATTATGAAAATGTAAAGAATAATTGCAAGGTATTATAAATAAAACATTTTCTAATGTGCACAAGCATAATTTATTAAAATATGTTTTATGTCATGGCATTTTTCCCCTCTTATTGAAAGAGATTCTTTTATCAAAGAATATTCCATTCCCCTCTCTATACTCCTCTCCTCCACTCACCATAGGATTCATTACCTTTTTGTATCTCATTAGAAAAGAACAGGCTGCATCAATACAGCTTATAAACACCTTCAGCAACATAGCAGGATACAAGATCAACTAAAAAAAAATAGAATAAAGAAAGAATATTAAGGACAGCAAAGGAAAAAGGTCAAGTGACTTATAAAGGCAAACCGATCAGAATAACACCCGATTTCTCAATAGAGACTTTGAAAGCCAGAGGACCTGGACAGATATAATGCAGACACTAAGAGACCATGGATGCCAGTCTAGAATAATATACCCAGCAAAACTTTCAATCATCATAGAAGTTAACAAGACCCTTCCAAGACAAAACTAGATTTAAACTATACTTACCCACAAACCCAGCCCTACAGAAAGCACTAGAAGGAAAATTCCAACCTAAGGAAGTCAGATACACCCATGAAAACACAGGCAATAGATAACACCACAGCAGTAAACCCCAAAGAAGAGAAGTACACACACACTACCATCAAAATATAAAAATAATAACAGGAATGAACAATCACTGGTCATTAACATCCCTTAATATCAATGGACTTAATTCACCTATAAAAAGAAACAGACAAGCAGAATGGACATGAAAACATGACCCATCTTTCTGCTATATACAAGACACATACCTCAAATTCAAAGATAGACACCTCCTAAGAAGAAAAGGCTGGGAAAAGACTTTCCAATCAAATGGTCTTAAGAAGCAAGCTAGTGTAGCCATCCTAATATCCAGCAAAGTAGACTTCAACTAAAATCAATCAAAAGGGATCATGAAGGACATTACATACTCATTGCAGGAAAGATCCACCAAGATGAAGTCTCAATTCTGAACATTTATGCCCCATACACAATGGTACCCGCGTGTGTGAGAGAAACATTAATAACATTTATTAAAATATTAATAAAGCTTAAATCACATATAAAACCACACACATTAATAGTGGGAGACTTCAACACCCCACTTTCACCTCTGGACAGATCAGCCAAATTGAAACTTAACAGAGAAATAATGGTCTTAACTGATGTTATGACTCAAAAGGACTTAATCGATATCTGCAGAACATTCCACCTGAACAAAAAAGAATATACCTTCTTCTCAACACCCCATGGAACCTTCTATAAAATCGACCACATACTTTGCAAAAAGCAAATCTCAACAGATACAAAACAATTGGAATAACCTCCTGTGTACTATCAGACCACCATGTTTAAAAGTTAGACTTTAACAACAACAACAACAACAACAACAACAACAAAACTACAGAAAACCTACAATCTCATGGAAACTGAATAATGCTCAACTGAAGCACACATGGGTTAAGGAAGAAATAAAGAAAGAAATTAAAGACTTCCTAGAGATCAATGAAAATGAATACACCACATACCCAAACTTATGGGACACTATGGAAACAAGCTAAGAGGGAAATTCATAGCACTAAATGCCCACATAAAGAAGATGGAGAAATCTCATGCTAGTGATTTAACAGCACACCTGAAAACACTTAAAGAGGAAGAAACAGAGTCTCCCAGGAGGAACAGACGCAGTGAAATTATCAAATTGAGAGCTGAAATCACTAAAATAGAAATAAAGAGAACAATACAAAGTATTACTGAAACAAAGAGTTGGTTCTTTGAGAAAATCAACAAGATAGACAAGCCCTTATCCAAACTAACCAAAAGACAGAGAGGGAACATCCAAATTCACAAAATCATAAATGAAAAGGGGGACATAACAACAGACAATGAAGAAATCCAGAGAATCATCAGGTCATACTTCAAAAAACACTACTCCACAAAACTGGAAAATCTAAAAGAAATGGATAATTTTCTAGATAGGTACCACATACCTAAGTTAAATCAAGACCAGATAAACCATTTAAATAGTCCAATAACCCCTAAGGAAGTAGAATCAGTCATTTAAAGTCTCCCAAACAAATAAACAAAAAAGCTGAGGACCAAATGGTTTCAGTGCAGACTTCTACCAGATCTTCAAAGAAGACTTAATAGCAATACTCTTTAAATTGTTCTACACAATAGAAGCAGAAGGAATATTACCAAATTCCTTCTATGAGGCTGCAATTACCCTGATTCCTAAATCAAACAAAGATGCAACAAAGAAAGAGAACTACAGACCAATCTCCCTCATGAACATGGATGCAAAAATACTCAATAAAATACTGGCAAGCAGACTCCAAGAACACATCAAAACAATTATCCACTATGATCAGGTAGGCTTCATCCCAGGGATGCAAGGGTGGTTCAACATATGGAAGTCCATCAATGTAATACACCATATGAACAAACTCAAAACAAAACAAAACAAAACAAAAACACATGATCATCTCACTAGATGTAGAAAAGGTATTTGACAAAATCCAACAGCCCTTCATGATAAAGGTCTTGGAGCGATCAGAAATACAGGGAACATACCTAAACATAATAAACGCAATCTACAGCAAGCCAACAGCCAACATCAAATTAAATGGGGAGAAACTCAAAGCAATACCACTAAAATCAGAAACCAGGCAAAGCTGTCCCGTCTCCCCATACTTATTCAATATATTACTTGAAGTTCTAGCCAGAGCAATAATACAACATAAAGAGATTAAGGGGATACAAATTGGAAAGGAAGAAGTCAAGCTTTCCCTATTTGCAGATGACATGATAATATACATGAGTGACCCCAAAATTTCAACCAAGGAACTGATACAGCTTATAAAAAACCTTCAGCAACGTAGCAGGATACAAGATCAACTAAAAAAATATCAATAGCCCTCCTTTATACAATAGACAAACAGGTTGAGAAGGAAATAAGAGATACATCACCCTTTACAATAGCCACAAAATGATATAAAATACCTTGGGGTTATGCTCACTAAGCATGTGAAGGACCTACCTATATGACAAGAAATTTAAGTCCCTGAAGAAATTCAAGAAGATGTCAGAAAATGGAAAGTCCTCCCATGCAAATGGATAGGCAATATTAACATAGTAAAAATGGCAATCTTACCAAAAGCAATCTACAGATTCAATGCAGTCGACATCAAATTTCCAACACAATTCTTCACAGAACTAGAAAGAATAATATTTAATATCATATGGAAAAACAAAAAACCCAGGATAGCCAAAAGAATCCTGTACAATAAAACAACCTCTGGAGGTATCACAATCCCCGACCTCAAGCTCTACTATAAAGCTACAGTAATAAACACAGCTTGGTACTGGCATAAAAAACTGACATGTGTACCATTGGAATGGGATTAAGACCCTGACATTAACCTGCATACCTACGAACATATAATTTTTGACAAAGAAGCCAAAAATGTATAATGGAAAAAAAGAAAGCATCTTCAACAAATGGTGCTGGCATAATGGGATGTCAATGTGTAGAAGGCTGCAAATAGATCCATATCTGTCACAATGCACAAACGTAAGTCCATGTGGATCAAAGACCTCAACATAACCCAGTTATTCTGAACCTGATAGAAGAGAAAGTAGGAAGTAGTCTTGAATGCATTGGAACCAGAGATCACTTTCTAAATATAAATCCACTAGTACAGACACTGAGAGAAACAATCAATCAATGGGACCTGTTGAAACTGAGAAGCTTTTGTAGAGCAAAGGACATGGTCAACAAGACAAAGAGACAGCCTACAGAATGGGAAAAGGTCTTGACCAGCCCCACATCTGACAGAGGGCTGATATCCAGAATATATAAAGAACTCAAAAAATTAGACATCAAAATGCCTAACAGTCCAGTTAAGAAATGGGCTATAGAACTAAATGGAGAATTTTCAACAGAGGAAGTTCAAATGGCTGAAAGACATTTAAGGAATTGCTCAACATCCCTAATTATCCAGGAAATGGAAATCAAAATGACTCTGAGATACCACCTTATACCTATCAGAATGGCTAAGATCAAAAACACAGAAGACAGCTTATGCTTGAGACGATACAGAGGAAGGGGAACTGCCCTCCACTGCTGGTGGGAATGAAATCTTGTACAGCCACTTTGGAAATAAATATGGTGTTTCCTTAGAAAATTGGGAATCAATCTCCCCTAAGACCCAACTGTAGCACTCTTGGGCATATACCCAAAGAATGCTCAAGCATACCACAAGGGCATTTGCTCAGCTATGTTCATATCAGCATTGTTTGCAATAGCCAGAAACTGGAAATAACCTAGATGCCCTTCAACTGAAGAATGGATAAAGAAAATATGGTACATATGCACAATGGAGCATTCCTCAGCAGAGAAAAACAATGACATCACAAGGTTTGCAGGCAAATGGATGGATCTAGAAAAAATCATCCTGAGTGAGATAACCCAGACTGAGAAGGACAAACATGGTATGTACTCACTCATAGGAGGATACTAGATGTAAAACAAAGATGACTAGACTGCTACACAACTCCAGGGAGGCTACCTAGAAAACGGGACCTAGGAAAGACACAGGGATTGCCCAATGACAGAGAAATGGATGAGATCTACATGAACAACCTGGACGACAGTGGGAATAATGAAGGGCAAGGTTTGAGGGAAAGAAAGCTTAGGGGAGCAGGAGATCCCAGCTGGATCAAGAACAGAAAGGGAGAACAAGGAATAACACACCATGATAAATGAAGACCAAATGAGAACAGGAATAAGCAAATTGCTAGAGAGGTCCCCAGAAATCCACTATGATCCCTCCACTGTAGACTACTGGCAATGGTCGAAGGAAAGCACAAACTGACTTAGTCAGGTGATTGGATGTCCAAACACTCTAACTGTCATGCTAGAACTCTCATCCAATAACTAATGGAAGTGGATGCAGAGATCCTCAGCCAGGCCTCAGTTAGAGCTCCAGGAGTCCAATTGGCAAAAAAGAGGAGGGACTGTAAGAGCGTGAATTGTTGAGACCAAGATTGGAAAAAGCACAGGGACAAATAGACAAATAAATGGAAACATTTGAATTATGAACCAAAAGCTGTGGAGCCCACAACTGGATCAGGCTCTCTGGATAAGTGAGACAATTGAATAGCTTGAACTGTATGGGAGGCACCCAGGCAGTGGGACCCGGACCTGTCCTTAGTGCATGAGCTGGCTGTTTGGAAACTTGGGCTTACACAGGGACACTTTGCTCAGCCTGAAAGGAGGGGACTGGTCCTGCCTGTACTGAATCCACCAGGTTGAATTGAATCCTCAGGGGAGTCTTGTCCATGGAGTAGATAGAAATGGAGGGGAGGGGCTGGGGAGAATATGATGGTGGGGGCGGGAGGGGGGAGGACATGGGAACTCATCCTTGATGTGTAAATTTAAAAGACAAATATAATAATAAAAATAAGGGAAAAATTAACCCATTTTTATTAATGCATAACTTGCCACATGGCTCATGGTTTACCTGTACCTTACATCTTTCTTGTCATGGCGGCTGCTGGCAGCTGTCTCCCTCTGTTTTCCTATTTCTCAAATTCTCTTTTTTGTTTGTCCTGCCTATACTTCCTGCCTGGCTACTGTCCAATCAACATTTTTTAAGTTAAAATTTTTTGTATTATATTTGTGTTTTAATTTTACACATCAGCCATGGGTTCCCCTGTCCTTCCCCTCCTGCCCCCACACCCACACACCCACCTTCCTCCCAGTCCTTCCCTTCCATTCCCATCTCCTCCAGGGCCAAGACTCTCCTGGGGATTCATTTAAACCTGGTGGATTCAGTATAGGCAGGTCCAGTCTCCTCCTTCCAGGATGAGCAAAGTGTCCCTGTGTAAGTCCAAGTTTCTAAACGGCAAGCTCATGCACTAAGGACAGATCCTGGTCCCACAGCCTGGGTGCCTCCCAAACAGTTCAAGCTATTCAATTGTCTCACTTATCCAGAGAGCCTGATCCAGCTGGGGGCTCCACAGCCTTTGGTTCATAATTCATGTGCTTCCATTCCTTTGGCTATTTGTCCCTTTGCCTCTCCAGCCTTGGTCTCAATAATTCACACTCTTACAGTCCCTCCGATTTCTTGACAACTGGACTTCTGGAGCTCCACCTGAGGCCTGGCTGAGGATCTCTGCATCCACTTCCATCAGTTATTGGATGAGAGTTCCAGCTCAAATGTTAGGGTCTTTGGCCATCTGATCACCTTTCTAGGTCAGATCAGGCTTTCTCTCAACCATTGCCAGCAGTCTACAGAGGATGTATTATTGTGGATTTCTTGGAACCTCTCCATCACTCTGTCTATTCCTGTTCTCATGTGGTCATCATTTATGATAATCTGTTTTTCCTTGTTCTCCCTTTCTGTTCTTGATCCAGCTGGGATCTCCTGCTCCCCTAAGCTTTCTTTCCCTCAAACCTTGCCCTTCATTACTCCCACTGTCGTCCAGGTTGTTCATGTACATCTCATCTATTTCCCTGTCATTGGGCGATTCCTATGTCTGACCTAGGGTCCCATTTTCTAGGTAGCTTCCCTGGAGTTGTGTAGCAGGCTAGTCATCTTTGTTTTACATCTAGTATCCTCCTATGAGTGAGTACATACCATGTTTGTCCTTCTGAGTCTGGGTTACCTCACTCAGGATGATTTTTTTCTAGATCCATCCATTTGCCTGCAAACCTCATGATGTCATTGTTTTTCTCTGCCGAGTAGTACTCCATTCTGTATATGTACCATATTTTCTTTATCCATTCTTCAGTTGAAGGGCATCTAGGTTGTTTCCAGGTTCTGGCTATTACAAACAATGCTAGAAAAAAAATCATCCTGAGTGATGTGTCCCATACTCAGAAAGACAGACATGGTATCTACTTACTCATAGTAGGATACTAGATGTAAAACAAAGATGACAAGACTGCTACTAACAACTCCAGGTAGGCTGCCTAGAAAACGGGACCCTAAGAAAGACACAGGGATCCCCAATGACAGAGAAATGGATGAGATCTACATGAGCAAACTGGATGTGAGGGTGGTAATGAAGGGCAATGATCCAGGGAAATAGAGATTAGGGGAGCAGGAGATCCTAGCTGGAGATCCTAGCTGGATCAAGAACAGAGAGGGAGAACAAGGAAAAAGAGACCATGATAAATGAAGACCCCATGAGAATAGGAAGAAGCAAAGTGCTAGAGAGGTCCCAAGAAATCCACAAAGATACCTCCATAATAGACTACTGGCAATGGTGGAGAGAAAGCCTGAACTGACATACCCTGATGATCCAGATGGCCAAACACCCTAACTGTCATGGTAGAACTTCATCCAATGACTGATGGAAGCAGATGCAGAAATCCATGGCCAGGCCCCAGGTGGAGCTCCAGGATTCAATTGGTGAGAAAGATAATTTTGTGACTCAAATTCTTTAAAAACAGGTAATGACTATTATACATAGATACTTTGAGACTATGAATACTTCATTCTGTTCACATTAAGTAAATAATTACTGAATATTTTTGTTATTTGCTATCTATTTCAGTAAAGTTACTGATGTGGTAACACTGTCATACAACCAAACTTTCCAAATATTTCAAATTACAGTAGTTCATAGAGGATGAAAAAAAATTCAGTGAACTGAAAATCTCTTAAAGCTCCATTTGTTTTATATAAAAGCATTTCAGGCTTAAATATTTTTGAAATATTTATACCAATATTTATACCACATATAATGTGTTATCAAGCACAAGAAGATATCTTCTTTCATATTTAGGTATTTTTTAAATCTATTCTGAAATGTAATTTTTATTACTGTATGTCTGTATATTTAAATAAATTTATTCATATTTATGTCAAACATAAGTTTAAAGAAGATGGCCATTTTGCTTTATTTACAAGAAATTAACATTAGATAATGCAATATTTATATGATAAAAAAGCAACCTTTCTTATGTTTGTAAAATGTAATCTCTACAGAATTGGAAACTGCTACTTATTATTTAATTTTATTGGATTATTTATTATTTGTGTTAAAATGTTAGATATATGAAAGTATTCCCTTTGAAATTTTGAAAGAAAATGTTTTTATTGACTAATTCAAAAGAATATGTCAACAAAAATCTTCAAGCAATATGTAAAAATTAACATAAAAACTTTCAAAAATAACTACAATATGGCATTTATCATTTATCTATGACAACTGATGGTCAATAGTATCATTTATCTATCATTTATCAGGGGTTTAATATATGTATTATAATAAATTTTCTCCACCACAGACAATAAACAACACATTATATTTAAGAATGGAAGTTCTTAAATAATTTCTTGGAAATAATGATCTTGCTAAAACAGTAATTTCTATGAATTAGAAACAATATAAAAGAAATCCAAGAAAATTATTTTTCAATTTTACTTGGTATGCACTCTCTCTGGATGTTTCATACACAATGTTTTATGTACGCCTATGCACTTACAGACTGTCTCTATATCTTGCATATGCCCATAACATACAGCCACACATTAACATATGCAGAGTTGCCAAGGTTATTGTCTGAGGAGAGGCATTTATTAAATGCCTAAAGACTCAAATACATGGTTGGCTATCTTGCAAAGTACTGTGAGGACATATACACCTCTACTGATAAAGCAAAGGTGAAGTATACTTCAAAGCAGCAGGGTAGAGTGATCCAAGACCACAAAGGTAGTCTACATAGAGATGAACAGTCATCAACATGCAAAGTGGTTCATTGCAGGTCATTACAGATTTATCTATGTATACTATTTCAAGAAATGCATAGACTCAACAGGTGAGAATTCTTAAGACTTCGTAAAAATCAATTTGGCTTTAATAAGATTATTAATAATATCAAATATCACATTTTAAGTTTCAACCTCTTCTTGTGCTCTCCATTTCATTGGGAAGTGAAAGTATCAAAATGTGGAAGAAGATTGTCCACAGGACAGAGAGTAGTTTACCATTCATAAAGAGTCAAGAATCTCTTTCAATTTTGTTGTCAATAGCTGATTTCTTTCTGTAGGATTCCCTGGATGGGGTTGTTCACATGTTGTTGTTGTCCTTGTTCTTTTCTAGTATTTCTCCTTTTCTGTGCTTCTCTGATCAGCTGTATAATTTTTCCCATTTGCTGGTGGCATATCTCCAGTTAGAAACTACTACAGAAACAAAATGAAAGTTTCCCAATTATTTTTAATGAAAGTAAAAGAAACTTAGCAATATTTATTTATTTATATGTTCGTTTGTTTGTTTTGTTGTAATGATGTCCTTAAATATTAAACATTCTAAAAGCTCCAGTGAAATATAAAATGAAATAAAAGAATAGGTTTTTGAAAGAAGGATGATTAGGTCCAGTGCCTGGTTGTTTAACAGGAAGTTAGTATTTAGAGTCCCTTAGGATTGGAATATAAAATGTCTCCTGCAGTCTTGTGCTTTGAAAACTTCATTTGCAGTTGGTGGTACCATTCTGGGGGAAGTTGTAGACACTTTGGGAGATGATCTACCTAAAAAAATGTAGGCTACTTTCTCTGTGTCTGTCTTACTTTGTCTCTATCTCTTCATCTATCCCTTCTTCTATCTCTCCCTTCATGTTTGTCAGTTTTATAAACAATCTTATATGAAGAGGCTTTATGTACCTAATCAGTATGGCATATTTTGCTTAGTTCTTAGACAATAGGCAATGTGCATTACTAGACAAATTGTTCAATAATAATTCGGAAATTCCGAACTGTAGACTAGACATGGACTTAGTCACTATACATTTGAAGCTTCTTCTGATGTATTTTTAGAGAACTAGAATATAATTCTCTATCTTGTACCTTCTTGGTACACAGAATTTTTCTTACTTATTTTATATTATGTATATGAGTGGGTTGCATACTTGCAGGTGCACCATGTATGTGTAGAATTTACAGAGGTCAGAGAACGGTCTATGATATCCTAGAACTGGGGTTACAGATGGGATTGCCAGCTGCCATGTGTCCTCTGAGCAACAAGTGCCTTTAACCACTGATGAATATTTCTAGTCAATGAGAAACAGAATCTTAACAAACAAGTTTCATGAGTGGATGGTTTGTTACTAAATTTGGGGACAATTCACTTTGCAATAACAGAAAAAAATAAAGAAGACAAAAAGAGATGATAAACTCTCTTCCTCAAAATGCAGAAAAGATTATAAAACCTTATGAGATCAGGTCAGTATAGCTAAATAAATTTCAACATGCTGCAAAGTTATTTTGAGCACCAATGATGTGTATGACAACTGCCAACCAGGATGTTAATTGGAATGTTAAGAGGTGTAAGTGTATAAATTTGAAAGACATTATAAGACAGTTCTGTTAGTAATATAAGTTAGGATAGAAAGTGAATCAGGTACATTTTGGACTTGCCAAAATAGGATAGATAATGGAATTATTTTCTCTGAATTTGTCAAATGCAAATGGACTAGACATTGTTTAGGTATTTATTGCTTGTATATATGGTATATAGTTATTGTACTTTTGTATATTGTTTTTCTTATATTAGTTATAACTTTTTTTCCTTTTTTTCTTTTTATTAGAATAGAAAAGGGGAAATATAGTTATATTTTATTTGTACTGAAATGTGATTTTATTTGTATATTAATAAAGTTGCCTTGGGGTCAGAGCAAGCCATAGCAGAAGCTGGGTGGTGGTGGTGCACGCCTTTAATCCCAGCACTTGGGAGGCAGAGCTAGGCAGAATCTCTGTGTGTTCAAGGATACATCCAGCATGCTGACACACGCCTTTAATCTCAATACCATCCCTAGAAGACCTAGAGGTCTGTACAGATAGGCAGTGACGAGGAGGTCATGTGGCTGGGTTTACAACCAATGAGAAGGCAGAACAGAAAGTCTATATAAAAGACAGGACATAAGAAGTAGCTCTTGTGGAGAAGAAAGACAGAACAGCAGTGAAGGGTAAGGTTTTCAGCTCTCAGCTATTGCTCTGACCTCTTGGCTATTAACTCTGCAATTGGCTCTGTGTTTCTTATTTAACAAGACAGTTACATCTATGCATGTAGATATTCCAGTTAGTATTTTTAAGATCTGGAGTGCAAATGAACCAGATTTTTCCACTGGAATCAATTTCCATGAGTTCATACCAATATGAAGAAAGATAAATATCATTTATGCAAATGAATTTCCATTTATTCAGATAGTGTAAGTCAGATAGCACCTTTTGGTTTTGAATAACTGTGCAATTTTGTGCAAAGTTCTAGCATATAGTCAAGTAATACAACCACAAAAGAAGCATGGTCTGTCATTTCAAGTTTTATATAGTTATTTGTTAGGCAGACCTCAATAAAATAAAAGCAGCGTTAAAAGCTCCTCAATGGATATGTTGCTTTGAAATTACACAGGAATGTACTTCATTACAAACAATGTCTGCTCAAGCACAGACCTTGTATGGGTCTGAGCTAAGTCCTTATGGTTGTATATTTTGGTGTTCTTGTGTGACTGCCAACAATGGGAGTGGGGTGTGTCTCTGACTCTTTTGCCTGCACTTGGGACCCTTTACCTCCTGGTAAGTAGATTCATTCAGCTTTGAGATGAGGGGTTGTGCCTAGTCTTATTGTAATTTGATCTTGATAGGTCATGTAAGTGGATATTGCTGAAAGACTTGCTCTTTTTTTTTCTTTTTTTGAAAAGGAGAAGGAGTGGATATGAGGGAGAGAGTAAGGAGGGAGGAGGGACTGGGAGGAGGAACTGGGAGGAGGAGAGGATGGAGGGGAAACTGTGGGAGGAATGTTATATGTACTATATGAGAGAAAAATAGAAAGAAAGAAAGAAAGAAAGAAAGAAAGAAAGAAAGAAAGAAAGAAAGAAAGAAAGAAAGAAAGAAAGAAAAAGAAAGAAAGAAAAGAAGGAAGGAAGAATGAAGAAAGGGAGGGAGGGAGGGAGAGAGGGAGGCAGGGAGGGAGGGAGGGAGGAAGGAAGGAAGGAAGGAAGGAAGGAAGGAAGGAAGGAAGGGAAGGAAGGAAGGAGGGAGGGAAGGAAGGAAGGAAGGAAAGAAGAAAAGGTATTACTAAGACAACACAATCTCAACGAAGTGCAGAAATTATGAGGTAATAGAATGTTAGAAATGGAAATGAAAGTCATAACAGGTTGTGAATAGTTTGTGAAGTGCTGTGGCATGAAGCACCATGGAAATAAATATGAAGTAATGGAGCAGAAATACAGAAACTGAGAGGGGGTCATGGGACAAGAAACATCTAGATGGCTGACCACTCAGACTCAGGTAGGACCCCTATGACAGGAAAATACTGTCTCCTGTGAAATAAATGGTTCACCAACCATGCAAGTACAAACACCTCACCTCAGATTTAAGATTTGATGGATTGCAAAATCTGAGCAATTTCTAACACACCATCATATTTCTACCGATAGTATCATCAGAATACATAAATCAAGTGAGGAAGTATTAGTCAAATATCAATGTAAAAATGGGGGAAAAAAGACAAGAGATTTTGGATGTGAGAGAAAAAGACTAACTCACTTTCTCCAGAAATGTGGAAAAAAAATTAGGCTAGGATCTCCATTTGCCCTTCTGTTAAATCAGAGTCTCTCTCTGTTTTTTAAAGGCTGGTACACAGTATTCGCATGAATTCAGAATTTTTCAAGCAGAGCTCAGCAGATGCAAACTGGGTTCGTGTGACTGTCAATACTTCATGAGCAGAGGGCTTGGTTGAACTGGGCTGCTGAGAATAATCTGAGCAGAAGGAAGAAGAGCAAAGGGTGGAACAAGGTCAAGTCTCTGTCTCTGATGCAAAGCTTTCAAACGAAAATACGGAAAGCAGTTTAGCATATTGATTTTCTCACTTTTCAGAACACTAGTTTGTATTACTAATTATGGGATGTGTCCTGGTCTCAAGGGATACTGAAGATTCACTCAGAAATTCTTCCCTACTTCATCCAGCACACATGAATTTACACAATAGACACATAGATACAAATACAGATACAGATACATGTAGACCTGCACACTGACTCACAAACACACATATGCACACATGAAAACATACCTGCACACACAGAATGAAGTGCTTGATCTGGGAATGAATTTTACCACTATAACTATTTCACTTTATCACTTTACTTTTGTTTATTCGTTTCTAAGATTCTGTAGTAAAATTGTTATTATGGGTCCTATATTCAGGGTAACACTGCTAGATTTGAGTTGACAATTGTCAACTGTGTATATGTGTACTACAGGTGTTTGGGGGTACTTTTTAAGTTGATAATATACTGCAGCAAACATTTCGTTCTTTTCTTGATATATGGTAATGTATTATGTGGTTGAATTTTATTTCTTCTGATGAAGTTGCAGTACTTATAGCATGTAAGTCCAAACACTCAATTCTTTCTCTACTATTATTAGTTAACATGGAAATTTCACATATACTTTCTCTGTTGAGTTTTTTTTTCTAAATTTTAGCTCTTACACTTTTAGTATTGACTCTGTAGTTTATTAAGGTTTAAAATGACCATTGTTTGTAACTTCTCATTTTAATCCTCCTGTATAATTTTCAAAATGCCTCCTCATAGGCATTGTATCTGTATTTTAAAACTCCAATCAGACAATTTTTGGCTTTTATTAGTGATTTTCCAGTCTATTATTCTAACTGTAGTGGTACTATTCTGCTACATAGTTGCTTGTATATTTGAACTTAAAACACAATGGCATTGTCAGGTTCTGTTTCACCTTAACTCTTTCTAGTTAGTCTTATATTGTTTCATAGTTTTAATTATTTGAATTTACATCTATACTTCTTTGTGAAATTTTCTTTTTTATTCTCTGAGACACTGACATACTCTGCAGCACCTACTGTCCCCCAATTCACTGGGATACTCTTGTCTCAACCTCCCAAAAACTTAGATTATAATTGTACACTACTACATCTGGCTTAAATTGTTATCCTTCAGTGAAATATCACATTTTAGGATAATACACTAAATATTAAGCCATCCCATGAATCTAGTCATTTGTAATTTCTGATTCTGCCTGATACAAGACAGACATTTTAGCCTATTTTTCTTTATTGGGAAGTTACTATGGTTTTTTCCCCCTGAGGTTTTATCTTTTTTAACTATAAAATTGTAGTTTGATGTGAAATGTTCCCCATATCTGTTGTGTATATACATTTGGTCCCATCAGGTAGAACCAGAATGTTGTAGAAGGTCTACAAGATCAAGTCTTACTTAAGGAAGTATGCCACTAAGAGTCAGGGATTAGGCTTTTAGATTTATAGCCATTACCTACTTTCTGTATACTTTATGCTTTCCTGATTGCTGTGTATGTGAACAGCCAGGATTCTGCAGTCAAACTATTCTGCCAAGGTGAACTGTTTTCCCTTGAACAGTAAGCCAACATAAGTCCTTCCTTTTTTAAGGAGTATCTTCCCAGTTTTGTGAGCCCAATAATGAAAAAAGTAATCTCATAAAGAAGCTGTTACTCCATTCAGCTATGTTTATTTTTATTTTTCTCTTATCTCCTCCTAATTTCTATTGAATTTCTATTAATTCATTATTCCATTATATATTTTAACAGAATTTATATTATTCAGAATTTCTAAATGGATCTCTTCTAGATACTTCAAAAAATGAAATTTAATTTTCCCAGTGAAAGACAAAACAAGCTAGTTAGTTAATGTGTCTCCTTTTTCAGCTCTCTAAAGGATTACCATTTTCTTCTGCAATATTGAGGATGAGAAGTCTGTTATCAGTGAATTTATTTTCCTTCTGAAGAGACTATACCTTTTTTTGGGGGGGTGGTAAATTTTAACATTTTTCTTCTAATTTCTATTTTCAATAACAATTATGTAAGCTTTAAGTCATCTATTCCCTTTGGCTTTTACAATATATTAGCCTGTTCTCCTATATAGTTTTATGAACCCTAAGGGGAGACACTTAATGAAGACATCACATTTAGGGGTAAGTGTTCAAAAATCTCATTTTCTGCATATTGTCCAAATATGGGTCTCTGTGTCATTCTCATCTCAGAAAGAGGAAGTTTCTTTGATGACAGCTGAGCAAATCATTGATCTTTGGTTACAGAAGAATGCCATTACATGCCAATCTGTTATCTTTCTTTAGTAGCAAAACAATGCAACCTGATTTTCCTGTAGGGCCATGACCTACCTACCTACTCTTAGGGTTTTGACCATTTGAAGGTAATCCCCATGCCCACAAGTGGATAGCCGACACAAAATAAACTCAATTGTAATTCTATAGTCTTTTTGTTCCATATTGTTTTGTTGGGGCATTTTTGGCCTTACTATTGTTTTACTTGTATAATATATTTTTGGGGATTTTTTTTCGTATGTGTGTTTTTTATGATTTTTTCCTTTTTATTCTGGTTTGCCTGTGTCATTTCTAAAGAGAGAGAAAATAAGAGCATAAAGTTGGGTATGTGGGTAATTGTAGGACCTGAGAATCTGGGAAAATCTGTAGGATGGAATCCATGATCAGAATTTACTGTATGAAAAATATTTTCAAATATATATATATATATATAAATTTCAAATATAAATTCAAATGTATGTGTGTGTGTGTGTGTGTGTGTGTGTGTGTGTGTGTGTGTATCAAACTTTCTTTTAGGCCACCAACCAGCTCCCAAATCATGACAGAGAAACTTATTATTAGTTTTTAACTATTGGCTTTAGTTCATGCTCATTTCTGGCTACCTTTTTAATTTTAATTTTATATATATTTTGGTTTTTCGAGACAGGGTTTCTCTGTGTAGCTTTGCACCTTTTCCTGGAACTCATTTGGTAGCCCAGGCTGGCCTCAAACTCTCAGAGATCCACCTGGCTCTGTCTCCCAAGTGCTGGGGTTAAAGGCGTGCACGACCACCGCGGCTACCCTTTTTTCTTTAATTAACTGTTTCCCTGTTTCTCTTCATCTACATTTGCCCTGAGGCTTTTTACTTTCTTTTTTTCTGTCAGTCTTACTCTGTGTCTGCTTGCAGGATGGTGGCTGCCTGGCTGGCCCTGGGTGTCTCCCTTTATCTCCCTCATTCTCTCCTTTCTTCTTTTCTTCTCCTCATTCTGTCTTCTCTTCCTCTTGTTCCCTCCACCTTACAGTCCCACCTATCTCTCTCATGCATGGCTAGGAGAGCTATTGACCATTCAGCTTTTTCTTAGATAAATCAAGCGCCTTAGGCAGGCATGGTGAAGCAACAACATATCTTTTCATAATTAAACAAATGCAGCACAAATAAACGTAACACCGTTACATCATTAAACAAATGGAGCAGATACAAATGTAATACACTTTACACAGGTTAAAATAACATTACATATCAAAAATGAATGTAGCTTACCTTTGGGCCATTCCATAACATATGTGTGTGTGTGTGTGTGTGTGTGTGTGTGTGTGTGTGTGTGTGTGTGCTAAAAGAAATGCAAGCTGGAATTAGTTTGTATTTATTATTCATGCTAATCACTAAAACTCTGAGCTTAAAACCAATACATTCCCTCATTCATTAAATTACAAATTTAAATCTTGGTTCTACATCTTTCCTTCCATTTTTAATGTCTAAATTATCTGAGAAATCAATATGAAATTTTTCTCTAGTCTTCTATTGCTCTAAAGTTTATATTCTAAAAATATATTTTTTATCTCTTTGTGCTGAGTTCCATATATATTCTTTATTATGTACCTTATGATCATTGATTTTTCTAATAATTATTCAATTCAGAATTATTTGCTATACACAATTAATTATATGTATAATTGTGCATAGTTTACACAGAACATCATGACATTTGATTTCTTATTTCCCACTTATTTCATCTAAAACTTCCTGTTTTATTTCTGCCTCTTTTTCCCTTTTTTATTTATTTTTCTCTCATATATTACATCCTGACCACAGTTTTCCCTTCCTCTTCTCCTTGCAGGCACCCCCCACATACACACACACACAATTCCTCTCCCACCTACTCTCTCCCCTTTCCCTTATTAAAGAAATTATAATAAGACATACCCTCATATCAAAAAGGATGAGGCAACCCAGTGGGAGGAAAAGGGTCACAAAGCAGGCAAAAGAATTAGAGACAGCCCCCACTTCCACTTTCGAAGTCCCCAATAGCACCAAGTTACACTACCATAATGTATATGAATAGGACCTAGTTAGACTTACACAGGCTCCCTGATTGCTGACTTAGTCTCTGTGAGCCCTGGTTTGTTGATTCTGTGGGCCGTGAACTCATGGTGTCCTTGAGCTCTCTGGCTCTTCAATTCTTCTTCCTCTTGTTCTGCAGGACTCCCTAAACTCCATCTTTTATTTGACTCTGGGCCTTTCATCTGCTCCTATCACTTGCTGGATGAAGGCTTTCTGATGACGATTATACTAGGCTTCACTATACAAGTAAATCAGAATATCCTTAGAAATAATTTCATAGACCATTTTTGCCAGTCATGTTTGGTTCTCTTAGGTCTCTGATATCCTTTAGCAGGTTTCTAATCCAGCAGACAGTGTCAGAAGTGGGCTCTCTCCTCTGGCATAGGTTTCAAGTTGGACCAGTCATCTCTTGGCCACTTCCATATGTATTGCACCATGACTACCCCAGCATATCTTGCAAGCACTGCAAATTGTAGGTCTAAGATTTTATGGCTGGGGTGATGTCCCAATCCCTCCACTAGAAGCCTTGCCTGGTAACAGAAGATGGCTTGTTCAGGCTTTGTATCTCCATTGCTAGAGTTCTTCCCTAGGATCACCATCCTAGATTCCAGGGAGTTTTCTTTGAATTAAGTTTCTACCTCTTCCCTGCTGTTTAGTTTATTATAAAAGTATGGTTGTTTTTTAGATTTATCCTTCCCATTCATTTAATTAAATACATTTTTGTTTAAATACATTTTATTAATTTTCCTATTTGTTCTTCTTAACAGAATACTAGCCTCTGGTGATGCTTATGAATAATTTTGCCAATTTTTAAATAATTATCTCTAGCATAGAATATTGCCAAAGAGGATGTTGCAAAATTTTTAATTTGAAAAAAAAAATTTTTATTTCATCTACTTATGTTTATGGATATCCATGTCTAGTTAGGTAATGTGTTTACTAATACTATTCAAAATAAAGGTGAGAGAAAGAGATCTTTAATACCTTTGCTCTTTCTATTTAATCCACTATTTTCATAACTACCTAATCATGAGCAACCACCTAATATCTCTCAGCTTAATTTTCCTTCTCATTACAATGGAATTAGAACCATCTTTCTTATAAGTTTCTTTAACAAACTACAGATTAGTGTTAAACTTGATAAAAACTAATTCATGTTAGGTAACCCTTTTCCTTTCAAATTCTCATGTTCATGTTTTGCTTAGAAACTAAAACTAAATGCAGAAGAAAAATTAGAGAAGTCTTCCCATTGCCCCAAGTCATCAGAAATTCAACCTATTTGATAAAATAAATTAAACAGATACTGAGTCTCTTTATTTCTATGATTCTCCAGTTATCATGCCAGAAGTATGGAGACAGAAATCTTGAATGTATTTCACATAACCATCTGTGCTTCTAAAAACATGGGAAAAAAAAAAGGCTGAAGTAAGGCATTCAGTAAATCCCCTTCTTACAGCAACACTTAGTGAGGGTAAAATGAAATCTCATGTTGTTGTTGTCTTTGAATATCCTATGGAATCTGTAAACATGAGAGATAGAACACAGCATTCATTCAATGATTTGAAAGGCAAATTGTTTTGTACAAATTTTACTGGCTGGCTATTTCTCAAGATGCTAGAAATACAGATGCAAACAAAACCATTTGTTATCATAAATATAAAAGACACTTTTTCACCTCCTAATTGTCATCCAGCATGCTCTTAGAGAAGCAAATCTCCAGGGCTTTTGTTGAAACAAGTGCAATGTTAAATAGTAGTTTGTTCTTGCTAAATTGGATAATATGCTACATTCAGGCAATATCAGTAAGAGCATATGGTCTGTCTGAAGGCAAACTTTATCTCTTTGCAATTTTTACTGGCTATAGCACATGCAAAATTAAAAAAAATATATATGATACATTTTTGGCTTCACATTTAGCCATATTTTAAGTAAACAGAGACAGTCTCAATATAGTTAGTGGTCTGATGCTATAGAACATAAGAATGTGTGGTGATATACTATGTACCCTAATAAACTTGCCTGAGGATCAGAGGACAGAGCCAGCCACTATAATAGAAACAGAGCCAGGCAGTGGTGGCACATACCTTTAATCCCAGCGCTTGAGATTTCATGCCTTTGCTTGGGAAGCACACATGCCTTTAATCCCATGAAGTAATATGGCAGGGTAGAGAAAGGTATATAAGGTATGAGGAAGCAGAACTCATTCTTTTTAGACTAAGGATTTCATAGAGGTAAGAACTAGTGGCTGGCTATTCTCTTCTTTGATCTTTCTGCTTCCCCCTCCCCTATACCTGGTTCTGTGTTTTTTATTAAAAGACCATCTAAGATTCAGACAACATCTGGCATTCAACTTGTGCGGCACAAATTAATGAAAAAACTGCTTGCCTGTGACCTTCCAGGCCCCAGCTCAGGACTGCTCTACAAATGGCCAGAATCTCCACCACACATGGGCCAGAATCCCTAACCTACTTACTAAGTTTTTTTCTGCACCCTCTCTGCAGCAAACTCTGTAGGTTTTTTGGGCTCCAAAATCCCCTAAGAGTTAGCCACTTTCTTGTGTTCCCTCATGCAGATAACTGGTTCTTTGGCTTCTTCTCTCCTGGTGGGTTGTGGGATCTTCCTGGGTCTAATTCCTGGGCAACTACCACACTAGGGAGCTGCCTAAAACCTGCTTAGGTTTCTTCTGTTCTACACAGAAACAGTCAGCCTCACATCTGAATTGTCATTTTTGGCAGATTTAATGAGACATTTGGGATTTTTAAAGGGAGAAATTATTTAAAAGAGAATGTGTTTCCCACATTAAAAAATGGGAAACATTTTCACAATGGAGGGAATTTGGTCCCTGTTTCATAGTACAGTTGACAGTGTGAAAATGGAACAATTAATTGAGAGAATAATTAATGTAGATGGGATTTATGTAATGTCAATTATAAATATTATTTATTTGATCATTTCTGTTTTATTATTTTAAAAGTTAGTTAATGTGAGTGCCAAAATAAAAGTTTTAGAAAAATGTGTTAAAACAGATCATAGAGAAATTCAGACCCAGACAGAGGAATTTAAAGGTGAACCAATCTTAGGACTGCATTATACAGTTACAGAAAAACAGCCTGAGGCTGTCAAACAACCAGCCTTAATCTATCCAGTAACCATACAGGAAATACCAAATGCTCAAGGCTATGAAAGAGTTGGCTGGACTCTTGTGGAAATGTTGGATTTGAGGAGATTCAATGAAGCAATAATGTCATATGGTATGCATTCCCTATTTGTGAAGCAGACATTAAACTCATGATTAACTTATAATAGAATTATCCCTCAAGAAGAGAGAGATTTGGTTATCACTGTCTTAGAAACTGGTCCCCAATTACAATGGAGAACCTGGTGGAGGATGAGGCTAAGACCATTGAACAACAAAGTAGGGCTAGAGGTATGGAAATCTCCTAAGATCAACTTCTTGGAGAAGGAGATTATGCTAACATAGAAAGGCAATATTTATATGATGACCACACCCTTCCTTTATGCTGAATGGCAACTGTGAATGCTTGGTACAGAATTGAAGAAGAAGCAAAAAAATTAAGTCATTTACAAAAGTTATACAAGGCCTAAAAGAAATCTTCACTGATCTCTTACAAAGGCTGTCTTTAGTATAAATAGAATGATACCAAATTCAGAAGCTAGTCAGATAATAACTGAATCTCTGGCTTTTCAAAACGCTAATGCACAATGCAAAATAATAATTAGGCTGATAAAGGCAAGATCAGCACCCTTGGAGGAATGGATCCAAGATACAATTAATATTGAATCTCATGACAATGATGATACTTGGATAGGAGAGGTGATTTCCAGAGGTCTGACAAAAAATAATGTCAGCGACTTTAATTATGGTAAACAAAGTCATCCATAAAAGGGACTATAAACAAGACATTTCTAGAAACAATGTTTTTTGTTTTTTTTTTTTTTAAGGACTAATGGCAAAAGAATGCCCCTCCCTTCTGAATTATGCAGAAGGAACGCCAAAGGCAAACACTTGGACTAAGGAATGTAGATCAACAAGGGGCAGACAAGATAATCCTTTGACTTTGCCATCAGGAAAATCCCTGAGGGGCCTCTCAAAGGCCCCCAAACAAATTCAGTACATTCCTTTCTTGCCATGACAGAAGAAATCCCTTTCCAGGGCAATTAAAGAACCTAGTGGCTATTGTAAAAAAACATACTATTCTGAATGATAGAACAGCTATAAAAAGAGAACAAAAAATTAAGGAGAAACCACAAATCAAATTTGATAAAGATTAGATTTGGAAACTCCCAGAAGTTGGAGTTGGGGAAGGGTTTTGTATTTTTCTTTCAGGAGAATGAAGGCTAAAGAATTTGAAGAACACTGGACAAATGAGACATCCGATGAAAAAGGACATATCATTCAGAAGAAATGACCCACGAAAAAGATTTCCTGCAGTGAACCATGACCATGCCTAACAGCAACTTTGAAGTCTAGAAAAAGATAGATAGTTATAATTATAGTTTTCTGTGTTAACAAATTCAGCAAAAAAAACTCACTAAAGTAGTATAAAGTGTATAAATTCGAAAGACATCAAAAGTTAATTTTCAGTTGATAATATAAGTTAGGATAGAAAGTGAATTAGGTACAACATTTTGGACTCACCAAAATAGGATAGATAATGGAGTGTTTTCTGTGATTTTCTCAAATGTTTATAGACTGGATATTGTTAATGTAATTCTTAACTGTATATATTATATATACTTACTGTACATATTTTATAGTTTTTTTATATTAGATATAACCTTCTTTTCTCATTTTAGACAAAAAAGGGGAAAGAAATATGGTGATGTGTTGTGTACCCTAAAAAAACTTGCCTTAGGATCAGAGGAAAGAGCTAGCCACTAGATTAGAAACAGAGCCAGGGAGTGGTGGCACATACCTTTAATCCCAGCACTTGAGATCTAATGCCTTTGCTTGAGAAGCGCACACACCTTTAATCCTATGAAGTAATATGGTAGGGCAGAGAAAGGTATATAAGGCATGAGGAAACAAGAATTTAATATACATTTTAAATGTATATTAAGACAAGGACACCAAACTGAAAAGATTCTACATGCTGTGTGGTTTCAGGTATGACAGTCTCAAAAAGGAAACTATACTAACAGCACAAAACAATGTGTGGTTACAAAGTATTTGGTCATTGGAAGAAACAAATCATTTCATGTGTAACAACTGTCTATATAATATGTTAATGTTAGAAGCTTATCCATACAAGGTTTTCCAAGTTCATAGACTGCATAGCACCTATGTGTCTATGCTAACGTAAACAGCAGACAATGTTGGCAGCAGAGATGTCATGGTGTTATGTCACTGTGGGTATATCTATCAATAGCCACAGGACAGGTTTCATCAACTCTTCAAATTTGCTCTGAAAGAAAATGAGTCTTCTCTAAAAAAACAATTGCAAATGAAATTGTAGAGTCCTGGAAAGAGTAGCTAACAAAAATTTCAGAAAGTCATGACAATCAAAATAGATTCATTGGGAAAGGAATTATTTATCTGAGATTAGATATATGAATAGGCGCTAATTTAAAAAAGAAAATTCTAGGCTGATAGAAATAAATGCAACCATACCACGGCACACTGGAATATTGAGCAGTCTGGTGGGACATGAAAAAATTCAATATTCTTGTCAGGAGGAGAAAAAGACAATGTAATAAGTAGTTTTGGAGCTGTGCACAAGCCAAACCAAAATCAGTTCTCAGGGAACACCTTTAAACTGTTTTGCCTTGATTCTGAGACTAATGCCAATGGAAACTAATGACAAAGGATGCAAGTATTTTAAGGAAACAGAGAGTGACGTAATTAGAACACTGTTTTGGAAAAAAAAATTAACCAAAGTCTTAAAATGATTGGCAATCAGGGATGGGTATAGATGAACTCAGGCTGTTGAAATAATGCACTACACTGGTTGGATTCAGAAAGCATAGTGGATAATGCATGGTGAGCCACATATCAGGAGCATTGCCCATGTTTGCTGCTATGTGTACACTGTGGCTAGTGTCAAAAATAATAGAACGCATGATTTTGTGCAAAAGTTTGGTAGAATGATTTAATCCCTTTAATATAATTTTTTGAGATATATCAAAAACAGAAAAAAATAGGAAATTATTTGCTGTGCTCAGATTACTATTTTGATGTATCATTTTCTTCATTTGCTGAACTTTCTCTTCTGATTTCTTCCAATATTTTTATCAAACTTTTTTCAGTTTAAACTAGGTGGTATTCACAGTTCACACTAGGTTGTAAATTACTTTCTTCCTTAAAATAATGTTGGACATTTCTGTGATGTGACATTAAAAATTATGACATTCTTTTATTCTTATTACTTTATTTGTAATAAGTATTTTCTCAGTTGAAATCTGTGATAATTGTTAGTTTTTAAGGAAAAAATCTGACCATGTGATAAAGTTGGTCTTGAATGTACATCAGTTCTTCTGTCTGAATTCTGGATTTATAGAACTGATCAGCCACTTTGGTCGTAAGTTTTACCCTCTAATTTCTTTTAGTCCAGTGCAGATGCAGTATACTGAAGTTCTTTCAGAGGGAGAACAACTACACCTGGGGGGAAAGGGAATTAAAGAGACACCTGGAAATGTTCCAAATGTACATTTTCTTAATAATTAGCACATCACACATCTACTTAGCATCTCATAAATAATCATAGAGTGTATACTGAATGAATAATTTTACTTTGCACTGTCAGAGGTTAACAAGAAAGCAAACTGGTTTGCTTATTTTAAAAATGAGACACATTTGTTCTTAGGGTAAGGTATGACTAAAATATAATGAAATGCAACCAATAGGTAGATATCATGCCAGTGTTTAAAATACTCATAGGAATAGATATATATGTATATATAAGTGTCACATCTGTCAAAACACCCTATATTTATATAGTTAGAACATAACTATCTATATACATTTATGGTATGGCAAGAAAATGAATATGCATGCTCCATGTAATTGTACATTTACTTTTTAATGAAAGCCTTTCTGTCAAAATCCTGTCCCAACTTTCATTCAGCAGTATGCACCTTATTTCTTCTCTAACTGCTAGAGAAGAGACTCATAAAATCAGGAAGCAAAAACATTTTCATCTTCAACTTGCCTTTTACACCTCCTATCAACCTTGCCCAAGTTTTAAGATGTTTTGTTTATTAATTATACTAATTTTGAAGATCATTTTTACTCCCCCTTACTGTGTTAAACCCATATTATAGCACAAATCTTATTATTTTATTTTATTAATAAAAAAAAAAACCCAGAGACAGGTATTTAGGGTGAATTTTGAAAGATCAGAAAAACAGAACCAGCTACAGCCTCACCCTGCCAACTCCTCAGCTGATCTTGTTTCCTCAACCTGGAAGCCTCTGAGTCCTCATCTGAATGGATCTCAGCTGAAATGCTTCTCAAAAGTCTAAAAGCTTCACAGGTTCTAGTTCCTGGTCCTCACACCTTATATATCTTTCTGCTTCCTGCCATCACTTCCTGGGATTAAAGGCATGTGTCAGCATGCCTGTCTGTTTCCAGTGTGGCTTTGAACTCAGAGATCCAGATGGATCTCTGCCTTCGGAATGTTAGGATTAAAGGTGTGTGTGCCACCATTTTCTGGCCTCTATATCTAGTGGCTCTTCTGTTCTCTGATCCCAGATAAGTTTATTAAGGTGTGCGATATATTGGGGAACACAATATCACCACATCATATCAATATTAAGTGTGTCAAAACTACCAGAAACTCTATATCCTGATAAATTGAAGACAACTGGCGTAGTCAGAATGGTAGAGATTACAGAGTCCTTGTTTCTCCATGGTCTTTTGTCTTTATCATATTCATAAAACAATGGTCATGAAGAGAAAACATAGAAACTGTGAGATTTATCCTTGAAAGCCAAGCAAATCATATCTACCGCATTCAAAGTAAATCATAAGGCTAACTCATAGGCAAGGCAAGAATAGATAAAGTCTATTACCTTGGTACATATGCTAAAAATATAGAATGCTATTCTCTTTCCATGCTATTATGTTAGAATAAAAATCAATAATCTAACTTACATTTATACTAAACAGAATTTATGATTTGACTTGGCCCTGAGATGGAAGCAGTTAATGACTTACTTTCAAGAGATGAAATAATGTGAGAACATTCATCTGCATCCAAGATATTAGAATCTCAACTCTTTAAACTTTAGAGATATAAAGCCACAAATATCTCTAGTGTTACCTTATTGTGTACAAGCAGAACAAAATGGATCTTGACAAAACTTCCTCCTTTGCCTAGATATTTTGCTGTATTTCTAAAGTGAAGATTTTTGTTTGGAATTGTTTTGTTTGTTCTCACAAATATAGCATGGCAACATTTCTCATGTGTCATCTTCCTCATTAATCTTACTATTTCCATAACCAACTTTACAAGTTTCAAAAATTAACAAGAGCATTGTGGAGTGCTCTGACAGGCACATAACAGTAAATGACACCATTGCCTCCTTATGTTGCTCTTATAGTCAATCGTCAAGATAAACTCTTTTAAAAAACATTATGTATGCTTATTCCATTATGACTTTGGAATCCAAAGAATAATTTCTGGAGTCTTACTCTAGTAGCTAATCTCATGACATCCTGATTCCAAAGATTTCAGTAAATTGTGGGACAAAGTGAATTCAGCATTCCAATTTTTGAACAAACATAACAGCTTTGAAATTTTGAAGTTTTGTTTGTAATATGGCCATGTGGTTATAAAGAATAGGTGTGGCGGGAGGGAAAGAAGGACAGAGACAGAGAGAAAATGACAAATTCTAGTAGAGGTTTGAGAAAGAAGAGAATAAGTTGAAGAGTTGAGATCAGGAGATGTACAAATGACAATACTGAGACGTGAAAGGCCACAATGTCTGCTAGTGTCAAGAATGGGTCACCAGATGCTGATGGAAATACTTTGTTCCACCTTTCCTAACACTAAGGAAGACTGTTTCTTGTACTACAGATTCCATCTTGTAATAATTCCTCTAATAGGAAGTGCATTTAAACCCCAAAATTGATTTCATTGATTAATTAATTAAAATAAAAAATTAAAGAGATGTCTTGTAATAATAGCAAGTTCATTTAAACATAGGAATCATGTTGAAATGGATTTTTTTTCTTTTCAAATGTTAAATATCTCCAAAGCCTGGAGGATCAAATCAGCATTCACAAAAGACAAGTTTCATCTGATACTAAATGTCACCCGCATAGGACAGGGGAGCTCTTCCTTTGATCCAGTCACTGCCATGTGCATATCATAACTATGCCCTACTTTGAGGAAATAAGTTTTTCTCAAGGGCCTTAGAACCTTGACAGGTGTGTATCCCCATGTCCACTTGGAATGCACACTGTACACCTTGGAAGCACATAATGTCACCACTGCTGAAGCATTCACAGGTGCTATATGGAGAACTTGGGATGGATGCTGTGGTGTTGCTAATGATCTTCACTTCAGGTGTCAGGCTGGCTTTGTTCCTGGCCTTGGGGAACATGCTGTCTGACTGAAATGGGGACTGAAAGAACAACTGCTTCTTTAGGCAGAGGAAGTGCTAGTGACTCTGCTGAATACATGATGTGACCATCTCTTTGGTCTTTCGCTTGTTTGTTCAAAATAATCACCAATTTAAAGACAACTTACCCTATAGGTTTATAATCAGTGCAGTCTGCTTGTTTCTCCCACAAAGTTTATTTAATGTAGAACGTTCTGTGTCATAACATCACTTTGGTCTTTCCATTTTGCTATGTAAACATAATTTGGAAGCCAGTTATTTTTGTTTGTTTATATTTTTTTCATCTGATAGGTTTTTGGAAATTGGCTGGTTTCTCAGGACTCAGAACTTCATAGTGGATGAATTCCAGGGATGGAGTAATAATATGATGGGATTATTTAGACTTGGAGGATTGTTTATACTGCAGCTTAATAAGAGAAAGGAGATCACTTATTATGTAACATGAAATACTTATTATGTCCTCTCTCCCTTTTCTGTATTTGTTCCCTTGCATTCATTGGGTGAGCAGTTCACTTTTTCATGCCCTTCTACCAGGATGTTTTGCCCCACCATGGCTGAGAAACTATAGATCATGTTCACCATGGATTTATACTGCTTAAGACATGATAAATACAGATAGATTCATCTTACTTTGAGTTGCTTTTTCAAGATTTCTATTACAACCATGAAAAATTCAACACATACACTAAGTACTCTTCCCTACTTACTAAATAAAAATGAGAAATTTAAGTAGCTTACAAAGTGGCCATCTAGGACTCGTATGCAAGCTATAGGCTTTTAATCCTAGACTGGTGCCTTCCTCATTTCTTATCTTCATGATTTTGAAAGATTTGTTATTTGTAACCTAATAGTTCTTTTAAAGAAGAAAATATGTGTTTGTCAGTATATTTCCTCCTACAAGACAATACGTATTTCATTTAATAAAATAAGCACTTGAATATTACTAATGTTGGGGTTGTTTATAGTTGGTGAAAATAAAGAGCATTTATCATTTTTATTTATAAAATGGAATTCAAAAAACACTTCCTGAAAACAGGGGTTGCAACTTAATCACATTACATTACTAAGAGATCACAGAAGATAATTCCCTGCATTTGTCAGTGTTGTATACCACCCAGGCATATTTTGTTAGATGTTGTCAAAGGCATAGAAAACCACCAATCATAATAAGAACTAACTTCTTTTAAAAGCTATCCAATTGACATTAATAATGACTAAGTATGTTTGAATGGAAAGAGCATTAAATACTTGGTGCCTCTTGGCAGACATTTTAGTGTCTAAGCTGAAACAGTATCTACTCTACAAGAAGAAACAATTTAATGCATTCCCCCCAATAGAATATAATGAATCAATGTTCAAATTTATTTGCATTCAGAGAGGAGTATTTTTTTTTGTGGGAGAAAAATATCAAAGAGAATATACATTTCTTAAGAATCAAATAAGCAGAGTAATAGCACTATTGTTGCCCCAAGCTAGGACTTACAAAGTTATCTATTTGTAACTGCCATCCACTGCAGAAACTTAGGCTAAAGTAAACTAAAATTCACAAATCACATGTGCATTTTTCACAATGTATTTGTTTTATTCCTGGGGCTACTGGATTTTCGTTTGCATGTGACACACCCCTGGTTTTGCATACCCTTGGTTCTCTTCTTCTGTTTTGTTTCTTAAGATAATTCTTTTTTTCTTTTTCATATTTTTCTCCTTTTTTATTTATTATATTTGTGTTTTAATTTTACCCATCAGCCATGGATTCCCCTGTCCTCCCCACTCCCGCTTCTACCCCCACCTTTCCCCAGCCCCTCCATGATAATTCTTAACACAATTTTACTCTGAAGGACTAGTGGTAAATTCTTCCCTGAAGAATCTTGGTAAATTTGAGGATATAGTTATGAGATAGTAAGCATTTTTGTACAGTGATAGTGTTAGGATAGGGAGTAGCTGATGGACCTCTAGAAGGGAGAGGAAACAACCTCCAACCAAAAGTCACTACTATTTTATCTTCTTATAGAGCAGTTCTTTCAGGATTTATTTCCAAGAAGTAGTACTTCAGACTTTTTTGTGCTATGATTACTACCTAGTCAATAGCTTCTCTCTCTTTTCCATAATGTTATTTCTATCTTCAACACCCATTTCCTAGTACTTCTAATCCTGTCCATTAGGAAATTAATTTTTTTAACTAGCTTATAAATATAAGAAGCAAAACTCATGTTTCTCAATATGTACCATTTAAACTAAAATTTGCACTATCTATGAACAGTGAGTCTCCTCATATACTATTTATAAGCATGCCCTTGTAGTATCTAGATCTACTCTTGAAAAAAGCATATAATACATTTATTCTACTATTCTCAATATAAGGCCCCTTACCCATATATATATGGTAACTTTCCTTATGTAATTGAAAATATAAATTTTCTGAGTCCATTGTTCATCATTGATTGTTTGTGTAGTTTGGCTCTGTGACTGCTGAATTGAGTAAGACATCAATGTTGCTTGTGCTTTAGAACAAATATTATCTAAGACTTTCTCACCAGATTTTCTAAATACCAACCTTTCAAAAAATTTCTTATCAGGAATAAAACCCTGAGAAGCAGTGGAAAAGTTCTTTCCAGGACATTCAATCCATATTGTGTTATTTCCTACCAAGTACAGGTGTAAATCATAGCACTGGTTCTGAGTGTAGGGCTTGGGGAAAATATGGTAGACACCTGCTGCTTATGAACTGGAAATTTTGACAATGACCCTGAGAATTATCTTGATAATTGAATATGGAAAGGCAGTTGAAATAGAAACATACAGTAATCAAAGGAAGACTGATATATGAGGATTGATGTGTGTGGGGGGGGCATCCAATTTCTACTCTGTCAATTGTCCTGGATACACTGGTTAATGGGTGTTTTTAGTCAACTTTATGGTGTAGACAGTAGTGTTCTTTTACATTCTTCTGAGATATTTATCTCTGTCCCCCTTCTTCACTTTGAGGTCACCTCATCTATATCTGAGTTATAGGAGTGCTTCTAACACTTTTGCATAAGAAAGGCCTGGAATTAGCAAAATCATTATTTTCCTTACAAAAAGTAATATTGGAGGAAACTGTAAATACTTCAATTCCATTAAGGGGCAAATTGGATTACAACACAACTAACTGGGAAATTAGAACTCATACAAGAATAAATAGTATAAGGATTCAGGGGAGACTGAACAGATCCAACAGAGGTGGCTATGGTGTGAAGGACTTAGTGCTGTTCTTTGCGATGGCATCTCTATGACACAAGTGGCATTCAGAGGAGGTAAGGAACTTTCCCAGGGTGCACTTTCATCTGTGTGTCTTCATTGCATTAATTTCCAGTAACTGTATTTTCTTCTTAGCAAAAGAAACACTATGCTTCTTTTTTTTTTTTACCTTTATAGCTAAATTGTAGTAGAGAGCATGACAAATGAAAATATACTTACATTAAATCAGAAACCTATGGATAATTTCAGAGAACATTTTCAGGGTCTTTGCTAAGTGATTACCTACATCAGTACACAGTTTAATTTTTAAGAAAATTAAAACATAGCCTCACACTATATTTTCTTGTCAAAGTGGTTATACATTAGTTTTAGTTGTCATTAACTATTAACAATGACAGACTGGGAGTCTTGGCCCTGAAGGAGATGGGAATGGAGGAGAGGGGCTGGGGGGAAGGCGGGGGTGAGGGCAGGAGCGGGGAGGACAGGGGAACCCATGGCTGATATGTAAAATTAAAACACAAATATAATTTAAAGAATAAAAATAAAACAGGCAAATGTATATCTCAAAAATGACAGACTGAATAAAAATTGTTCATTGGTTTTACTTAGTACATATACATTTTCTTTTGAACTTGTGTTTTTTAATGAAATTCATCTCCTCTGTTAGGAAAAAAGATTATAACTCTCTACTCTGTGAAAGGCATAGCCTCCAGGAGATTTTATACCTTGTCAGTGGTGAATGTAATAATTTTTTCTTACCTAAAATGCACCAGTGGGAATAAGACAAATCATTGGTTCACTGAATAGAGCAAATAATGTATTTGCATTACACCTCAAATCTGTTCTCTGCAGAGAATTTACTGGGGGTTATTAATTTTGTCGCTATTTTGTATTGTTAGCCACCATAAAATAGGATGAACATGAAGGAACAATGCTACTTCAGAGTGGGAATGAGAAAAGACACTAGTTATCAGGGCTGAGGGCACATATCATAGACCTCATACACAAGTGTTTTATATACTCACTATAAAATATACAAATTCAAAGATGCCATTTCAATGGATAATTGAGCAAAATATTTACATATACTCATTTTACTAGAAGATCCTTCACTTCTATGATGTTCTAGAAACACTAGAGCTGGCTCAAAAATATGGCTCCAAAGAAGGAAGATTGTACAGTTCTGCCACTTTCCATTTTTTTAGGTGGTGGACACACTATATTATTAAGACACAGATCCTGTGTTATTTTACTTCTGTCTTGCTTTTATAACACATGGACTAAAATTAATCTGGGAAGTAAAGGGTTTATTCTATATTATACTTATAGTTCATCATTAAAAGAAGTCAATTCAGGAACTCTGTATACAAAGTGCATGGCATCTCCAACAATAGGTAGTTACCATCTACTCATGATGAGCAATGGGGAGTCACAATAAATTATTTTGTTGTGATAGCCTCTAATAGATTTCTGGTCATTTTTTTAAATGTTCATCATTTTTAAGAACTGGCAATAGTCATAGCTTCCACTGGTTTGTAATTTATGATGGATTAAGAGTCTTGTCTTGAATGTTGTATTGATGTAATAGAAATCTGCTGGATAGGTTAGTGAGGTCTGTCACTGGAAAAATAAAGGAGCTAGCAAAACAATGTTGGCTCAAAGTAATCTAAGATCTGATGTATAGACAAACAGATAATTTATTTAGAGTAATAAAATTTCTATGGTAAAAACATGCATATATTAGAAAAATGTTGTAGAATATTTGATGTGTCTTTTCCAAGGAGCCTTCTGATTTGTTTAATAACAAGCTGATCAGCCCATAGATAGCCAAGGTGTGTAGGTAGGATTTCTGGGAAGAAAAAGGAAGAGGAGAAGAATCTAGGAGCACAGGAGAGGGCAGGAGATACCAAGTTGGAACAAGAGTTGTAAGATGAAAGAGAGGTAACACCATGTGATAGAATGTATAATTAATATAAATGGGTTAATTTAAGTTATAAGAGTTAGTGGGACAAGCCTAAACTAAGGACAAGCTTTCATTATTAATAAGTCTGTGTCATTATTTGTAAGCTCAAAGCCCAAAGCAAAGGCGGAATACAGAAAAAAAATATCCTATTTTACTCATATTCATTGTAACAAACACTATTTGTGCTATAAAGTAAGTTAATGGTTTTGAGAATATAGAAAAGATGTTTTTATATGTGCCTGGAGGAGTATAAGAAAAATATCAGAACATGGGGAATTTTGAATGTCTCTGGATGGCATTGAATGTGAGCAGGAGTAATGAAAGCAGTATCTGAAAACCATAAAGTTCAGAGAAGTAACATACATACATACATACACACACACACACACACACACACACACACACACACACACACACACACACACACACAAGAAATGGAGCAGACCAATGAGGTTGCATAAAAGAGTATAACATTGACACTGGACAAAAATACAATATCTGGGTCATAAAATACAGTGCCAATGATGTTCACAGGTTTAAATAGGATCTTGTAGCAGTTTTCTACCAAGAAAGTGTGATACTGTCAGAATTGGTAGACTTGTCAGTGATGCCTCTCTGATGACTGCTTTCTTTCAGGCTTACACTCTTCACAGGTACTCTCTTATAGCTTCCAACGTTTCCTTTGCTGCTGCTTATCATGCCTCTCTGAATCTTTTGTTACCTCCATGAATCACTCTAGGTGAGCTCAAAGACAAAGGCCTGTCTTCACCTTAATGTCACCCCACCAGTCCCCGCCAGGCTTACTCTCTTTGCCACCTTCCTTCAGCCCTCTGCAGTTTTCTCCTGATCTGTTTGATATTCAGACACATTGTTATAAATAGGGTATGTCTCTATTGAAATAACATTGTTGCCATAGAGGATTCTAAAAAGCTTTCTAGGCAGGGCAAATCATGAAAAATAAGAGTAGACAGAACCATTAAGGGAGGGAACCCAGAGACTACACTCCACAAATCAATTTTGTGCATCCATTTCTCTTCAAATGTGTCTTCATTCATATTTCAATATCCTGTCCCAGCTTAACTTTAGAGAACATATTTTCACATCAAAATCCTTTGAGGTGGACCGAAATAAATGCAAATGTAGATTGCTCTTGCCATGCTGTTTTACATATAGATTTTTAAACTTCATGGGAATTTAAAGACCCTTCTTTGTCATTTTTATTGGGTCCAAAAACTGTCAGCAATCAAAATTTCAGTTTTGGGATGTGGTTACATGTTCTTAGCTATAGTTTTCCTTTTATGGTTTTTAACCTTGTGTTATTAATGATGGAATTGGAGGTGCTATAGTCAAAAGCATCTCCTCTCATCAGATGTAAATTTATGCATGTTGCTTGAATATTTTAAGCCTAATTTTTCCTGATCTTCAAATCTATATTATAATTTATCATATCTAAGTATCATTATTTTATGGTTTCAACTAGAATTTAGGCAATAAAACTTATAGAAGGATGTTTGACATTTGGATATTGAATTGTTTATATTTATACATTACAAAGTCTAGGTTGCCAATATAGGAATCTGATCATATTTTTCCCAATGTTAGGCAAACTATAAGCTCTTCTTTAAGACATCTATGAAGAGATAGAATCTATATAACAAGAACTGACATCTTTTTCTGTCAAGTTTTTGTCACCTGGTTACAAACCACAGTAATTTAGGAAGAGAGAACTCCAGATGAAGAAAAGTCTCCATTAGATTGGCCCATGGGTGTAGGTGGGAGGAATTTTCTTGATTAATAATTGGTGTTGGAGCACTCAGCCCACTGTGGGTAGTGCCATCACTGGCCAGGAAGCTCTGATATTTATAATTAAAGAAGCAGACAAACTGAAAAGCAAGTAAGTTAGTAGCATTTCTTCAAGGTCTCTACTTTAATTCCCTCTTCTGTGTTCTGACCTGAACTCTGTCCCTGGGCTGCCTTCATGATGGACTATTACCTGAAAATATAAGCTGAAATAAAACCTGCCCCACCACCAAATCCATACTGGGCATGCTGTTTATCATAGCAACCGATGACAAACTAGGACTGCACTGTACCTGTGATGCCTAGAGACAGACTCGTGCTGGATCACCATAGCAAAGCCAACTCAGTTCATTTTACATAAATATCTATTTCAACTATCAGATGCCCAATTAGCTCCTGAAATTTTGGATAGACAATTTGAGCAAAATAGTCAAAAGAATAGTGAGACAAAATTGATTTAACATTAGAATGTTTCTTTGCTAGTCATTTGCTGGGCTACACTTTACAAAATGTGTCTTAGAGTTTTCTGCATCATAAGCTGAAGTCTGTGTATCTAATGTTACCCTTATCACAATGCACAGTACATACCCCACAACACCAAAGGACTGGATTCTGTATTTTGCAATGAGGCATTTTGGAAATATTTTCTCAAATACCTTCAGGAAAAAATTCATATGTTTTCTCTCATTTTAGAAATGAATAGAAATCTTTCCAGGTCAGGTGAGTTCCCTGGGGACAGATACTGGAAATGGAAACACTTGTGTGAATCTGTCTTTGTAAATATTTGTTTTTGTAGTTTATGATGTGTTTAGGCTTTCTAGGCTATATGCAATCAAATTATAATTTAAAATGCATCTTCATAAAAATTCTGTCCCTAAGTTATAATAAATTATCAGAAAGTTGTTTACATGAAATTGCAACATTCTCTATTCCTATGTATGATTAGACATTGATTTATATTTCCCCATTTCATGGGAGCAAAGGTGATATAGAGATAATAGTGTGGTGTGACCACTATGGAACTAATATTTCACTACAGACTCTTCACTAATTTATTATTTTGTTTAATATTCATAAATATATGCTGTATCAAATATTATTCCCATTTTATAGAAAGACAAATCAGAGAAGTTAAGAAACAAAATTCTAGGTAAAATTTAAATAACAAAATAGTCTAAAATGAATTCCATTTAAAATAGTACTTCATTTAGGGTACTGTATTGTACAATATATATTGATCACATTCAATATGACCCCAACTCTTCCCAGATCTATCCCCTCTCTTCCCTCCCAGCTCTGTGTCAAACAAAGCAAAACATTTCTTAGTACCATTTTTTCTCTCCAAATATTCTTGAATGTATAGTCTTTCACTTTGTATGGTGTACTTAACACTACATGCTTAGAGAAAACTGGCTTTTCCTCTCTTAGTAGATAAAAATTATCAATAGCCACACAGATACCAGTGAGACTGTGTGCACAACTTCCTTGTATTTGGTACCTAGTGCTTGTTTAGGTTTTTGTGATATTGTATTTGTTGTGTACGTATATGTGTTGCTCTTCTGCTATGCCCAGAAGATGTTTCCTTCACTGTTTATATGCATTCTTCTGCAATTATCTCTGAGCTCTTAGGGAGGTGTATGGCATACACTCCAGAAATGAACATTCAATAGTATTACTCTGTCTTTTGGCTTATTGTGGCTCTCTGTGTCAGTCATCATCTATGGCATGTAGAAGCTTCTCAGATGAGAGTTTGGAGATTCCCTATCCATGGATATAATGAGGTCAAGCAAAGACATCTTAATTTTATGCTCATCTAAAAGTTTAGTAAAGGTAGGCTCTGCCCCAGTACCTGTATCATATTTACATACGTTGTTGGCCCAATAATGATGACAGGTTTTATCTGGTGAATCTGACTTAAATCTAATCAGAAAGTGTCTGGTTTCTCTCATGAGGTTCCTGCCATTATTTTACAAGTATATGCCTTGCCATTTCAACAACTGTTATAGCTTGCATGGTTTACCAGTAGGTATGATTTGCAATTAATTTTTTCTTCTGTTAGTTTGCATTGAACCTTCCAGCAATATGAAAGCTAGCTATTGTTAATGGCACTCCCATACTGTGCCATATTTGTATCATTATGTTCTATGATTCAAACAATTGATGCCCTCAGCAATTGGGTCTTACTGGCCATTTCTGGAGGGGAATAATAAGCAATGGCAACAGCCTATGATTTTTTGGGATGAGGGTTGTCTGGGGTACTTCATTGGTTAACATGTCAAAAAGGAAGAATTATTTTTATTTATTATTATTTTGAGACAAAGTCTCACTGTGTGGTACTCTTATCCTGGAAGCTGATATGTATATGAAAACCAGGCTGGCCTTAAACTCACATATATCTGTTGCCTGAGTAATGTGATCAGAGTGGTGTAATGTTGAAGAAACCATATGAATGTTTATGTCACACTTATTTGATTCAGTCAATATTACCAAACCATTAACAGCATAGAGTTCATGGCAGAAACAAAATATGAATGATTATAAGCACTGTATCCACTATTCTTTAAAATCTCAGCACTTAGAAGACTGATGCTAGAATATCACTACTACACAGAATACTAGCCTATATAGCAAGTTTCAGACCATACTACAGTATACAGCACGATCCCATCCTAAAGCCAAAACAACCAAGTATGTATGCAAAATCCAGATAAGAGTCAGTGCTTGCATATGTGTGTGTGGGGTGGGGGAGCAAGGGGTGGGAGGGATGGAAAACACTTGACTTTAAAAGACTTTTAGAAAACAGTTTCTTTGCAGTTCCTTGTTGTGATTTCTATCTATATAATATTACTTTAATAAGTATTTTTATTAGTTAATTAATGATTTACTAGTAAACAATCATGAAGCTTCCTTTGACATAAGTTCCAGACATCAACTCTCATGCGTCATATGAGATACTGTACTTGAATATAAATATGCATATGCACATATAAAATTTTAGGCTTATAGCAAATCAACAAATTGAACCTTCCTTGTATATAATTTAAGCCATTCTTCTGGCAGTCAATAAAGAGGTCACAAATAAAGAATGGCATTATATTCTCACTGCCATGTCAGCAGCCCTGTCTCCTCAGTTCCAAAGGGGAGGGCAAAGATCTAGGACCAACAATATGTGTTCTCTGGTGCATACATTGATTTGTTCTCTCAATTTGTTTATTACTGTCATACTGGGGTCAGCTCCTCCCTTCCTTCAAGAGTCTTCTCTAGTTTTATCTCCTCTATTTCTCAAATCACTTAGGCACAGAAAAACTTCCTATGTATTATAAAGAACAGCAAATCTACATCATGGAAGCCTCTATCACATCATGCCTTCTGCTCACTCCAACCTTTATTGCCACAGGTTCTTGATATTTTAGGTGACGTTCAATCATATGAACATCAAAACATGTAACTGATGGTAGAACACAATTGCCTAATGAAACATTTTAAGTGAGTGGAACTTCTAAAGACAACTTTCAGTGAATATAAATATGACAAAAAGTTAATACTTATTGTAAATCTTAGAAAGTATTAATATTATTATCAATAAAAATACTATTGACTTCCCAAGTGTACCTTGGTGCACTGCTTGTACCCGCTTCTCCAGATCACATGCCATCTCACAGTACATTCCTATCTGCGGCAGATTTTCCAGCCCCATCCTTCACAGAAAGTGAGTGCTTTTTCTTATTAATATTCTTAATTTACCCAGAAAAAAAGGAATTGCTGTGTTACTATTACAATTGTGTGGTTGTAGATTTGTTTCATTTTGATCACTAAACTAATTCAGTGACAAAGGAAAGAGCAAGACAGAGTGGTTCACCTAAGTTTCATGTCAAAGGAATTCCTTATTAAGAATGCATTGTGGCACTCCTTGTTCCTGAGACAGAGAAGAGGGTTAGGCAGGGGGCATTATAAACTGAATTATGTTCCAGATGTATATATTTGTATGTTAGCATTCTAATCTGATTACCTCACATTATGACCATTTTTGGAGACAGGATCTTTAGTTTTGATGATTAATATCAGACAACATCTCAATGATAGACAAACTAGTGTTCTATAACAAAAAATTAGGAGACAGGAACATAAAATGAAGATGGTGTGAAGACAGGGTTAATCAAGACAGGGCTCCAAAGAATACAACACATCCAAACTTCATCTTGGACTCTTAGGCTTTAAGATTCTAGAAAAAAAAAAATCATTCCTCTTGTTTACCCACACAATCCATGACACTTTGTAATGGTTGTCTTGAAAACCAACCCAGTGTGACATACACTTTCCAGTATCACTCACTGTTACAGCGATAAATGTCAGGAGTTAGAACTCAATAATCCATTTCATAGTACCATTTACTATACCAATATAAATTGGCAAATTCACAGTCCCTTTAAATCCAGCACCTGGTTTGTTTGCTTGTTTGTGTTTGTTTTTCACTTGTTTGTTTGTTTGTTTTCTATGCTACTTTTGGTGCTGTATTGCAAAACAGGAACAATTCACATTTGATGACATATCTTGGGATGTTATGTTCATCTGGGTGGTAAAGCTAAGATATGACATTCCTTCCTGATCTCATCCCGTCAGCTGGTACACAGAAATAAGTGAGTGGCTAATAAAGGGTATGGATATATACTTACCTAGAAAATGAACTTTGGTCCTATATTTGTTCTCACCCTTTTTTTTCCTTTTTCTTTTTCTTTCTTTTTTTTTTGTTTGGCATAATTTCTTTATTGATTCTATGGGAATTTCACACCATGCATTCAAATTCTACTCATTCTGAAAAAGGCAACCAAACAAAAACCTCTTTGTCCCTCTGTCTTTCCTGCCTTTCCAGCACGTCATAGATGGGGCAGATGTTAGGACAGGTCAACCCAAGGCCCCGGATGAGCTGGTCAGTCCAGGCCACTGGGGCCACTCCCTCCAGGTGTGGGACGAAGCCAGAGTTCTCCTATGCCATTGCTATCAGGGTCAGTTCTCCCACACTGGATGGTGAGAGGTGGAGCCATCCCTCCAGAGTGAGGTGGTTGGGGAGGCAGTAGCTCTCCCATGAGGGATTGGGCCAGCTCTCTTGTTACAGTGTCAAGCTAGGAGCAAGGCCAGCTTTCCCACACCCAACAAAGGGCAGGGCCAGATCAGAATGGCTGTCTGATTTCATTAGGTGGGATCCCTATGGCCTCCTGTGGTAATATAGGCCATAGACATCAAAACATACCCCAGCTGGAGTGAGACCACGGATCTTGGCAACAGCTTGGTCAAGATGAAACCATGACTCCAGGTCAGAGCACAGGCCAGTCAGATCAGCATGACCCTGGTGCAGGCATGGCCCTCAGACACCAAAAAGCCACAGGTTACAGCCCAGACCCAATGATTCCTTGTGGCCTTTGGTGGCTACACAGGCCATGGACTTCAACACAGACCCTGACTTGTAGTTCCAGATATAGTCCTTGGAAGCAGCCTGAGCCTGAATGTCACCATGGCCCCAAGTGGCAGTCAGGTCACTCAGATTGGACACTGATGTGGTCCTAGTTGGAAGCCCAGGCCCCAGGTATCCACATGGCTTCCAAAGGTACCAGGAGTTACAGACATCAACACAGACCCTGGTAACAGTAGTGCTATGGACCCAGACACGGCCCTCAGTTGCAGCTCTGATCCAAATGTCACTATGGCACTGGGTAGCAACATAGATCTGATTGTCCCAGGCTTCAGCATGACCCTTGGACACAAACATGATCTCATGTTGCCAGACCAGGCAATTGCATAGGCCTCAGTCACAACAGGAGTCATGGATGTTAATTCAGACCCTGGCAACAGCCCAGGCCTAGATGACACAATGGCCGTAGGTCTCACCCTTTCCTTAAGTTATGCTCAGTTTTCGCACATGTTCTTTTCCTTTTTGACATTGATATGCCTTTACATTAATAACCAAGGAAAACAAATGAACAGCTTGGCAATACTTGGAGATGTTTATAATTTCCACAAATGAGGAAGTGTTACTTGGATTTATAGGAAGAGGTCCTGAGTGCTGCAAACCTATCACAATGTGACAGGCAGCCTCTCTTATCAAATAATCATTGAAGCTGAAATATCAATCATTTCAAAGATCAAGAATCTAGTTGTGATGGTGAGTGTCTATGATACGAGCTGTTTTTCAGTAGAATACTTCCCAAAAATCACACATATTGAGTAATCTGCATACTATTGAACCCTGACTAGCAAATAATGAGATAACAGACCTCATTGATGATATAATGGTTCTCCAGTTGGGAGCCATTGTATAGAAGTACATTTTATGTAGGCATGTATACATCAGGAGAGGAAAGGGAGTTACAGTAGATTTAGTCTGAAAGTTGCACTCACAAGCTTTTGTGAACAATGAGGCCTTTTTGGGTACTGGTGTCCAAATTCTGTGGGAGGTGAAAACTCCCACTTCTAGGGAAGCCATCTGCTTCACCCCATGAAATGACTAATGAGCTGAAGTTCCTGGATGTTCTACTCATGTCCCAGTTCAAGCTAGCAATCTGTGAAATTCACATGGGGACTGGCTCATAGGATTGATTAGAGTTCCAGAAAGGGGTGATTTCAGATGTATCTCCAAACCTTGACTGCAACAATATTAAGAATGATTTCATTACCGTCTTCCATTTGCAATTCATTTTCCTAAAAGGTTAGTTGATTGAAACTGGTAATGTCTGCCATGATTCCACAATACCAACGTCATCTTAAATGATTAACCTGGAAATAAGTGGCATGGCTTACACTAATAAAAATATTTTAGAAGTACTATTTCAGTTAAATTATGTCCAAAAAATTTTGAAAAAAAATGTTTACCCATTGTGTGTTGTACATGGAATTTGTTTCCAAGACCACTTCTAGAAATTAAAATTCATAAAACTTCATGGTCCTTATACATATTAGAGTTGAATTTTCACATACTTTGTAACCTATATTTTTATCATATTTGTGTTATTTACAGCACACAAAATAATGCTATGTCATCATCCTATGTCTTTAAAGGAAATGATGGAGAAAATATTTGTACATGTTTACTGTATATGCAACCTTTTTCAAATATTTCCCATGTGCATATATATAACATGAAACTAGTTAAAACAGATTGCTCTATGCTAATAGGTGATAACAATAGAATCCAAGAGTTCAATTACAATGACGCTGAGACTACTTGTAAAATTCATTATATGGGTTGTTATAAACTTGTATCAGAGATAATTTATTATTAAAAATGTCCTTTGTTGTTGTATGAGACCACAGAGCTGTAGAGCGGCAGTGAAACAATATGCAAATGCTTGTGTGTTATAGCTACATATTTATCAACTTATTAGCAGCTCTAAAAGCACACGTGACAAATTTCCTATAGTGAAAATATTATAAATCATGTGTAATTTTCTTTGGTCATTTCCCTGCTCAAAGCTCCTCACATAGTGACAGATGCCAGGTAGAAATTTAGTTATTTATCTGTTGACTTAATGACAGAGCAAAAACATACAGGGGTTAAGGAAATTTGTTGAAAGTCAATAAACAACAGAGGTTTGCTAGGTTTCAAAATTATATTTTCTTAAATATCTAAGCCAATTGAAAAGAAAATCTTATTGGAAAGTAGAGCAAAGATTTATATCAGTTACCCATTTTATTATATTTCTAGAAACATGAAAGAAAATGAGTTGAAATAACTAGGTTTCATTTTTGTGAACTGGAAATTTAGATTTTTCTCAGTAATACTTCTCTTTTCAAAAAAAGTTCCTGAAAGCGTGTGTGACCAAACAAAGGTTAGGTTTGATGGCCCTGCTCTCTATACATAAGTCTGCTGTTGGGGAAAAAAAAAAGAATTATGGCATTGTCACAATGTCCTGAACACTATATTTAATGCATCAAAACAAGTCCTTATAAGTCAAAAAAATTTAATGAGTGAGGAAATGCATGGCACATCTTAATCAAAAACACTTAAGTTACATAGAAATGAGGAAAAGATACAGGGAGGAGATGAATTGAGCAAGCTCTTACCAATAATCATCCATTTTTTCCCTTTACCAGGGTTAACAGTTTAGTAATTCAAGTACATAGTTCTCTTTCTGATTATTTGGAACAGGAGAAAGAACCAGAATGTTAAGATATTTTTTATTATTATTTTATTTTATAATTTAATTTAATTTTACATATCAGCCATGGTTCCCCTGTCCTTCCCCATCCCGCCTCTTCCCCCGCCTCCACCCACACAGTACACCCCCCATTCCCATCTCCTCCAGGGCAAAGATACCCCTGGGGATTCAACTCACCCTGGTAGATTCAGTACAGGCAGGTCCATTCCCCTCCTCCCAGGTTGAGCAAAGTGTTCCTGCATAAGTCTCAGGTTCCAAACAGCCATCTCATGCACTAAGGACAGGTCCTGGTCCCATTGCCTGGGTGCCTCCCAAACAGTTCAAGCTAATAAACTGTCTCACTTATCTAGAGGGTCTGTTCCAGTTGGGGGCTCCGCAGCTTTTGGTTCATAGTTCATGTGTTTCCATCAGTTTGGCTGTTTGTCCCTGTGCTTTTTCCAAACTTGGTCTCAAGAATTCTTGCTCATACAATCCCTCCTCTTTCTTGGCAAATTGGGCTCCTGGAGCTCCACCTGGGGCCTGGCCAGGGCTCTTTGCATCCACTTCCTTCAGTCATTGGATGAAAGTTCTACCACAACAGTTAGTGTGTTTGGATCGCCAGACTAGGTCAGTTCGGGCTTTCTCTCAACCATTGCCAGTAGTCTACAGTGGAGGTATCATTGTGGGTTTCTGAGGACCTCTCTAGCACTTTGCTTCTTACTATTCTCATGTGGTCTTCATTTATCATGGTCTGTTATTCCTTGTTCTCCCTTTCTGTTCTTGATCCAACTGGGATCTCCTGCTCCCCTAAGCTCTCTTTCCCTCGAACCTTGCCCACTCACATCCAGGTTGTTCATTTAGATCTCATACATTTCTCTGTCATTGGTGATCCTTGTGTCTTTCTTAGTGTCATACTTCAAAAACCTCTACTCCACAATACTGGAAAATCTAAAAGAAATGGATAATTTTCTGGATAGGTACTACATACCTAAGTTAAATCAAGACAAGATAAACCATTTAAATAGTCCAATAACCCCTAAGGAAATAGAATCAGTCATTAAAAGTCTCCCAACCAATAAAAGCCCAGGACCAGATGGTTTCAGGGCAGAATTCTACCAGATATTCAAAGACTTAATACCAATACTCTTTAAATTGTTCCACACAATAGAAGCAGAAGGAACATCTCACTCAATGCAGAAAAGGCATTTGACAAAATCCAACACCCCTTCATGATAAAGGTCACAGGGAACATACCTAAACACAATAAAGGCAATTTACAGCAAGCCAACAGCCAACATCAAATTAAATGGAGAGAAACTCAAAACAATTCCACTAAAATCAGGAACAAGGCAAGGCTGTCCTCCACTCTCCCCATGCTTATTCAATATAGTACTTGAAGTTCTAGCCAGAGCTAGATTAAAGGGATACAAATTGGAAAGGAAGAAGTCAAGCTTTCCCTATTTGCAGATGACATGATAGTATACATGAGTGACCCCAAAAATTCAACCAAGATTTTTTTTTTAAATAAAGATTCTTATTCTTGTATTAAGTATATTGAACAAATTGATATAAATCCTTTTTGGAAAAGAGCCACAAATGATGGCCAAACATTACTAAAATATGAGATATTACAACAATGAGGATAGATTTTAGAAGTAATCCTGGAAAGGCTTGATTACTTAAATAAAAGGCTGATGACCAAATAAGCATCTACCAGTATTTGATCTCAAGCATGAGGACCTTCTGAGCTTCTAGAAGCTAAACCTGCCTAAGGAATGTGGCCAGCTATGTGTACATTCACAGTTCCAATGTGAGCTGCAATGTCTAACCTGTGCCAACGCAGTCAGAATCTGCATTTCGAAGGGACACCTTGAATTATCTGCAAGGAAACCAGAACCTCAGGGGAAAAAAAGACTCTATTGATTGTGTTATTGTTGTTTCCTTCCTCATACCAATTTTTCCTTCTTTTATGAAAAATATGGATGTCCAAGATCCAGCTGTAAGGGGAGACAATGGGTTCTGGTACCTTTTAAACATTTAGTCTGCTAAAAACTTTAGGAGCATCTCTGTTGTCTGGAAAGGAAAAGATTTATCTCTCTCTGTCTCTGTCTCTGTCTCTCTGTGTGTGTATCTCCTTTATCATCTATTTCTTTTCAAACCATTCATCAATATATTATTATTCATGCAGAGAATGAAAAATCACTAAAAGTATGCCTCCCCTTACATTACATAACACACACACACACACACACACACACACACACACACACACACAATTGAGTTTTGTAAATTACCAGGGGCCTTATGGAGAGCCTGCTCCAAGGCCACATCCAGGGTAATGCAAGAAAATCCCTGAAGGCAGCGAGGGCTAGACCTTTTTTATCTGAGGGTATTTAGAAATAAGTCTCTATCTATCTGACTGGTAAAATAAGAAAACAAACATGCTTTCTGATGTTAACTTTCTCTTTTTCTTCATCTTAAGAATGGTCTCTGACTCTTTCTGTCTCCACATTGTTACATATCTCCACAATGCTACATTTTATACATAAAGCTAAAATGTGTCTTCACATACAAATGGCCGTACATCTCTATATACAGCTACATCTGATTTCACATGTTCTACACATCTAACTTTTACATACATTTCCTTTCTATGTCTATTTCCTATACAACTTCATCTTCCTTGCCTTCACACACTCACAAATCTCCACACAGCCAGAGCTAAACATCTCATTTACATAGCTCTCACCACACAGAGCTTTACATAGTTCTTAGGCACAGCTCCTCTATGAAGCAACAGCTCTTTCCCTTAGTTTCTCTCTCTCTCTCTCTCCCTCTCTCTCTCACTCACTCTTACTCCTCCTCCTCCTCATACACATACTTCTACATTATTTACTTTTTCTTTCCTCATTCTTCTACCCACTCCCTTCCTCACGCTTCTCTCTGCCTCTTCTCCTTCATGCTTCTTTTTCTTCATCTATCTCAGCACACATACACTTCACTCATATTCTGCAAACCTTCCTCCTCTACATTTCCCCCCTCCTCATCTCTCACTCCCTCTCACACTCAGTTCATATTATGCAGCAGCCCTCACATAACTCTACACACCCGTCTCTCTCCATACCGTCTCTCCTCTCTGACAGCCAAATTCTGGACAATTATAAATTACATTTTTAGGGTCCTATCTATTCTCAAATCACAAGATAAGTCACATAGTTTCTCTTAGGCTAGTAATGTCACATTGACCCATGCACATAACTCTAAGTTGGTGAGGGGTCCCAGATACTATACAATTGGCTGAACCTTGAACAGTCAAAGTATATGCAAAAAGAAGGCTACTGCAAGTAGCTATGTTTCAGTGTTAACAGTCTGGCCTTGATTTAGCAATAAACAACACCTGGGAATTAGTCTTCATGTGTATTCTGTAGCAGCAGCTCAGTCTGTTTTGGACTAGTTCTAAGGTCTTTGCAAAATGTGTAAAAGGCTGTTTTTGAGACTGAGAATATTGTTACTTTCCAGTGTCAGTAAAGAATATTCTGGTAATATTTCTGTTAATCAGAATTATACAGCTTAAACAGAAATCTTAACCTGACCATTCACAACTATAAGTGTGCCCAAAGACGTAAAACACACTATCAAAAGGCTGTGGAAAGCACCCAACATTGTTCTTATTAGGGAGGCATAACAGTGGCACCTGAGAAAGACACAGACAGAAAACAACCAGTTTCCATAACCAGTGACCCCATGGCTTTGCCAGGAGAGGCTACACATCAGGGAGTTATACATCTGGAGGGTCGGCTTGTCAAAGAAATGGTTAAAGTGAAGGGAAGTGCACTGGTAAAAGGATTATACATACATACATACACACACACACACACACACACAAATATATATATATATATATATAATGATATTGAAAGGTCCTGAGTTATGAAGTTTCACTCACTATAGATTTTTTTTTATTTTTAAATTATGAGTTAAATGAGGTATGATAGGTTTTAACATTTTGTTGTTGTTGTTGTTGTTGTGAAAATAATTGAAATGTCTCTTTGCCTGCATTTTATAGTAGAGATTAAAAGGTGGGGCTCACTGGGGTAAAGTGCATACTTGATGATTTCCAAGGATGAAGTTGAAGGTTTACATATTTCATGGACTTTAGACTTTCCCCTGCCCCCCCCCCCCCAAAAAATGTGAAACTGACAGTAGAATTGCTAGTTTGGTCTTAAGGTCAAAACTAACACTGGTATGTTGTACTGAAACTTCAGGATTCAGATAAACAGGCAATGGGGGATTCTGGGAAGTTTCTTCTAAGTCTCTTGATCCCCCCCCCAAAAAAAAACCCTTTTCTGTTTTGTTATTTTTTAATGTTTCCAATCATATTTCCATTAAAAACTTATTCATCTGTGAGAGTATAAAAGAAGGGATAAAGTATTGAAGAGAGCATGTGATATAGTTCTTTCTAAGAAAGGGCAATAAAACTTAGATCCAGGTTCTTTACAATGTAATAATAATCACAAAGGAACATGACTTAATATGGTTAAAACCAAAATGTGAAAACTGTTTGAAGTGTAAATGGGAGGATTTGGAGAAAGGAAAGGGAAGGAGATAACAATATAAAATTTCCTTATAATTTTAAAAAAATAAAAAAATAGTCACATGAGATGTACCCCATTAAGGCAGGGATCACAGTAAAGAGGGGTCCAGGTGTGACAATGTCCCTGCCTAGATCTTGGTGTGACACAGCCCCTCAAGAAGGTCAGGTAAGCAATAGTGCAGTGCACTAGTGTCTCATTCTCGTCCATATCAGGGGTTTTCCACCTCTATTCCTCAGTATTTTTCTCATCAAATTTCACTTTAAAACAAATAAGAGTAACAGCAGAGATTATTGGAATGATTAATACCAATGCATAATGTTATCCCTTTATTCTCTACTGGCCCACATTAGTAAAAATTATTTCCTCCTGGGAAATCAGGCTAGCTCTGGAAATCTTTATAATGACAGACTTTAACAGTTCCTTTGGAAGTAGTCTTTCAAGTAGATTCAGGTAAATATTGTTTTTTGTCTTAGCTGAGATTACATTTTCAGCTTTCTGATAACTTGGTGCTGTCAGAACTTTAATTAAATTGTAAATTGCCTATGTGTTGAAGGAGTGCTATTTCTGTGGCAGTTTCATGTCATAAATTCAGGGCAAGCTGAATAAATGTGTGTTGGTATTGTTTTTATAGACACACAATGATTTAATGGCATATTTACTAGTAAAGTCCTCTATTTCAAAGCATTTAAAAACCATGGCTAAGTAACAGAAGAATAATGAGCATAATAAAATATTACTCACCTTTAAAATTGAAAATACAATGAAGAAGGAAGATCCAGAGAAAGAGAAAAAGACAAAACTTCTCGTGTTTAGCATCACTAGTTAGGGTGGTGGGTTTCCCTCAATAGCTGCAATTCTCATAAATTTGATAGCTCATATATTTGTATGTTACCTTAAATAAAAGGTAAGAATTAAATTAACAAACTGACAAAGTATCATGTGCAATGCAAATAAAAACAACATTGTACAAAGGCTAACTGGGATAAACTATTGAGTATTAATGCTTATAAATATGAAGTGAACAAACAGAAAATGAGTAGACACAGCAAATTGGACAGGAAAAAGCCCATGAGGCCTCAAGCCTTGACAAAGAACTTCAGACAACTAAGGAATCATGAGTTTTAAAGAAGAGAACACCACTTGGTTACCATATACCAAATGGTCAACCTTGAAATAATACACATACAAGTAACATTATATATGCTTAGAAGGTCATATTTAGGAATATATATGTATATATATATATATATATATATATATATATGTGTGTGTGTGTGTGTGTGTGTGTGTGTGTGTGTGTGTGTGTGTGTAAAAACAACTAATGAAAATGGGGGCCATAAATTTGTAAAAGAGCAAGAAGGATGTATGGGAAGGTTTGGAGAAAGAAAAAGGAAGGGAGAAATGATGTAAGTATATTATAATCTTAAAAAACAGAAAATGAAAAAGGCATGATTTTAATTTCTATTTGAATGTTATCTCTTTCTCTGTCTTTCTGTCTCTCTCCTTCAAGTGTGTGTGTGTGTGTGTGTGTGTGTGTAGTTGCTTTTCATTTTGACACAGTTTTAATCATGATGCCCAGGCTGGCCTTGCAATTGCAAGCCTCCTAAATCAGACTTATAAATTCAAGGATTACAGGTCTATGTTACCACATTTCGCTGAAGATTCTTTTAGATTTGAGCAAACACATGCATCATTGTGTCATCTTTAAATAAGGGAAGTGTTATTATTTCTCTTTCCACAATTTATATTTCTCATTTTTTTTTTGCTGGTGATTGTCTGGAATACTGAAAAATTGATAATATAATGATGATGGGTGTCTGCTCATGTCACTGACTTAAAGAAAGGTGTTGGATATTTTTTACCACAACTGATAAACAAGCAAGATGCTTGCTGTTGTGTTATCAAAGTAAAGAGATTGTTTACTCTTTTTGATCAGATGACATTTTATAAAAAGTGGAATTTCAAATTTGAAAAAGGTAGATAACAATTAGTGGGTATTAGTAAATATAAATTGTTGAAGAATTTACTATGAGGAAGTCTGATTTCTTTTCCACTTTTATTGAAAATATATTTTTTTTCACATAATATTTCCTGATTACATGTTCCTCTTGCTCTACACTTCCTGATTCTTCCTCATCTCCTCTCCAATCTGGATCCACTCCCTTTCTGCTTCTCATTAGAAAATAAGCTTCTAAAGGGTAATAATTAAATAAAATTTTAAAAAACCTAACATGTATAATATAAATCTTAAAAGGTCTTATTAATGGAAACAAAACAAACAAACAAAAAAACAGAGCCTGAGTCCTCAGACTGGAAGCCTCTGAGTCCCCACCACTGAGGGTCTCATCGATTTCATCACTAGCTTACCTCTACAAAACCCTCATTCTAAAGAGAGAGACTTCCTTTTTCCTCATGCCTTATACACCTTTCTGTGCCCTGCCATCTTCCTTCCTTCCTTCCTTCCTTCCTTCCTTCCTTCCTTCCTTCCTCCCTCCCTCCCTCCCTCCCTCCCTCCCTCCCTCCCTTCCTTCCTTCCTTTCTTCCTTCCTTCCTTCTTAGTGTTTGGAATGACAGAATTTGCTTTTCCTCTGGTACCCTGGCCTAGCTAGTCTCAGGGATATATATATATCCCTGATATATATATATATCAGAAATATTATTCACTCTTGTAGAAGAGGTTGCTGACAATCATGGTGTTTTACTCAATAAAAGAATAAAAGTGTGGGCAAAGAGCTGTGTTTTTCTTTCTTTTTTTTTTTTTAATTTTTATTTTGGAAGTTCCAAGTCAATAAATCTGTTATCAGATTCTTTGTAATAATTTACATTGCATACTTCTTGCTTTATTTATTTTTTTAAATGTAAATGAATCTATTTGGAAGTAAGATCAGACCATTGCCTCTAAATTTTAATACACTATGTATAAAAGAAATAGTAGTCTTCATGACTAAATATAAAAGTTTCAAGGATAAGTATAGGTGTGAGGGTTATAAAACACACACACACACATACACACACAGACAGAGAGAGAGAGAGAGAGAGAGAGAGAGAGAGAGAGAGAGAGAGAAATGAAACCCGCATATTCCTAAATTTTCAAAGGAGGTACTGCTAGAAGAGTTTCGAGAGTAAACATTCTGCCTGGAAGACTTAAAGATGATTAGCTCTTCATCTTTCCTCTTTGCTTTCTCCAAAATCATATGGATTTCTAGGGCTGCAACACAACATTTTATTTTCATGTTTGGCACTATTATAAATATTCATAACCACACATCTGTCCAAAAAACATCATGGAAAGTATTCACAGAGGAGGGAAAATTCCTTGAGTGGTCCTTGAAGAAACAACAATGTGTGTTCCAGCCAATTGGTCTACCACTTGAGCTAAAAGTCCTGACCTTCAATAAATAAATAGTGTTTATCTAATGAGGAAGCTTCAGAGAACAAAACATTCTATTTTTTTAAAAGGAAAAGAGTGGGAACAGTATCTAACTGTAACATTATTTAATCCAGTTTTTTTATAATTTCAATTTTTTGATTTTACTTTTTTGGAGGCCATTTTCAAATGTCAAGTTTTTTTGTTTTTGGGTTATTTTCCCTTTCTCATCTTTATTAAGAAATTTTTATTCATTTTACATACCAATCACAGATCCCCCTCTTTTTCCTTCTCCTGTCACCCCAAGCCTTCTCCCCCAACCCACCAACTCCTAGTCCCTTCTCCAAAAAGGTAAGGCCTTCCATGGAAGGTTGGCAAAGTCTTGTTCATTCAGTTGAGGCAGGCCTTCTGCATAAGGGAGACAGCTGCATAGCTTGAGCTGCTTAAGAGGACCCCTGGCAGTAAAATCGGGATCCATCCTGGTACATGAGCAGGCTTTATGGAGCCCCTTACCTATAGTGGGATACCTTTCACAGCCTTGAAGCAGGGGGAAGGGCTTGGACCTGCCTCATTGGAATGTACCAGGCTCTTTTCCCTTTCTTATGTCTCTATTTTTCTACATTTAGCAAAACATGCTTTGTGGAAAATCCTGACCCACATATTCAAGGGATCCTGAGAGTTGAAGAAGAGTGGTCAGAGAAGCTGTCAATGCAGGCTCATCACAGAGATACAGGACCTATGTTGTGAACTCTGAATTCTAATTATGTTGGCACATTAGCATGGAGCTCATGGCAACTGATATAGAATGAAAAGATTTGGCTCTACAGGGAAAATAAAAATGCAATCTCAATCTTGTTGTTTATATTAAGAATTCAGGATTTATCACCTTACCTTTTTCTGAGATTGTTTATTTTATGACTTACTTTTCTAGACATATCAACCATGTATAATTTTCCTATTATACCAAGATTGAAGGAGGATCAGAAATCTACCAATCAAAATCAGAGCATCTAACTATGATTTTGAAATTTGAAGCACACTGCCCATGAAAGCACACTTAGTCAGATTTTTTTAAGACCACTTTTAAATGTGCCTTCATTCTTAAATACAAGAAATGTTTCCTTGAAACATCTGGAGTTTTCTTTAATGGTATTTAAATTATACGTCTGCAACCAGAAGTCTTGAATCATAATCTTGAAACCAAACATGATTTGTAAAGAGCTCATGATTACAAGATCAAAAAGACTACATTAATATGACATCAGCTCATTAATTTGTACCTTCATCTGTGCCCTCCTGCAATTTAAAAATAGCTTCACTGATTATGGCAAGGTTTTCTTCCTTTTGGGGCAAAAAAAAGGTAGCGTAATTGAATTTTTTGATGTTATCTTTGATGAACATTTAGAAGCTTAGAGCCAAACCTTATCTTGGAAAAATTTAAATTTATCTATACAAAACAGGAGAAGAGCATAGACCTGAGGAGGAATGTGAATTGGATATGCTGCTGCTGCACATTTCAAAGAGTACAGTCTAGGAGTTATGTCTCAGCAAGCTTCGAGAATTGTCATGCTTGCTGTCCTGTTAACATCTGTGTGTTTGTGTGGGCCTTTCTGAGACCCATCCTCATTTAAAACAAATGAATCTAAATCTCTCTGTAAGTACCTAGAGGTACTTACAAATGAAAGAATTCTGTGTATTGGATACTTTCCTATTCACTCCCATCCTTCATTTTTAGGAAAAGAAAAATTCAAACAGCTCTATAGTAAATGAATTTTGTTTGTTGCTGTTTTAATGTAAGTCCAGTTGTTTTCTTTATAAATCTGGAATACCCAGAGATTATGAAAGCTTTATTTTGTATGTCAGAAAGCTCTAGAGAATTAATGATTTCTCATTTTGTTACTTTGTTGTTTCTTTTTTTTTTCTGACAAGACAAATTAGTAAGCCAGAGATATAACAACTATTGTTTTTTAATACCCAGAAAGACCTTTGCTATGGCCCTTTTCATGCAGAACTTTTTCTTAAGAGTCTGGCCTAACTAAAGCCCCATTCATTCTCAGAGGTCTTTGCTAACTACTATCCTTAATGCCCACCATTCCACACCTAGTGTCAGAGGAATAGGTGGTGGCCTCACACCGTATTCTCTGTTTACTTGTGACTCCTTGTTACTTCATTTTCTAGTGTATTCCTAGTGTCTAGGACTCCGTCCCACATGTTTGTATTTATGGAATAATTCAAGTTCTGATTGAACTGATTACTAAGTGATGTTCTGCCACATGGAAGTTGAAAAGTGGTGGAGGAGACAATCACTTGCTTTTGTGTGGAACAAAGTTAAGAAATAGAAAAAAAACTTTGCTGTATTTTCAAAAATATATCAGAGTGTTTAATAAATATTAAAATAAAATGAGTTGTTATCTGATTAATTTTTTACCAGATATTTGTACTGAGGAACTCAACCTTCAGAAATAATTTTAAGTAATATAAAATATTCCTAGTCATTACAGTATGAGGTATTCAGAAGTAGGTACTATCTTCATGATAAAGGCATAATACCAAACAAATGTTCCATCATTTGAGCCACCAGCTAATTTTTCAAAGATCTAAAAACCCTTCCCACTATTCAACTGGTCATAGCCTTCTGAATGGAAAACAGACTCTTGCATTCATTAGAATATCACTATTTTCAAGGACATGCTATGCCTGAAATTACAGATTATGTTATAACGCATACCACCAGGATCACCAAAAAGTGTATAGTCCATGGTTCTGAGGGTTCATGGCATTATTCATAAGTTTCTTCTTCTTTTGGAATCAGATTCTTATTGCACACAACTACTAATGTGGTCATCAACAATGATATGTACCCAAGATACCTGCTTTCAATATTTGTCCTGGGGTTTTGCCATAAAGGTATAACTGAATGAGTTAGTGACTAAGTGACTGAACTCAGTCTACTGCTTCCTCTATTTCTCAAGTCTGTCTATCACTTGTCTAAGAGAGCCAGTCTTTTAATCACACAATTGGTCAGTTTCACTTGTCTCACATCCTGGAACTGTCTAGGAACCCCCTACAACTCATCATAATCGCAGATAGAATTGAAGAGTCACACCATGAATAACAGAAATAAAAGCTAGTATTGAAACTTTTCCAGGACCCAAAGGTTGTGGTTGATATATATTTTGTACCCCAATAAACTTATCTGGGCTCAGAGAACAGAACAGCCACTAGATAGACATAGAATGCAGGTATGATGGCACATACCTTTACTCCCAGGATTTGGGATCTCATGTCTTGCTTGGTAAAGACAAATGCCTTTAATCCCAGGAAGTGATGGCAGGAAGCAGAAAGGTATATAAGACATTAGGACCAGAAACTAGAGGCTGTTTAAGCTTTTAGGCTTTTGAGGAGCAGTTCAGCTAAGATTCATTTGAGTTAGGACTGAGAGGCTTCCAGTTTGAGGAAACAAGATCAGCTAAGAAATTGGCAAGGTGAAGTTACCTGTGGCTTGTTCTGCTTCTCTGATCTTTCAGAAATCATCCCTATGCTGGCTTGGGTTTGTTTTTATTAATAAGACCTTTTTAGATTCATGTTATAAAAGCTTCCCTTCCAAAACCTTTGTACAAAGATCAATTCTGCCTTTCCACTAGGAACCCAACCTCATCCTTTTCTTTGCTTTCAATATCCTGCTGGAATTCTCCAATTTTCTAAATTCAGGAACATAACTTGAAAGTCACTTGGGTATAAACTTGGGAGATAACAAAGAAGCAGGCAATAATGCTGTGGGTTTATTTGAAGCAAGCATGTATTTGAAGAAAGAAGAGGAAGATTGATATTGAAATTACATAGAAGGATTAGATAACATAACAGGGAGTGAGATGATTTGCTCAGCAGTTCCACCAAGTGAGTTCATCCCCGAGCTGTTCATTTTCCTCAGTTCCACCTGATGAAATGTAGATGCTCCAGATCTATCCTGATTTTGACATTAAAAGTTCAGGTGCTGGGCTAGGCAGATGTCACAAACCCTTGACTCCAGTACACCCCATGCAGACACAATAGGTATTAATATCATTGTACTTACTTAGCTAAGTATGTAATTGAGACCACAAAATGCCTAGTGGAAAAACCCAAAGCTGGTTAATGTAAAAGAAAAATATATGTACCTGTATCAAAGCCAGTCCTGTTCAATTATTATTTTTTTTTGGAGGGCATGGGGGAACTGTGGCCAGGATGAGAGAAGAATCTCTTGTCATTAAAAAATAATTAATTATATTGTTCAGCTAATGCAAGTTCATTGCCCTGTGAATCTTCTGAAGACTCCACCTGTATGAAGTCCATGGAACAAATGATTGGGGGCTCAGAGTGAAATGGTGATTGCCTTACATCATTCTATATAAATAGTACCATACAGAGTTAACTAAGAAATACATTGAATGCCAATTTTGTAGATCTAACAAAACTCTAATTTAACACTTTTCAGAGACCTTTATAAGTTGCATGAGACACTACCTGACACCTGGTTGGTCAAAAGTAAACATGCCAAAGAAATAAAAATTTCTTTTTGTGATTCCTGGCAATGCTACTTCATTCTTTCAGCACTGATTTTCTTACTACTTATATATTCATTGTCTTACTTTCTTTAGTCATTTGTTGGGTGATCAAATTAGGCCACACATATGAAATTTATTCCCAAATTATAATGACAAAGGATTATCATATGCTTAGCTAAAAACATTCCTCAGCTGTGATATTTGGGAATTTGACACTAGTATCTGCTCCTTCTTGTCACTTTCTTCCAGGACCTTGCTACTATATTCTATTCCTCTATTAAAATCAGATTTAAGAAGATCACTGAGAATTAATAACTCACCTTCCACCTCCTTAGTACTGTGTTCTCTATACTTCAGTTCATCTACTTGCCTCATTTTTTAGGTATGGTTTCATCTTAGAATGATAACAAGAGAAATATCCACCTTTTATATAATAATTTCAATTACTCAAAAGACTAATTTTCTTATGACAGTGGTAGGTAAGTTTAAAGGTATAGTGTTCTTAATCTTACTAGCTATGTGGTATTAGGCAAATTATCTAATATCTATAACAGTTTACTTATATTAAAAATGGAGAATCAATTGAAGACTGCAAGGTGATATTTCAATAAAAACTTAAACATGAGGAAATTGCAGAGAACACAAAGATAATTCTAATGATAGCAGCTATGACATTGTGTGTGTGTGTGTGTGTGTGTGTGTGTGTGTGTGTGTGTATGTGTGTATGTGGTGTTCTTATATTGTCTTGCATCTTTTTGGTGAGGTGAGTGTAGAATGATGTAATCGAAATGGTATTTGTTGTGTTTTATCTTATCAGGGTGATACATTTTCTTTGAACAAAACCTGTGAATTATGAAGTTATAATATCACATATACATACAAAACTATATAAAATATTAAATAAGTCATAAAATATAAGTTTTCCTGGTATGCTAGATGACTTTTTTTTTTTTTTTTTGCCAGGGCTGAGAACCGAACCCAGGGCCTTGTGCTTGCTAGGCAAGCGCTCTACCTCTGAGCTAAATCCCCAACTCTGCTTGATGACTTTTAATGGATAATTGTCAATTGGATATTTGAAGCCAAAAGACCATATATTAGATGACATTATTGTTATTGTCACACATTATTCTTCATTAGTTTCATCATTTGTCATTGTCAGAAACAGAGGAATAGAACAGGACAAAAAGAACTAATATGTCTTTTACATTAAAAATTCCAAATATAACAGGAAATTAGGTTTGCTAGCTGTGCTTCTGGTTGTACTCCAGAGACCATACACAGGCAACTTAGTTTGTTGCCAAATATCTAGTAGATCAAGATAATGGTGCATACTACTTTAATAAGTAAATGAAAAACCACCATAAAACAAGTGTGCCATCAAATGTCAAAGGACTTCTGTGACATGAGATGAAGCCAGTTGTAATCATGATATACTTAGAGATTTTGGAAGATCCACTGGAAGCCAATATCTTCCACTATCCCAGTTAACCTTTCTCTAGTAATAACCCATCATTATTAAACAAAGCGTCTAAAAAGACTGCAATCCCCTTTTGGGAAGGCTTGCCTTCTATCCACTTAAATGATAAAGCTTGATGCTACTGATGATTGAAAGAAAAAGAATTAAGAAGAAATACATTAAAATTGTTAAATGATTAGTTTTAAAATCTTAAATACATTGACTGTTGAACTGAAAAGAACTAAAGGGACCAATACATTTTATCTAATGTGGATCTAAATTGCAAATCTAAAAATAATCCTGCCAAATCAACTCCATTATCCTGTTTAAAACCAAGAAATTTTAGACTTAAAAGGAATGCCAGGACTGACCAAGGTTACAGAAAAACATATGGCTATTCCAGTGTACCAGTTTGATTCTTAACCTGTCAGACCATTAGTTTTTATTTATTTCCACTGCACAATATATGAATGAACAAATTATTATTCCTTCTTTTTGGTTTCTTCACTCTTTTGGTGTTAAAAATGACTGGCATACTATAAACCAAGGCAAGTATTTATGAGTTTACTTGTGTTTTACTGTCACATATATCTTTATGGAAAATTTGATGGTGGTCATATCCCATAATATATCTTCAAGAATGATGAAGATAACCCCTTTGGATGTTCAACATATGTCATTTTCTGGCAACTATGTGTGAGTGCGTGAAGAATCTGGTTGATTGCAACTAAGTATTGCTCTTCATTTAATATTCACTAATTTATTCATATGAAAAGAATGACTTTTTCTGCTAGTAACAGTTTATTTTTCCTACATTATTGCATATATAGACATACTATTATAATGAGATATGAATAATTTATATGTTTATTTCTATTGCTTTGAAATGCACAAGGCAAGGAAGAAACTTTTTGATATTTGGATCATTTTCATTTGACTCATCTGTTATTTGTCAAAATATTCCATATACATTTTGATATTTTGATCATTGCTGGTGCTCCCTTGCTTATATTCAATCACACTGAAGTATTCAATATGTGAGTTTTGTTTTATTGCCCTAAAGTGTGAAATCTTTCAAAGAAGCAGTCACTTGTCTGGAAACAAATAAAAAGTTAATCTGGAAAGTATTCTCTGAATCTTAACAAGAAATAATGATCTGTATATGTGTTACTCCTTTTAATGAAATTATACTTTTCTTAGTCAATTATATGTACAATTTACTTGTCATTATTTTATCATAACCCCATGGGCAAAGCTTATATGGAACTTTTTTTCTAATCACTGGTTTACATGTTTGTTTTTTCAATTGACCCAAGGTTCATATAATATAAAATTGACCTCTTTATGATAACAAGGCAGAACAATTATGCATTTTATGAATATTTTATGAGGTAATTTCTATAGACTTAACTGTATTCAAGTGACAAAAATACAAGGTGAAATGGAAATTCTAACACTGGATTCATTCACATAGCAAAGGATAAAATGTCACTTAGTTATTTGTAAGCATTTCCTGCTCCTAATGTCCCTATATGTCTGTCTCGTCTTCTTCTGAAGTTCAAAGTCATATTCATTCACACAGTGCTATCCAGGTGGTACAGACTTAAAAATTATTAGTGTTATAATTATCAGTGCTAATTATGTTTGGTGTAGAAATTAATGCTAGCCCTGTGTTTGTTTGGTTGGAACCTCCAGTGCTTTCCTGAATGGTCTTAGAAGGCTTATTCCTGTCTCTCCAAACCATGCCCACTCAGAGAATTTGCTGAACAAAGGGAAGGCACCAAAAAGCCTAGTTCCACATTCTTGGCAGCTACTTCATCTTCCTCCCCTGAAGTTGCCATCCATTCAAGTCCTCACCTAAAGTGTTCAGTTTTTGATCATACCTAGGCAGCTTGTTGTGGACACATCATCACCACTCGCCTACAACCTATATAATCACTTGGCTTTCACTTGTGGATGTAGCTTCTCCAGACTTGATATCTGGGACTGGAGAACTGGCCCTGGAGTTGTTTTTCTCAATAAATCTGCTTTTGTACTTTTTCAACTTGGCTTGATTTGACTTACTGTGTTGGCTGAGAAACCTGTTATTAGTGGGGAGGGGAAGTGGGTGAAGAAAATCTATTAGTATTTGTTACCAATTCATCACAAGATAAGTATCAAATTTAAAAGTAATAACCTGAGAAATTTTATAACTGTCTTAGCTGAACATTGATATACACATTGAATCTAATAATAAACAATCAGTTGTGTTATTTTATTTATTTTCTACAGGTCTGAAAGGGTCCAAGCATTCCTAACATCTGGGATTTCCTCATCCTGAGAGCGTCAGGAGTTTGGCTGGTCCCCCACCTTGGGCATCAACAGACACCAGAAAATAGGGTTCCCTGGGGTGTATATCCTCTGGTGCATGTAACTACTGATAAGCTCATGCATCTCCAAGGCTAAGAGATGCCTTATCTGACCCCTGAAATATCCTAGGCAGGACTTCCTTTCTTTTCTATATGACCTTATAAAGTTTTTTCCCCTGACCCCTGCTGATCCTGAGTATACAAATAAAGCACCCAGGATGTTCTTGCCCCAACCAATAACATACCAGTGCATGGATCTAACTGGCTATTCTTCTGGGAGTATAACTATCCCCTGCCCCTTCTTTGAAAACAGCTCTCCTTCTTTCTGCCTCCTTTCAGGCTAGTGCACAACAGTCCAACCATATAAGAACAAGGAGAGTCTCAAGTTCAACAATTTTCAAAATCTTTTTTACAAAATTATTAATTCCCCAAAATTGAAGCAGTTTCTTGTCATGTTCAAACATTGGAGAAGAGTGTGTGCAGGAGCTGATAAAACAATGAATCAGTTTAGAAAGAAAATAAAACATTGATTCATGACAATGGAGCCAAAGATCAAGACACAGGCTAGCAAAGTTGTTCATGTGAAGGGCTTTGATTTCAAGGAAGACATTATGGTCTAGACCACTAATGGTGAAAATTCATACAAAATAATTAGAAAAGTAACATAAAAAATCCTCCAATTAAACTGATTCCTTTATTGATAACAGGAGATAAGCACTGGGGACAAACTTTCTAGATGGTCAGAAATAATATCATCTATTAATGTTCTCCTAGAATTGATGAAATGGATACATCATGTAGTCAAAGTTTCTTTTAAACACATATTTCTTTGTTTGTCTGTTTGGATTGATTTGGATTGGGGGGGTGTTGTTTTGTTTTGTTTATTTATTCAAGACAGGGTTTCTCTGTGTAAGTCTTTTCTTTCCTGGAACTCACTTTGTAGAGCAGGTTGGCTCCAAATTCACAGACATCTACCTGCCTCTGCCTTACAAGTGCTGGAATTAAAAGTGTACACCGTTGCAGCCCAGCCAACACATATTACTAATCCCTCACATCCTTTCTAACCTTCTTGCTTCTTCTTAGATACACTTGCCCTAGCCTTTATGAGAGGATATGAGTTTTTAAGGCTTTTTTGAATGATAATTGAGTAGGTGTCTGTGAAATCAAACCCGAGCTCTCATAGTCAATGCTTGAATAATCTTAGTATCTCATCTCCTTGAGTCTTTAACTCTTCTTGAGAAAATATTAAAAAACATCTTCATAGAGTATTCTTAGATTTGGAAAGCCATGCATGTGAAAATAGTAATCAGGTGGCAGATTTATCTATTAGTGTTTCCCACACATTTTTAGCAACAACATCCATAATTTTCATTAGTCCAGAGTCAAAATTCATCCCTGTTTGTACAGAGGTTGTGATGAATGTCTTAAATTCTACCATATGTTTTCCTCTACCAAGGACTAAGGCATTTTATCTAATGGATTTCAGAAGTTACACACACATTCAGGAATATGCTATTTATCCTAAGGCGCCAATGTCTTTACTGATTAGAATCCTGTAACATCTTTTTCATGTTACATATCTCTCTCATACACATGCATATGTTTCAAGTAACATTTACATTTGGAAAGGAACAGAACAGTTGGAAGGGAAGAAGAAAGTTCACTAAGCCCTGGAACTTTAAAATTGCTTATTGAACTTAAAAGTTGCATTCTGTAGAGATCATTAGTATTATCTTCAAGTTCATCTTTGAAAGAAAGATTAGAATGTAATATGACAATGGGGAATGTTTATGTGTGACAAAAAAGTGAAATGGAAAATTTTTTTGGCTTAAAATTTTTATTTTCTCAAAGGCAATGCATATTTTTTAAAAATGCACATATGCTTATTTTTGACATAGTGATTACCTATTCCACTTTCTAATTACTTGAGGCATCTCCTAAACAGGTGTACTAATTTTATAATTCCACTAGCATTGTATTGAATACAGAAAGAGAAGGGATTCTGAATGAAATTATATCTCCAGACATGGCCAAACATCTCCCATTGACAATGTTGACCTTGATTGATAGCTATTATTTTAGTTGTCCTAGCAGTTTTCAATGTTTGTCTCACTCAAAACCACTAAAGAGCCAGACAGAATCCAGGATTATCAGAGTTTGAAGGTAGTAGATGTGTTGAAAAATACTGTAACCCTAGAGATTTTGAAGGTGTTGCTCATGATGAGTGTCTCAGGATACAGGTTGAGAACACTTGCTTTTGGTAGTCACTACTGAACCTTTCTTCATGACCAGTTCTCAACATATGACAAACTTCTCTCTGTCCTTGTATTCACATTGCATTACTCCTTTTCTCTAGGCTACTAGAGGATTTTGACCTCACATTTAAAAGAAGCCCATGCTATTACCTTGCCTTCCCATATCAGAATTATGGTGCAGTCTGAAACTGAATGTGAGTTGTGAGATTTTTTTTTTTCAAGTGATCTTACTCCACTCTCTTCTTTGCTAAGGAATCCTGGAATGTATGACAACACACTTCTGCATCAAGACTGTCATTGATGAATTCTTATTGGACTGGACCTCAAATTTTCACTTTGATATAATAATGTAACTTACTTTCCTCAGGGCTCACTACTCCTTGACAATTCTGCTGTATTTGTCTTTAATTTGCTCTTTGATATGCAGCCCTGGCTTTGAGCTACAAGTACAAAAGGACATGAGAACAGAGTGAAACTGTATGTTCTAATCTGCTGTTTTTAATATCTTAGGGGTAAGACTATACAAGCCTTTTATCCCCATTTGACTGATCAGAACATTGAGTACTCTGACAGCTGGTTCTATAGGAAATTGTAGATAAGCCTATATACATTATCTTATTTGATACTAACCAAATTTTCAAGCAGAAACAAGTGACTACTAAATTCCTATTCCCCTTTTAAATTTTCCTCTTTCTGGTGGCATAGTGGAACTCTTCGGAGATATATTTTTAAAAATCTGCTGAGACAGAAAATACAGCTTTATATATAAAAATCTTTCAGAAAAGATGCAGTCTAGGAAAAAAAGACAAATTATTATTTATTTGAACTGCTGAACTCTCTTTTATATGGTTTTTATATAATCTTCATTCTCTGGGACTTTGAAGATAATGGAAGAGAAATAGACTCTTCTCACCTAAGCTAACCATGGTAACGAAGTCATTGTTTCTTTTCTGAAAGAGACACAAAATCCCAGAGTTTCCCTTGCTGTAGTCTCTGTAGATTTTGTAACATTCCTTTCCTTCCTTCAAAGCTTTAAGAACTGAGAAGCAATAAGATGGAGAATCTGGAAAAAATTGAAGAAATTTCATGCATGAAGATACTCTATCCCCAGTCTATGGGAAAGCAGAGTAAAAATTAATTCTCATTCGAGACAGCTGAGAATTGAAATAGTTGGAATTCAAGAGATAGACCAGAGAGACAAATTGATTTGACTTATTTATTTTCAATATCAAAGTATGATCAAAAATACAGTGTTTGGACAGGTACACAGCAATTCACTCTGTGTTCTTACTTTTCATTCTTGAGAGTGTTCAATCAAACATAGCAGTTATTCAAACCAAAACATAAAACTATAAAACTGACCTATGCAAAAAAAAATAATAATTCAACATTTTTCTTACCATCATAGTCAAATAAGAGACACTTCCATATTCAATTGTCAACTGACTACCTTATCCACTATTTTCCTTCTCTCACAGTATTTGCTATAAAACCTTACCACATCCTGCCTTTTCTAAACAATTTTTACTATAACCCAAATGAATTATAATTGATTATATTTATTCTGACCCAAAAGATGATGTCTTTCCCTGTTTATATTTTCTCCTAGAGGGCACTGAGTATACTTTACCTCATTTGTACAATTTCTTAACACTGAATCTGGGCTTTGAACCTTAAGTTTTAATTTGCTACAGTCCTTTACTGATACTTGGAGTCCTATAATCTAACTCAATTTTCACTTTCAAACATTTAGGAGGGCTTTGAGCTTGATTCTTTTCTTCATTTTATCTCACTGAATTGGCTCAAAAGACACTTGTAGCTATGGAAACATTAGTAGGCATATACAAGGAAAGAATTTACTAGGTGAAAGTTCCGGCATAATCACCAAATACTCATCACCATGGTTTTCCACACTGGCTCAACAACATTATTCTCATCATGATGCCAGATTGGCATGCGTGTCCATATTTGCTCCAAGAAAGTTTCTACATTCATCTTGGGACTCGGTACTTGGACAGAACAGGAGTAGATCCCATGCCATATGATCATCTCTCTATCAAAACTATGACTAGCACCAGGCAATTTTAGATTAGCAAATACTGTTCATCTACAAACCAAAATACAAAACCAGTTTATCATCTCTCTAGATGTAGAAAGGGCCTTTGAAAGAATCCAACACCCCTTTGGATGAATGTCTTTGAGAGACTAGGGATATAACTGTACAAATTTTACTCTTTTTTAAAGTCTATTTATTTTATTTTACAAGTGTGAATGTTTTGCCTAAATATATGTATGCACACAATGTGTGTGCCTGGTGCCCAAGGACACATCAGATCCTTTAGAACTAGAGTGACAGATGGTTGAGGGCCACCATGTGTGTGCTGAGCTGTTTTTCCAGCCCCCACATCTATAAGGTTTTATTTCATTTTTTTTTCACTAGAAAAGTTGCACTGACATTTTCTATACTAAAACTTTCTGTAATTATCAATTTAGAGGAATAAAAACTGTAGGGATGTTATACTCTTTTTAATAGTTAATCAAAATATGTTGGCAAGTTATCTTTTTTAGAAGAAATGTATTTACCTATTACCCACTGAGGTATAGTTGGCCAAATATGCTGTAAATGTGGATGGTATATAGTGATACTGTTCTCCAAGACTGTTATCAGATATTCTGTGGTAATATAAATGGTTCTTACAACTTTGATATGAAGAAAATTAAATAGCTCCACATCAGATCACAGACACCTTGATCACTCAGGCCATCATTAATTTTTCAAGCATTTCTGTTAAGTCTCCTTTATAATTTATTCATTCAAAAGAATCTCCAGTGTCTTCAGATTTTGCTTCAAATTTCCCTATATTGTTTATTTACCTTGATTTGTCAACTAAAGCTTTGAAGACACATGTGATAACCTCCAGATCGCTTCTTCTTCCTTAGGTCCTAGTTCAGTATATATAGCTCAGTGTATATTCTAATACATACACACACATTGCACACACATATATGTATATATTTGATTTACATTGGGTTAGAATATAAATATATATATATATATATATATATATATATATATATATATATTGTTCCTCTGTTTTTTCAAAATAATATTGTCTTAAATGTAGGTTGGTAAATTTTAAGATGGTTTAATAGGTTACTATTCCAAGACATTAATGAGAATGAAACATCCTTAAATAGGCATGAAAAGAATATCTACTTAACAACTACCAAGTGTCAAAGTACAGATTTATTGCATAAGACACTAGGTTATTTACTATGATGTTTTCATACATGTATTTAATGTAGTTACATTAAGTCATCAAATTCAAACTTTTTGTCAATACAAATATCTGTGTGTTGATTATTAGTAGGGCATAGGAATTTATTTACAAATAGCAGTTGCAGAGGATTCTGAGACTGACTTTTAGTTTTTAGCTTGTTGAGACATGTTTTGCTGTAGCGGTTTCTGGCCTTTGTTTGACTTTGTAGTCCAAGCTGGCTTTAAGCTTTCACTTTTCTTTCTCTCCACCTCACATTTCAGAATACTGGGTTTCAGAAAAGGATTTCAATCACACTGACTTTGTTAGTCTTTTTAATAAGGATTTTTATAAATAAAACAAATGATAATTATTTATTTTGTAGATTTTTTGATATCTCAATGCTTGAAAGCAGATAGTTTCTGAAGTTTGAATTTATCTAGTTTCATGTGACAATGATTGAAATGACATTTCAAATTAAAGCAGTAATTAAAATTCATTTTTACATAACAGCCGTATAACTGTTGAATTTTTTTGCATTATGGGGTGATCTAAATGTGTCAATTATTTCATTGATTCTTCCAATGTATAAATATAAAGAAAATTAAATGTCTATAGAACCCTTGTCTGGAACAGTACAATACATTCAAAACATTTTTCTTTTAAATAGAGGTTTTATTACATTGAGAATTTCATAAAAATATTTTGATCATAGTATACAACTCCACTCAATCCACCAATAATGTATGTATCACAGGTTTTCAATATCTCTCTATTAAAAGCCATGAAGTCCAGTTTGTGTTTGCTAACTATTCTTGGTAGTAGAGTCTATCCTGGAGTATAATCAATATATCAGAAAAAATAAAAGAAATGGCTGGAAAGGAAAGCAATATGCTGTATCTTTGCACCACTGAAATATTTTAAAATGTTTGTTTTTCTCAAACTATTTTCCAAAAGAAATAACAATTACTAAGTTAAAAAGTGAAAATCAAACCCTTTGGAGAATGGAAGAGCCAATCATTTCCTTACTAGACTGTCCTTTTGGCCATGAGGTGTGGTCAATGAGGAAATGAAAATGAAACACAGTAGTTTTCAGTCCCTGAAAGCACCTTCTGTGTTCTTGCCAGATGAATTAAAAGAGGCCCTTCTCCAACTCTTCCTCTTCTACAGACTCTGTCAAGTACTTCCTTGTATGGCTTCTTCAGGACACTTGTGTTTTCCGTGCTTCAGATTAGACAGGATGATACACGAGGCTCCTAGACAGGAAGCAACATGCAGTTCACAATACACAAGCCACCTAGATCACTGCTTTTTGATTACTCAATTTCTCATGATGATTTTTCAGCAAAAATGAAGCTTCTATGTTTTATCTAGCTGAAATATTGTTTTGTTTCCCTTTGAATCATGCTGCGTGTGTTAACAATGTTTACACATCATATGACAGAAACACATTCTGAATTTTGACGGAGAATAAATAAGGTCAGTTTTTGTTGATACCTTATGGTAGAAACACCAACACATGCATACAAACCGTGAGAATATTCAACACAAAATAATTTGTCTTTTCTATGAGCAGCTGTAGCTATAAGGACTCTGCAGTGTCAAGCCATTTTTTTCCTGATATTTTTCCCCAAGAAAAGAAGTCACACTGCTTGTGGTGGGGGTTGGTAGGAGAGTATGTGAAATCAATTGAAGGTAAATATAGTTTTGATTTATTTTCTTTTTTCAGCAAGCAAAAGGAAAACCTCTCCAATGTAATGCTAATTATCAAAACATATAGCATCATCTAAAATCAAGTATTAAAAATTACCACTAAATTATTGTAGCTATTCTTAGTGGCATTTACCTTTTGTATTTCATTTTGTATTTGTCATATATTTCTTTAGATAGTATTATTGTATGTCAGTGTATTGGTGATGTACATCAATTTCTGGTTTTGTTCTTTGATATCAGCTTCTTAAATTTTTCTATAAAAAACCTGTGTTGTCATTGTTGCCTGACTGTTGAAATCTCAGGAGGGTTTTTTTTTTTTTCTGATGCCTAATTAATACACTATAGAAATTCTAGTACTGTAAGTCAGATCCCTCTCAATTTCTACATCCTGAAGACGTCAAATATACCACACAGAAAATAACTTTAGATCTTGATATAGACCATTAAGACCTTCTGCTATTGGGAACTCTCACTCATATATGCATAGTTGCCTAACATATTGTGAGAAAATGATGCTCAGCACATCACTGCCATCTTCATTTTCAACAAATAAATTTAGTTACGAGGTATCATGTGATTTTTTTTAATTTAATGAATTCTCTTGCAGCAATTACTATTTCATACACCACACACACACACACACACACACACACACACACACACACTCATGTATAAATTCAAAATCTATAATTTGACCGCTTCTTCCTATGTCAATAATGTAAATTTTTTTTTATAAATTCTGTTTAATAATGGAAAGTGCACATAAAGATTAGAACATACAATATTGCTCATATACCACAAGCAGGAGAATGAGACTTTTCTGGGGTTGTTTGTGGTATCTTGAACCAATTAGAAAAAAGAAACTAACTTACAAATTTTAATTTTAGAGCTTATTATGTGATTGAGCTGGAACTGCCTTATACTTAAGAAAGGCATAATAAAAAAGGTCAGGCTACAGCTTTCCTAACCATTTTTACAAAAGAATAACATTGGCAGAATGATATGAAATGTATGCCTTCTGCGTTTCCAGTACATATATCTAAGAGCGAATATAACTAAAAAAAAAAAAAAAAAAAAAAAAAAAAAAAAAAAAAAAAAAAATTAAACTCAATTTGTTTGATGCTTCTTAAATCACCACTGGGGAAGCTGTGAAGAATTCCCTCATCAAAGATCTATTAGTGAATGGGCATTCCATGTCCTCCAAAACAGACCACCCAGGTTTCAATGACTTCAAGAGAAAAATGAAACACTATCTTAAGGAGAATTGAGGTGGGTCAATTTGGATGCCTTGGGAACTGTAATGAAGTTTGGAATACAGATGTTTCAAGGAAAGGTTAAAATATTTTGGGTTCAAAAGGAAGAGATTTCTATTAGAAGAACCTTTTTATTCCGTTATGAATTGCATACCTTGCCTGTCTTACACATTAATCAAGGTTTCTCATGCATTTTAGTATGATTCATTCTCCTCTTCCTTCTTCTTCTCCCTTTGACTGATAGAAAATTAAGTAAGTCTAAATTCCAACTTCAGAAGTATGTGCAAAGGATGAAAACAGTCTTTTATGCCTTTTTTGCTTATATGCTCAGTAGACTATAAACATAATTAAGAGTTTTAACCAGGAGTAATACATATTAGGAGATATTGCAAGTCCCAGCACTATGAAAGTTGATGTAGGAGAATTAAAAGTTTGAGAGTAGTCTGGATTTTCTAAACAAAACAGGATAGACTACACAGTGAGAACAAGTCTCTATAAGCCATGACAATATACTACAAGCAATGAGTAGTTCTCAGACAACAAATCACTAGGTACAAGTGATTCCAAAGTAACTCTTGAAAATCTACTTGCCCAAAATAAATTTTAAGATAAGATAAACAAGGCATAAGTAAGCAGGCAAACTTTAAAAATCTTCACTGTTTCTATCGATGAAGAAACTGAAATGAAATCATTTGCTTTGTACACATTTTTAGTATTTTAAAGTTTTTGAGTGATGTATTCTTCATAGGACTGAAGGAACTATTTACATTTGTAAGTATTATTATTATTTCTACCTCCAACTAACCCACATGATAAGGGAATTGCTCTAGATCGTCTTCCTACTATGATGGAAACAAATCCTGACAAATATAACTTAAGGAAGGGGGGTTACTTTGTCTCAGAGTTTTAGGGCACAGTCTATTATGGCAGGAGACCCACCCCCAGTCTGAGATAGCTGGTCATATTGCATCCAGAGTTAGGATCACAGGTGATGAGTAGTATTGCTGCTTTGGTCTCTTACTCATTTGTATCCACTCCACAAGCCCAACCATGTATCAGTGAGTCCATTAAAGATGGGTCTCCTTGGCCGGGCCGTGGTGGCACATGCCTGTAATCCCAGCACTCGGGAGGCAGAGGCAGTTGGATCTCTGTGAGTTCGAGGCCAGCCTGGTCTACAGAGCTAGACGAGGACAGGCTCCAATGCTACAGAAAATCCCTGTCTCGAAAAACAAAAACAAAAACAAACAACAAAAAAAAAAGGTGGGTCTCCTTATGTCAATCAACCTAAATGAAAAAATCTCTCAATGACTTACTCAAAAACAACCCCATCTGGATAAATCCTTACAGATTTCTTCTTCTCCTGGGGAATTATATGTCCTATCAAATTGTTAATCCATACAAACCACCATAAGTACCCTACTCAGTGTGTCAGAAAGTTCACTTCTTTGTTTTTCTTTCAGAACAAAGTTTATATGATCTATCTTATCCTATAGTTATAATGATTAAGAAAAGAAATATTTGTTAGGTAATAAGTATATGTTCATTTTCTGTTCTTCCATTTTACTACTGAAAGTTTTACACACACACCACACACACACACACACACACACACACACACACACACACACACACACATGCACACACCCTGAGTGGGGATAGTTCTAAATAATTGGAAAGTTTGCTTTTGTATAAAGAGGTGAGAAAACTGTGTGAGTTTAGGTAACACTCCAAGCAGAAAATACATACCAATACTGAGAATTAGATTAGGTATGTCTTAGTCTTTTGTTGCTGTGAAGAGACACCATAACATGACAACTCTTATAAAGAAAAGCATTTAACTGGGGCTGTCTTAAAATTTCAGAAGTGTAGTCCATTATCTTCATGGTGGGGAGCATGGTGGCACTCAGGCAAACTTGATGCTAGAGAATAGCTGAGTTCTAAATCCAGATCCAAAGGCAGAAGAAGAGTAAGACATTAGGCCTGGCTTGAGCTTTTGAAAAGCCAAAGTTCTAACAAGACCACAGCAAATCCAACAAGGGCACACCTTCTAATCCCTGTCAAGTAGGACCACTCCATAATGACCAAGCATTCAAATATATGAACCTATGAGGACATTCCTATTCTAACCACCACAAGTAAATGTATAATTTTGTTCTTCAAGAAATATTATACAAAGTTCAGAGAATAGGATGAATGCTCTTAATTGTGCAAACTGAAGAATTTCTCTGTCGTCAACCATTCATAATTCACTGACAGATCCTGATTCTATATTCATATTTTTAATTTGATGCATGTATGTTTGTATGTGCATGTGTGTGAGTATATGTGTGTTTGTGTGTAAGTACATGTGTGTTTATGTGTGTTTGCATATATGAGTGAGTGTGTGCACATGCATGAAACAGTATGCTTGTAGAGATCAGAGGACACCTTGCAGGAGTTGCTCATCTCCTTTAACCATATAGGTTGGGGATTCAGCTCAGCTCATCATGCTTGGTAGTAGGTGCCTTTACTCACTAAGCCGTATTGCAAGCATAGATGTAGAGTTTCAAAGATCTTTCAAACATCCCAGAAAGCTCTAGTTCAGTATACTCAGCAGACAACAATGAGGATGTTGTTCCTCTTAATTCCAGGGGCAGCTACTGTTCTAGATTCTGTCATCAATAATTACCCTTGTCTTTTCTGTATAAATCTTATAAATGAAATCAAAGGATTTGTGTTTTTCTGTCTGTTTTCTTGCTAAGTATAGTATGTATGAAATCCATTCATGTGTGATTTTTAGTAATTTTTTGTTTTTTTTTCTTTCATTGTTAAGCAGTAAAATTGCATTTTGATTCAAATATATACTTGAGTGTGAGGTGGAAAATGTAAACAAGGTTAGATTTCTCACATGGTCGCCTCTTGCACTTTCTTCTCACACCCATGAGAGTTTATTTCCTTTTGACCCTCTTTGCTGTGTTATCATAGTCACCTTAAGGTTTTATTTTTCATTGCCCCTACTACCAACAGTCACTTCCCTCTGCATCCATTTTAACACCTCCAAATTCCATCAGTTTCCAAAAAAATGTACTTTTATTCTTCTGATTATTTACTGCAAGCCCACTTCTGCTCTGCACAGTAGACTTTACTGCCCAACATCATAGAGCAGTTCTCAATTAAGTTTGAAGTACAGAATCATCCACAACAAATCTGTTCCATCATGATCTCATAAAAAAATTGCACCTATGCCATGTCTGAAAAGATGTGGTTGTTGATAATAGATAGAGATAAATTCCACAAATTTCACCAAGTGAGTGATATTAGAGTACAACTCTACAGTAAGAAAAGCTTTTTATATATGCATTTCTTCAAATTCAATTTCTGAATCCCAAGAGGCCCTTGCTATGGGAAAATTTAAATAAAAAAATAAATGTTTCAAATGAACTCTCTAAACAACTTATTTTAATTGGAGGACATCACCCAGAGGAACATTTAAACTACATTGAGGAGCTCCAGACTCCAGAGCACACCATTCACTGAGGAAACCACAATTAATTCACTGCTCTCCTGGAGGCACTGCTTAATATGTCAATGAAAGAAACATCTCCCAGTGAGAGGAGGAAGCAGAAGTGGCCATCTAAACTCTGCTACAGTTTATTCTTAAATATTTTTATCCTTCATTCTAGACACATTTTTCAATTTAAAGAGAAATATCAGGTTAATAGATTTTAATGGCTGTCTTGCTCTACCAGTATGTATAATGAGCAGGTGAAAGACTCCATTCAAACATCTGACTGATTGATTTTGTGTCACCAGGGAGCTACACAAACCTAAAGTCATTATTTTCTTTTTCATCCACTGCCATTAACCTCAGCTAATATAACAAAGGAAATCTGTAAAACTTCGAAAGTGTTTTCATTTAAAATGACTTGTAGGAAAGGGATTTTCTTTCAATGTTTCCATACCATTAGGTAAGCTTTCCAAAAAGAAAAAAAAAAAAAATCAGCCTAGATAATTACAAAGTGATAGTTACCATTCATTGAACAATTGTTACACACATACATGGTTAAGCTTTGCATAGGATATGAAATTATATGCAGTTTTCTTTGCAACCTTGAGAGCTACTGTTTTTTCCTAACCTGGAAGGAAGGAATTCAAACCTTAGATATATCCAGCACATTATCCAAAGTCACACATTTCTACAAAGGTGAATGTCAAATGGGATAAGAATCTTTGTTTTGTTCTTTTCTAAACAAAAAATGACTGAATAATTCTCATTAAAGAACCCATAGGCATAAAAATAAGTTTCTAGCTAATAAGAAACTGAATGTTGTCCATTTCTATCACGGATGCTCAGAAATGATAATGTATTTATGTTTCCACAATACTTCGAAAGAACAGTTTCCTTTGCCTTCCTTAGGATTTAAACACATTTCACTTAACTTCTGAGAATTAATCACAAATGACTGAAGTGGCAAAGTATGTTTTTCCCTGAGTGAAAAATGGTTTTTGAGCTGTTTGTTCTAAAGGTATTGGCAATTCTGAGACCTTCAAGATATATTGAAGATTAAAACAGAAACATAAATAAGTGAGGGCAAAGAAAGTGTGAAGATCAGGAAGGAAAACAAATTTTAAAAAGCAAATAATGGGAGAAAGAGAGGGAGAAGAAGGGGAAAAGAAGGTGAGAAGGAGGAGAAGGGAAAGGGAAAAGAGAGGAGAAGAGAGCAGGGGAGAAAAGAGAAGAGAGAAGCAGAGGAGAAGGTGTAAAAGCATATAAAGGAATGTAAGTTGAGAAGGGAGGAGGAGAAGGAGAGGAGGAGAAGGAATTTGAGTCTACCTGTTGGTTTAGAATTGGCAACATTCACTATGACTTTACAATACTGTTTATCTATTTCTCATCTCCAGTTCTTTGACTTCTACTTGATAGACATTGCTTTGCCAGGTTTGTGCTGTTATCCACAGTTCTTACATTAAAGCATTTCTCCATTACTCTGGCCATGTCTCTTCCAACAATCAGTACATACATTCCTTCTTTGTGTTCTGATTATTTCGAGCTACCTTACTGTTGTTTATGAAGGCTCTAACTTCCCCTTACTTAACGTTTACCTCAGTCCAATTCCTGTTTACATGGAAGCCAGAATTTTCCTCAGTACATCCTGGTCTCAAAATCACTAAGATCTGCTAGCTCTGCGTCTTGAGTGCTGGGATTAAAGGCATGTGCCACCATCACCTGGATTATTTCCTCATTCTTAAATATCTATTGTTCCTCAAGTTTTGGTTGTTTCTGTTGGTGGTGTCAGGGATGGAGCAAGAGCTCTAAACTGACATCTTCAGTAGTGTGGAATGTTCCTTTGAATTTTGGTGAGCTCAATTCAGGTATAACTAGATTTATGGCTTTCAAAATGTAGGGAAGTTCAAGGTCCAACAGTAAGATGAATAATTTGAATTTATTAAAATAGGCAGGAATGTGCTCAGAGAAATAATAAGGATATAACCAAGTGTGGCTATAGGCTTCTTAAGAAGAGTTGCAATTAGATGTCTAAGCATTGGCCACATATAAAATTTTGATGCCCCAAAATTTACATCTCAAAATGGTGCAAAGATCATGTTCTTCTCTCTTATTTCTAAATGATCCAATAGGATGTGTCTGGAGGTATCTTTGATATAATTATAATTTGTCAAATCAATCAGGGAGCCATCATCATTGTACAAGGTTATTTGGGATATGACTTTTGCTGTAAATGTGACTTCTGGTGAGATTCCTAGAAAGTTTTAGGTTTACAGTTGGGATGGGAAAATCACCTCAAGCAACCATTGTTAATTATACTGGAATTCTTGTCTCTCTGCTGGTAAGAAGTTTAAACCATCTTCCAGTGGCTGAGGCTTATTTCTCTTCTCATTCTCCTATAGTTTTTCTCTGTGTTTCAATTCGTCCTCACTCATCTCTTGTTTTTAATTACAATTACATTTTCTCTGACCCAAAGTGCATGTCCAACATCTCTGTTTTGCTTCTGCATATAAGGATGCCACTCTTAGATAATTTCCTCATACTGTGTAATTTAGTTATGTACCACCCTCTCATACATATCTTCTGAGAAAAGATAGCATCTCTGTGTATGCTATGAAGTGTGTGTGTGCACACGCACATGTGTGTGTGTGTGTGTGTGTGTGTGTGTGTGTGTGTGTGTGTTCGAATGTGTGTGTACCAGGCAGCTGACAAACTAACCCAGGATGTCAGATATACTAAGAAAATTTTGTGTCTTAGAAAAAAGGTCATGTTTTTTCGTTTATTTGTTAGTGTGTGTGCTTGTTTGTTTTATTCTGGTTTTGTTTTCAAATTTTTCTTTTCTTTATTTTTTTCTCATATAATACATCCCAACCACATCTTACCCTACTTCCCCACTCCACAGTCTCCTCTAATCTCCACTCTCCTCTAGATCCACTAGTCTTCTGATTCCTTTAAAAAGAAACAGGCCTCCCAGTGATATCAACTGAGCATGTCTTACAAGATGCAATAAGACAAATAAGACTAGGTATAAACCATTATCATGGTTACAATATATTATTTGAGAATTCCATACATTCATATTGTGTGTTTTTATGAGATCTAGAATCCATTCCCTTTTCTCCAATTCCTTTCCTATACACCCACGCACCTCTTTTCTCCCCAAACTTTATGTTGTCTTTTACAGAGTCTCCCTCTGCACTGAGGACATTTAATGCTGCCAATGTGTGTGTGTTGGGGGGGGGGAGGTGTGTAAAGCAATCTGTTGGAGAAAGGACCGAACCCCTGAAGTATAGGGACTGTCTTCTCTGCAGCCATCAGGTAAGAATATCTCCTCATCTAAGTAGGAACTTTATGACTCCCTCTCCCTTTTATGATGGAATTTTGTCTGGCTTCATCTTGTTTAGGTGTTATACATGGAGTCACAGCCACTGTAAGCTCAAGTGTGCAATAGTGCTATCATACCCATAAACACAATTTCATTGCACTCATCAACTACCTATGGCTCTTAAAATCTGTCCTTCTTCTTCCATGGGGATACTTGAGCCTCAGAAAGAGGAGTTTTGATATAGATTCATCATTTATGGTTTCACACTTTACATCTCTGGGTACATGTGTATTGAACAATAGTGAGTGTCTATATTAATGAATCATTACCAGCTGTAGAAAAGAGCTTCTTGAGGGTTGAGGCATTCACTCTATGTATAGAGAAAAGTACCTAGGGTTCATTTTACTACCACATCCAGAAACATCTAAACACATAAGTGGCCTTAATCTAGTCACACTTTTATGAGAACATATTCTAAATTGATAGTTAGGAATTGCATTCTCTGCCGTCTGAGATTTGAGAAGTTCGATATCAATGTTACAACAGATTGAATTTCTTGCAGGCCTGGTTCCCAATTCATGTATGACTGCTCAGTGTTGCCTCCCATGTGAGGACAGTTTTTGAATGGCACTAATGCATGAAGGCCAAACTTCTATTGTGTGTCCTAAGCACCTGCCAAAGTCTCACATTCCGGTACCTTCACATTAGGGACAAACTTTTATCATAAATATTTATGAATGGATGTGGGAGTAGATATAGGTCCAAACTTCAGAACATTGCAAAAGGTCTCCAAGAAGGTTAATGTGGTGAAATAGGGAAAAGTCAGCATGGCCAGGCTGCAAAGATCCTAAAAGCTCATCAGGAGTTCAGCCTTCTTACCTCATCTTTCATTCCAGACTCCCTCCTGAGATAGCAACTCAAAGCTCAGTTGGAAATTTGCTCTCTGCTTTGATTCTTGAGTGCCCAGTTCACTGACTGTTTCCACTACTTCCCCTTCCTCTCCCTTGGGCCCTTATAAAAATGCCTGCTGTGTTCTGTCCTCTTTTAGCTATACGTGTGCAGAAATCCTGAGAGTGAAGCAAAAGATCACCTGCCACACTGAACAGGGCAACATTTATTCTGTGCTCTACATTTCAGTGGTTTTTCCCAAAGGGCTTCTGCTCCTCCAGGGAAACGGTTTTTGTCACAATAACTCTGTTTTTACCTATACATATACAATGAAAGCATTCGTAATATCTAACAACCTTGATAATTTCAAGAGCTGACCAATCAGAACCTGATCATTTGTTGCCTCATTTGGTCAGTTTTTGGAGGTAATATTCACTCTATTCAAAAGAACAACTACAATCAATTGACAATGTATTCTGCATCAATTTTCAAACTACGCAATTTTTCTGTAGTGACACATTGAATTTTCACAGCAAATCTTGGAAATAATATGTCATTATGTCAATATGAAAGGTAAGGATAATTTAGTTCAGAGATCCCTGACATCCCATAACTAAGCAGACCAGAAATCAGATTTGAATGTATGTTGCCTGATTCCAGAACCCTTGCTCTGATAAGTATGCAATGCCATTGTGCGGAAGAAAGCAGAAGGAACCAGCCAGATACACTGCTTGTCAATTTAACCTGGACTTGTTTTGACTGACAATCATTTGCTCAAAATCCTCCAACTGATAGAGGCTGAGATGGAATGTAAACTAAAGGGAGCACAAACATGGAAAAAGTGAAAAGAAGGCATCTATTTGACTTTCTTGCACACAATGTTGATAATCGGAGAAAGTGGAGTTAATTTAAATGAAGCACTTATCATCAAACTCTCTCTATATATAGTATCAAAATCATCTACTAGTTTTAAAATAGCTTCACTGTTTTATAAATAATTGCACATTGAGGAAGGGAAACAGTTGGCTTATGGAAAATAAGTAAAACAATGCACTCACCACCGAGAATATATTTTTACACTTTCCAAATAATGGAAAATGAAAAAAACAATTGGCCCATTACTTTTTGAAATTACTAGAGAGGACTTGGCCCAGTTGATAGCCTGAGGTTACTTGGTTTCTGAACTCCTATTGCTGTGATGCACACAAAACTACCCCTTCCACAATTTAAATTTGTTTCTTTTTAAAATAGATTGGGCCAAGCCAGGTGGTGGTAGCACACACCTTTAATACTCGGGAGGCAGAGCCAGGCAGATCTCTGTGAGTTCAAGGCCAGCCTGTCTATACAGCGAGATCCAGGACAGGCAATAAAACTACACAGAGAAACCCTGCCTCAAAAAAAAAAACTAAACCAAACCAAACAAAAAACAAAAAATGTTGGGCCAAATGTGTAGCACGAATCTTAAAAGGTCTTATTAATAAAAACAAACCTGGAGCCAGGTATTGGGGTGACCGCTGGAAAAAATCAAAGAAAAAGAACAAGCCACACCCAACCTCACCTTGCCAACTTCTCAGCTGATCCTGTTTCCTCAAACTGGAAGCCTCAGAGTCCTCATCCAAATGAACTGAACTGCTGAACTGCTGCTAAAAGCCTAAAAGCTTAAAAAGCCTCCAGTTACTGGTTCTCCCTCCTTTTATACCTTTCTATTTCTTGCCATCACTTCCATGGATTAAAGGTATGTGTCTTTTTTAAATATAAATATGAGATTTCAGTTCCTGTGATTAAAGGTGTGTACCATCATGACTGGCTCTGTTCCCAGTGTGGCCTTGAACTCACAGATATCTGAACTCTAGGATCAAAGGCGTGTGCTACCACTGCCTAATCTCTACGTTTAATATAATGGCTGTTCTGTTCCCTGACCCCCCAGATAAATTATTGGGATACACAATAAATCAACCACACAAATGTCCCACAGAAACATTCTAATCTTCTCCCTAATTTCATAGAGGGCTTCTAAAGAAATGTGCTGCCTTCCTTCTGTGCTATGAAATTTATCACTGATGGAGATTACAACAAGGGAAAGGTGCTGGTACCCACTTAGGATGTTAAGACACCCATGACTCAATGGTGTCTGTCATGCAAACTTGGTGATATAAATTGGATCCCTGGACCAATCCCAAAGCTGGAGAAAGAGGATCAAGTACACAAACTGGTCCTCGGTAGTATCATACCCTCAGAATCATGTGCATCACCTTACAGACCCACACAGTGTATGGATAGCTCTGTGTGTGCTATGCCCACTTACACACTAGTAATAAATAAAAACTTTCTAAACGGCATCTTCTTGTCTAACTTGTTTTATTTCATAGTGAGAGATGTAGCCCTGCTTCCTACCTCTTAATCCTTGGGACATTCTAGAAGGGATGGAAGCTTGAGAGAAGTGGTATAGCATACCAGTTGACAGCTCATTCTGGAATGGCAGTGAATGAAGATGCTGGACACAGAGAAAATCCCTTCCTGGCGTTACTCATCTTAGCCTACAGAATACACCTGAGTCCAGACAATAAATGCCTCATGTCATCCACAGTTACTCATTTATCTCCTGTCTTTATTCTCAGGTCCCTAAAACATGGAACACAGAAACTGTGTGAGGGGAGGAAAGAAAGAAGCAAAGGAGTCATGAAAATATAATTTCACAGAAATACTTTACAGCAATCTTATTATTGTATTACATGCCCCTAATGAATGTGTGCAGTGGGCATGTTTAATATCTTAATGGGAGACCATAATGACAACTCTACAAGGGATGTCCATGTCTACACTGATCCTTGCTAACAAATTGACCAAATGAACAAAAGAAATGTGATTCTCATGAATAGCCAAGTCTGTATAGTGACTTTAGGCTTTCCATCTTTGTATATATCCTTTAAACTAAGCTAGGCTATCACGTTGCTAGATAGAGTAGCCTAACATGTAAAGAATAATCAAAACCAAGATTGTGGCATCTAGATAAGAGAGCTGCAATCTTCAAAATACCTTAGAGTTAGCTAACTTGCTTCCACTTTAATTAGTAAAATTATTCAACCATGAAATTTAGCAAAATAGAAGCTTTTCCCCAAACTGTCTGCTCTTTTTACCTTTCAGCTGTATTTAAAAGCTCTAGCTGTTGGAATTAAAACCTCATTTGCCTCCTGATATCACTAGACGATTATTTCAAGCTGCACTTGCTGCTGTTTGTTAGAAGGGATGTGTTTAAAACTGAGAACAATAGCCCAATGGAATCTTTTACAAACTTCTGAAGGGTTCCCTGAGTGACCAAATCGGCACCTCTAAAATTCACATGCAAAATGCTTTGAATCTGGAGGTATTCTGAATTATGATGAATGTAGCCCTGAATACTTCACTATATTCATCACAGTTCAAAGTTTTGCCATGTTGGGTGAGGTCCTGGTTATTCTGGAAGATTAAATCTCAGAGATTCCTTCTATATGAGCTCCTCTGCTGATATTTAGCATTGCAGTACCCTTGACAGAGTTTTCGCCATCTGCTCTCTGCTTGAATACTTACTAGCCAACACATACCATGCGATTTGTTAGGGAATATTATTAACTGTTAGAATCCTCTTCCTTTACACAATGATGTGCATACCTGAAACTGTCCGACAGTTTTGTATAAAGGAAGAATAACACATCTCTATGTACACATATGATGCTTTTATTTTTAGTCTGCAGTCAAAATATAATGGTACAGCACTAGTGACCAACAGTCTCACTTATGAAAATCTATTCTAAAGTAGGTTTCCTGATTGAAGAATTGCATTGAAATACTCCAAGAAAAAATTATTTATTTATTTATCTATTTATGTATGTATTTATTTTAAACTTTCTTTTTAGTTATTCTTTTTGTCTTACACATCATGCATCTCCATCCCATTCATTCATTTTCCTATCACTTTATATCTGCCTTCTGCCTTTGCAACCTCCCCCTCCCAAAAAATAAATAAACTAAATAAATAAAGCAAAATTTAAGAGGAAAAAAAAAAAGAAGAAAAAAAGAAAAATCAGTCTTGTCTTGGCAGCTGTAGTGTGACACACTGAGTTTCACATTAAACCCTTTTATTCATATTTATTTGCATGTGTTCGTGGAAAAGAGTCATTGGTCTGATCCAAGGACTCTGATTTCTGCTATACTATGGATACTGGGCCCTCACTGCAGCTGGTGGTGGGCAGGGGCAGCTTTCTGGCTCTTAAGGCCTAAGGGACGGCTCTCCCACCTGCCTCAGACATTGATGGGGGTGGAGATCTCCCAGAAAATTTTACACTTAAATTTTAAAGACTGTAGCAGACAGTCTAGGAGGAGCACTTATGTATAGAATGTGAGACTGTGTTTGCAAACTGCTGAATGTCTTCTTCCCAAGCTGTGGAACTTCACAGAGAAGAAAGTCAAGATCAGTTTAGCAGGAAATTTCACACATTCCCTACAGGGACTAGGGCTGCTGCTTCTGATAATTCCAGGAAGAAAAGAAAAGCATGCCTTTGTCCTGGGAGTAAGCCTCCAGCATGTCAGCAGAGGTCTTGGTCTTACCTTAAAGGGCAGCATGTGTGAGATGACAATGGAAACATACAAAGCACAACCAAGGTCCAGTAGTAAGAACCTCCTGTCAAAAATACAACCTGAAATTTACAGGGATAAACAAGATGGAGGCAAAATGATATCCTAAATCAATGTTGAAATCCAAAAGGTTATGAAAGGATGAGGACGTAATTCTAGGACAAGGCATTTCCAGCATCATGAGAAAGGAGGTGGAAAGACAAACTTAACCAAAGGTTTCTGCTTGCATCTAGCCTGTTAATTATTCAATAAAAAGGGCTAAAAGCCAAGGCTTCAGAGCAAAGCCTTCCATTCCATTCACCATGTGATTTGAGAAAAGTTAGTGGAGCCATTACCAGCTAGATTATGGTTTAAATCTCAGATCCTGTGTTTTCTGGCTACTTCCGCAGAGCTATCGAGTTCCCTCTAGGAGTGAAGAGAGGGGCCTCCTAACACTGAGAAGCTAAAGGGAGCTTAACAGCCTCAGGAAGTAAAAAAGGAAGTTACAAGATCATCAGCTTCCTCTCAGAAAAGGCATCAGCAGTGTACAATTGCTAAGGAGAAGAGCTTCTTTAACAGAACAAACTGCTGTATGGGAAGGGAGCTTCAAGGGAACAGATTTAATTTCTTAGTTCCCACCCAAGCTAAAGTGGGATTTTGAGAGACACACCAGCCTTTGAGTCGTCCATTCTCTTTTAAGGAACCCTAATGAACTCAGTGGTATACCAATCTAGAGATGAGTAGTTCATCTCTCTGATCTCTCACCTGTATAGATTTCTTTTTGTTTCATTTATCCACAAAGAAAGTTAGCATAACACCTGCCCAGTTGGCTTAGTTTTGTTTTAATGAACATTCAAGGATGCCCAATTCATAGAAAATTGTCCTAAATTCTGTAGCCAAAGATCTAGAAAAATTAACATTATATGTATATATACACATATATACATACATACATATATATGTATATATATACATATATATGTATGTACACACACACACACAAACACACACACACACACACACACACACACACACACACACACACACTATCTAAGTTTGCCCTCTATAAAAGAAACTGAAATGGCAGGATAGTCTTGAAAATAGAGACTAGGAAACACTAATGCTGTTTTCATATTGCTCAAAGCCCTGTAGAACACAGATGATAAGGGGTGGACATCATCTCTCCCACATAAATGTAGGTTAGCTTTTGTCCACCACAACTAAGTATGCAGTATAAGAAGTATAGAAGGCAAAGGGTTCAGTTTGGCTATTATCATTTGTTTCTCTCTGAGTAGTCATTTGGTTCAGTCATTTATTTATTTATTTATTTATTTATTTATTTATTTATTTATTCACTTATTTTACATCCTGACCACAGTTTCTCTTCCTTCTCCTCCCATTCCTTCTCCCCACCTCCCTTCTACTCCCCACCCCATCCACCCCTCCATAGTTCAGAAAGGGGCAGGCCTCCTACGGGTGTCAACAAAGCATGGCACATCAAGTTGAGGTAGGACCAAGCTCCTCCCCGCTGCATCAAGGCTGGGTGGTTGATGTAACCCAGCATTTGGAATATGTTCCCAACAACCCAGCTCAATCATCAGAGACAGGTCATGATCCCATTGCTAGGGGCATTAAGGTCATGATGGGAGAACCCACAAAGACAGCTGATTTGGACTCGTGGTCCAGTTGTTTTAAGACTATGGTGTGACTAAGCATCATGGCCAGGACCATATGGTATAGTCAAGCTTCTCATATCATGGTTGCCAAGAAAGTGGAAATAAGGAAAGAGTAAATTTTTTAAAAACATTCAACCCAATTACTTAATTTCTTTCATTTAGGTCCAACCTCCAATGCTTCTCACATCTCTAAAGAATGTTACTTTGGCAGACAGTGTCTTTGACACATTAAACTTTTAGAGGATACTTGAGTTGCAAGGAATGATAAGAAGATAATAACATGGTGACCATAGTGTAGCCAGTCATGTTGTGAAGGAATGCTCCTCAGTGGTACCAGAGAAAGCAAAACAGTTTTCAATTCACCAAAGACATAAAACTAAAGAAGTGGAAAATGTGGGTTTTACAGTTAAAAAAAATACTGATAAAGTAAACAATGCATTCTCAACAAGAGGCTGATTTGAAGCCACTGTACCTGGCTCCAGTATATGCTCCTGGGTTTTACATGTAGAACTGCAAACTCACATTGATGGTGCCTACTGAGTGTGGGAGAAGCATTCAAAAGAACTGTTAAGGGGAGAGTCTCCTTCCCTAGCCTCCACCCTGCTTTCTTATCACACAGCTGCAGTGTTGGGTAGAGAATGTTAGAAGTAACTTTTTTTTAAAAGGTTAAATATCTGAAGTTGTTTGACTGTATCTTGAATGTTTTGATTCTTTAAATTTCTAACTTGGCTCACAACTCTGCTGACTGATTGTGTTCATAAAATAGGACTCTTAATAAGGGATTAAAATGAAAATCCTATTTTGGTTCCAAGTGAAATGGGTTTTTACACTAATTAGGCCATTTTAGAAAGTTTTAATTTTTTTTCTCTGTAGGTGTTTCTTTAATGCTGCCATTATGAAAAGTGGATGCTTGGTGATATTATTCAAGAATTTCCCAGAACCCTCAATTGCAAGAGATTTATACATAGTAAACACTAGCAACTCACACACTTAGCCACTTACTAACACATTCTGACACACTGGTGTGCTGAATTTTATAATGTAGCTGAATAGTGGAGATACATGATCTGTTAAGTCGTGTGTGATAAGGCCTCAAATATCAATTGTTCACTGGGCATGAACTGAGAAACATAATATAAAGGGTAGACTGTTCATTATGAATTCTAACTCCACTCATTGTAGAATCTTTGAGTAGGTCTGATTTCCAGTTGTCTTGGCAATAAAATCATGATAACTTAGGCAAGACATGAACTCCCAGTAATTGTAGGCATCTACACAGGGTATATAAAAGAATGGAACAGTCAGACATGGATAGAGGAGAGGTTTGGGCACTCAAACTTGCACTGATAGCTCAGTTATCACGAATAAATTCAGGGAGAGGGAGAATTATTGCTATAATCAATGATCTCTAAGCCTGGAAGTGGGAAAATTATGTGATAAAGATGTCTAATTTAAAGATGAAAATACCACAGTCTCTTATTCTCTGCACTCTGCATAACTGTGGGTCTCTGCATTAACTGCAGTCTACTTTAAACAAAAGGGAGCTTCTTTGTTAAGGAAAAATTAAAGAAATGACTTAATTTGTGGACATAAAGATAATAACTCAAGGGTCAGTTTATTATATGTCCATATGGCAGAATAACGACTACAAATTCTCTTCTATGGTCTATGATCTAGTCAGCCATGGCCTCTTGGGTCACTTAATGGTACCAAGTATGGGTTCCATTGTGGAAGTCCAGCTTCCACCTTTGGAATGGTTCATGGGTGAAGGAGAGAGGGATAAGAAAATATCAGATAGAATGGAAGACAGGATAGCTTTGGAAGGGCCTGGCTCAATACTCAACAGCCTATTTATTTACTCAAAAGAGCTTTTTTATAATATACCAAGGAGAGAGGCAAAAGACCTCCCCTTTGAAAAACCAAAGCACACCATATACCCAAGTGAAGATACTTCCAAACACCCGGTAACCATGCCCATGGCCAAGTCATCTCTTTATGCAGTCCTGCTGGGTAAAGCAAGCTCAGATTCTATGACCCTGAGTAAGCTCTCATAGGAAGTCTCTATGGGCTCCAACATTGCTTCTAATGGGACAGGCTTTAAATCCAAACCTAAAATTCTGTTACTCCCATGACATTCATGTTGCTGTTGACTAGTGGACTTGTCTTGCTACAGAGGCTGTTATTGGAGTTTGAATAATCACCAGTCACATCCAGTCTGGTAGAATGTGTGGCACTTTCTATCACTGGAAAAGATAGGCAGTAGGGATGAATCATGCAGTTGAGTACCATCTTGATTTTTTTAGGTCCTATCACTCAAGTATGTGGTGTCTTTACTAATAGACTCTTACAATCAAACTCTGGAGGAGAATAGATTAATAGCAGGGTTTGGAGTACTTCTAACACTCCGCAGACCATGAAAAGGTAACCCACACCTGTTTTTTTGTTTGTTTTGTTTTTCAGTATTTTAGATGTCTGAGAAAGAAATCTTGGCCCTTTACCAATTATGAGGTGTAAGAGGACAAGTAAATCCCATCTCCTGATTGATCCCTAAGAACAGAAACTGTAAATCAAGGCAAGTGAGCACAGGAGTGCAAACTGTATCAGCTGCCTCATATTTATTGCTAAAAGAGTTACAACTTTACATTTCAGAAGAGAAGCCTACTGCACAGGCATGCATGGTCAAGGTTATAAAAAGCACAACAATTTGTCTTCAAAAGATCCAAGGCATGGGATTATCATTTGTCCTAATTATTCTCTTAAGATTGAGGAAGTTTTCAGGCATTCATTTTGTTGTTGTTGTTGTTCTTTCCAGCGTTAGTTGCCATTACAAATTCCCTTTTTGAGAAATACCAACATTAGA